>NC_067440.1:14233417-14595917 GCF_009764475.1 Pristis pectinata
GCAGAATAAATCAGGTGAAAAATTGTAAGTGTCTTTGTCAGAACTCTCCAATGATCTCTAGAATCAGGAATGATTATCCCTATGGATTGGTGAAGTGTAAATGGCTCTCCATTATTCAAAAATGGAGGAAGCTTGATCAGGCCTTGGCATGGGAAATTACAGGAATTTAAATGTGTGCTGATGAAAGAGTTGGCTGATATTTATGAAAGTTCACTCTCCTTTGACTAATCTAATTGAGGCAAGGGGCAGACCTGCCAATCATTCCATTTTCTCACAGCAGCAGGAGGTTCTGAGCATTCTGTTGTTAGTCTAAGACATAATAGCGCAGAAGAAGACCATTCACATCAGTGAGCTCATGCCACCACCTCTGTAGAGTAATCCAATCAGTCTCATTCCCTCGGTCTATACCTAGAACACTGCAAGCTTACATCCCATTTATTTTTGAAATCATTGATAGTCCCCATGTCCACTATCTGTGGCAGCAACTTCTGGTAATTTTCACTCAGTACTGTTTTTTCAAAAACCGCTTGTCCAAAACCTGAAATCTGTCTCCCAGTCCCTATACCATCAACTAATGGAAGCTGCTTGTCTACCAGATCTAATCCTACATAATAGAGAAACAAAGGACTGTAGATGCTGGAACCTAGATGAAAAACACTGTGATGCTGGTGGAACTCAGCAGGCCAGGCAGCATCTGTAGAGAAAAGCAGGCGGTCAACATTTCGGGTCCTGACCTCAATTTCTTCACGTAGACAGAAACCCCAGCCTCTCTAACATAAACTTTTCACTAAGTTCCTCAACCCTGGAACCATTTTGGTAAATCTCCTCTGCATCCTCTCAAGAACTTGCACATCCTTCCCAAACGTTATCAGAGGCATCGAAAGGGTAGATAGTCAGATTCTTTTTCCCAGGGTGGAAATGTCAAATACTAGAGGGCATAGCTTTAAGGTGAGAGGGGGAAAGTTTAAAGGAGATTTATGTGGCAAGTTTTTGTTTACACAGGGAGTGGTGGGTGCCTGGAATGCACTGCCAGGGTAAGGGTAGAAGCAGACATGATAGCAACATTTAAGCAGCATTTTGACAGACACATGAACAGGCAGGGAATGGAGGGAAATGGACCACGTGTAGGCAGACAGGATTAGTATAAACTGGTATGCTGGGTGGCAGAGACCTCATGGGATGAAGGGCCTATTCAATGTTCTATGTTCAAATACGAGGTAATGCATTTTGGGTCATCTAATACTAGGTGAACATATACATCAATGGCAAGGACCTTAGAAACACTGATGTACAGAAGGAGCTTATGCTTCAAGATCATAGCTCCCTGAAAATGGTGACACAGGTGGAAAGAATAGTGAACAAGGTAGTGGATAGGTACATGCAGGGGCAAGGTTTACAGGGATATGGGCCAAATCAGGAAATTGGGACTAGGTGAGTGGGCACATGGTTGGCATGGACTCGCTGGGCAGAAGGGCCTGCATCCATGCTGAATTGCACTAAGAAAACGCTTAGCTTGCTTTCCTTCATAGGAAGAGGTATTGAGTATACGAGCTGGGACATCATGCTGCAGCTCTTGAAGACATTGGTTAGTGCACTCTTGGAATATTGTGTGCAGGTTTGGTCACTACACTACAGGAAGGATGCAGAAAAAGTGAGAGGTTCTCCAGAATGTTACCTGGAATGGAGGGCTGTAGTTAGACTATAAGACATAGGATCAGAATTAGGCCATTCAGCCCATTGAGTCTGTTCCACCATTCGATCATGGCTGATTTATTTTTCTCTCTCAACTCCATTCTCCTGCCTTCTCCCCATAACCTGTGATACACAGAATCAAAAGCCTATCAACCTCTGCTTTGAATATACCCAATGACTTGGCCTCCACAGCCTTCTGTGGCAATGAATTCCATTACCCTCTGGCTAAAGAAATCCCTCCTCATCTCTGTTTCTAAAGGGATGTCCTTTTATTCTGAGGCTGTGCCCTCTGGTCTTAGACTCTCCTACTACTGGAAATATCCTCTCCACATCCACTCTATCCAGGCCTTTCAATATTCAGTAGGTTTCAATGAGACATAGAATATAGAACAGTACAGCACAGGAACAGGCCCTTCGGCCCACAACGTTGTGCCGAACCAATTACATTAAAAGTAATAAAATGCCCAACTAAACTAATCCCTTCTGCCTACGCAATGTCATATCCTACCATTTCCCTCACATTCATGTGCCTATCTAAGAGCTTCTTGAATGCCCCTATCGAATTTGCCTCCACCACCACCCCAGGCAATGCATTCCAGGTACCCACTGCTCTGGGTAAAAAAAAACTTGCTCTGCACATCTCCTTTGAACTTTCCCCCCCTCACCTTAAATGCATGGCCTCTGGGATTAGACATTTCAATCCTGGGTAAAGATACTGGCTGTCTATCTATGCCTCTAATAATCTTGTAAACCTCTATCAGATCTCCCCTCAGCATCCGCTGCTCCAGAGAAAACAACCAAAATTTGTCCCACCTCTCCTTATGGCATATGCCCTCTAATCCAGGTAGCATCTTGGTAAACCTCTTCTGCACCCTTTCCAAAGCCTCGACATCCTTCCAACAATGGGGTCACCAGAACTGAATGCAATTCAGACTCCCCTCATCCACTTAAACTCCAGTGAGTACAGGCCCAGAGCCATCAAACACTCTCATACGTTAACCCTTGCATCCCCTGGGAACATTCTCATAAACCCTCTCTGGACCCTTCCAACGCCATCACATCCTTCCACAGATATGGGGCCCAAAATTGCTCACAATACTCCACATGTGGTCTGACCAATGCCTTATAAAGCCTCAGCATTACATCTTTGCTTTTATATTCTAGTCCTCTTGAAATGAATGCTAACATTGCATTTGCCTTTCCTACTACTGACTCAACCTTCAAGTTAACCTTTAGGGAATCCTGCATCAGGACTCTCAAATCCCTTTGCACCTCCGATTTCTGAATTCTCTCCCCATTTAGAAAATAACCTACACCTTTATTCCTTCTACCAAAGTGCATGACCATACATTTCCCTACACTGTGTTCCATCTGCCACTTCTTTGCCCATTCTCCCAGCTTGTCCAAGTCCTTCTGCAGACTCCCTCAACATTACCTGCCCCTCCACCTGTCTTTCTATCATCTGTAAACTTGGTCACAAAGCCACATATAACATGAAAAGTAGCAGACCCAACACCGATCCCTGTGGAACACCACGAGTCATCGGCAGCCAACCAGAAAAGGCCCCCTTTATTCCCACTCTGCCTTTTGCCTGTCAGCCAATCTTCTATCCATGGTAGTACCCTTCCTGCAATACCATGGGCTCCTATCTTGCTTAGCAGCCTCATGTGTGGCACCTTGTCAAAGACCTTCTGAAAATCCAAGTAAACAACGTTCACTGACTCTCCTTTGTCTATCCTGCCTGCCTGTTATTTCCCCAAAGAATTCCAACAGATTTGTCAGGCAAGATCTCTGCTTAAGGAAACCATACTGACTTCGGCCTATTTAATCACGTGCTTCCAAGTACCCCGAAAGCTCATCCTTAATAATGGTCTCTAAAATTTTTCCAACCATTGAAGTCAGGCTAACTGGCCTATAATTCCATGTCTTTTGCCTACCCCCTTGTTAAAGAGTGGAATGACATTAGCAATTTTCCAGTCCTTTGGAACCATTCCTGACTCTAGTGATTCTTGAAAGATCACTAATAATGCCTCCACAATCTCTTCAGCTACCTCTTTCAGAACGCTGGGACATAGCCCATCCAGTCCAGGTGACTTGTCACCTTCAGACCTTTCAACTTCCCAAGCACCTTCTCCTTAGTAATAGCGACTACACTCACTTCTGCCCCTGACTCTATCCAATTTCTGGCACTTTGCTGGTTCTCTTCCACAGTCAAGACTGACACATATTCCATTCGTCCGCCGTTTCTTTGTTTCTCATTACTACCTCTCCAGCATCATTTTCCAGTGGTCTGATGTCCACCCTTGCCTCTCTTTTATTCTTTACATATCTGAAAAAACTTTTGGTATCCTCTTTAACGTTATGGCTAGCTTACCTTCATATTTCATCTTTTCTCCCCTTATTGCTTTTTTAATTGCTTTCTGTTTGTTTTTAAAAGGTTCCCAATCCTCTAGCTTCCTGCTAATTTTTGCAATATTGCATGCCCTCTCTTTTGCTTTTATGCTATCTTTGACCTCCCTTGTCAGCCACAGTTGCCTCATCCTCCCTTTAGAATGCTTCTTCTTCTTTGGGATGAAATAATCCTGCGTCTTCCGAATTACTCCCAGAAACTCCTGCCATTGCTGCTCTACCGTCATCCCTGCTATGGTTCCCTTGCAATCAACTTTGGCCGCTCCTCTCTCATGCATCTGTAGTTACCTTTACTCAACTGTAATACCGATACATCTGATTTTAATTTCTCCCTCTCACACTGCAGGGTGAATTCTATCACATTATGATCACTGCCTCCCAAGGGTTCCTTTACCTTAAAGCTCCCTAATCAAATCTGGTTCATTGCACAACACCAAATCCAGAATTGCCTTTTCCCTAGTGGGCTCAACCACAAGCTGCTCTAAAAAGCCATCTTGTAGGCATTCTATAAATTCCTTCTCTTGGGATCCATTGCCAACCTGATTTTCCAGTCTATCTGCATATTGAAGTCCCGCATGACCACCGTAACATTGCCTTTCTTACGTGCTTTTTCTATCTCCTGTTGTAACTTATATCCAACATCCTGGCTACTATTCGGAGGCCTGTACATAACCCCCATTGGGGTCTTTTTACCCTTGCAGTTTCTTAACTCCACCCACAAGGATTCTACATCTTCTGATCCTCTGTTACTTCTTGTTTTCATGATTTGATTTCAGTTTTTACCAACAGAGCCATCCCACCCCCTCTGCCCACCTGACTATCTTTTTGATAGGATGTGCATCCTTGGATGTTTCGCTTCCATCTGTGATCTTCTTTCAGCCATGACTCTGATGTCCACAATGTTGTACCGGCCAATTTCTAATTGTTAGGAGAGATTGGATTGGTTGGGTTTGTTCTCACTGGAGTTTATAGAATTATGGGGGGGGGGGGGGGGCATAGATAGGGTTAGACAACACAGTCTTTTTCCAAGGGTGGGTGAGTCCAGAACTTGAGGGCATAGGTTTAAGGTGAGAGGGGAAACATTTAAAGGAAATGTGAGGGGCAAGTTTTCCACGAAGAGGATGGTGGGTATATTGAATAAGCTGCCAGAGGAGGTGGTAGAGGCAGGTGCAATTTAAATGCAAAGTGTGTTTAAAAAGTACTTGGACAGGTACATGATAGGAAAGGAACAGAGGGATATGGGCAAATGCAGGAAGATGGGATTAGCATAGATAGGCATCTTGGTCAGAATGAACAAGGTGGACAAGCTTCCATGTTCTATAACTCTTGAAAGTACTCTCAGTACTTTCAGTTACTCTCTACATTGTCAGTACTGGCAAGTACATTGGCTTCTGCCTCTATCCATAGATGACTCTGCGTCACCTCCTCCTCCCCCATGATGTCCTTTAGTCTGGCACCAACAAGATATCAACAGCGCTTGATTCTCTGATGTGTCCTAATCAATGGTTAGAGACTGTGGATGATAAATTAACCTGGCCACTAGAGCTGAAGACAAGCTTAGCTATGTAATCTCATCCCAGCAGCCAAAAGGTTAGTGAGGGTTTGTATGATTAAGCAAGATATAAAGAGGAAGTTGCATCACCGCAGATAATGATAATTTAACATCAATTGTTCAATGCAGCTACATGAGCTGCTGGAGAAGACTATCAATTGCTGTACCTCGACCAGTCTGTGGTACTCTGGCGAAGGGATGAAGTCTAGTCCACTCTTTGCTTTTAAGTTGCATTACACCATTACTGGGGAAGCCAGGATGGACAATTACTGCAATACATCTCCCTCTTCAGTAAAAATGAAGCACTCAGTGCCCTGTCCCACAAAAAGTGGTGATAAAGTTGTGGCTGCCATCAGGAGACAGAAAGGCAAAAAAGCCTGGAAGGCACCATCACCACTCAATTCTGCCCTACAGCTATTGCAGAGATTTCCACTCCAACTTTGCCATTAACCTTGTGAGGAACTAAAAGCTCCTCAAGTTGCAGAGCTGCTGTACTGCACATGCAAACAGAGAGACAACCCAACCACTTCCTGACCGCCAGTAGCTGCAACACAGGAAGCAGAAGTAAGCACTTCCTGTTTTTCCAAATTCAAGAGGAAGCCGATCTAAAAAATAAGTAAATATTTTCAGTGTTCTACTGGAAACTAGAAAGGAACTGAAATGCAGCAATTCTTTAACATTCTCCAAATTCTTGTCTGAGCCCTTTACACACACATCAAGTTGCACAGTCAGTCCCAATAGGGCATCAAAAAGCATCAGAGCGGTAAGAAAATACACAGAGCGTCTGCTGAGTGGATCCACACTCCTGCCCCCCACAGGATGTGGGCAATGTTGTGAAGACAAGCACTTATTTGCTGGGTCACTTCAGTCAGGAGTTGTCAACCATGCTGCTCCGGGTCCAGAGTCACACACTGGCTCAGACCAAGAATAGACATCAGATTCTCTTTCTTAAAGGAAACTGATGAATTAGGTAGTTCTAAACTACAGCCTGGTGTCTTGTGGTCACCATTTCAGAAGGGAGTTGTTATTTATTTGATTGTATTTAACAGTCTCGGCTGCTGCTGTAGGATTTAAACTGGTATTGTTGGATCATCAATGCTTCAATTTGCTGGCAAACTCCCTCCTTCCCACTCACATGCAAAAAGCAACCACAGTCCTACTGAGTAACTTCCTAACACCTTCTCAGATGAACTGCCCCTGCCCTCCTCTATAACAATTCTAACATGTCAGTACCAGTTACCTTTAGTTATTGATACATCTAAAAGATCAGAAGAAGCGAGTGGGTGGTTTCTCGCACTTGGATTGCACCATGGTTTCTAAGTCCAGAAGACAAGATACACTGCTGCACTCAGACACCTAGATTAACAAACAGTATTTCAGCTGGGACAGGAGTGATGGTGCACCAGGTAAGTGATGAGGTGCTTTAGACGATTTGTACCATTGAACTACTTGGCTAATTCCTGGGATGAGAGGGTGGTCCCAATACAAGAGGCAAAAGAAATTAGATCTACATTCTTCAGAAGAACGAGGGATGATCTAATTGAAATGTATAAGACTCAGTGGTCTTGATGGGGCAGATTTTGAGATGTTTCCACTAGTGGGAGAGTCTCACTTAGTTACAAGGGGGCAGTCATTTAAAACTAAACTAGCAAGAATTTCTTCTTGGAATGGGGAAGGGGTAAGTTGCTGGAATTCTCTACACTGGAGGGTTGTGAGGGCTGGATCTTTAGGGGTATTTAAAGAGGAAGTAGATAAATTTTTGAAAGATCAGGAACTCGAAAGCTACGGGGAACTGACACAGAAGGGATGAGGCCTGGGGCAGATCAACTATGATCATATTGGAAGGCAGGGCTGGCTTGTGGGGCCTACTATTTTCTTATGTTTTGATGAACTGGATGGGCCAGCAACACCTCTAAATTTATTTCCTGTTACATGTCTCCAGCCCTCTCACTGTCAAAGTCCAACTAATCTCTTAGTCTGCCTCATGTTCTCACGCATGCTCCCCTAACTTGTTCTCCTACCAGGCCACATCCCATGCCATACACACCCATACCACATTGACAGCATTAGACAATCATCACCAAACCCTGTCCACTGAACACTCACTATTAAATAGAACACTACAGCACAGGAACAGGCCCTTCAGCCTACGATGTCTGTGCTGAACACGATGCCAAATTAAACTAAATTTTTTCTGTCTGCACATGATCCATATCCCTCCGTATACATAGAACAATATAGCACAGTACAGGCCCTTCGGCCCACAATATTTTGCCAACATTTTATCCTGTGCCAAAATCTATCTAAACCTTCCCTCCCACAGATATCCACATGAATGATAGAAAAATGGATGGCTAAGAGTCTCTTAAATGTCCCTAATGCATCTGCCTCCACAACCTCTGCCGGCACTGCGTTCCATACACCCACCACTCTGTGTAAAAAAACTTACTTCTGACATCCCCCTTATATCTTCCTCCAATCACCTTAAAATTATATCTCCTCGTGTTAGCCACTTTCACCCTGGCAAAAGTCTCCGACTGTCCACTCGATCTATGCCTCTTATCATCTTGTACACCTCTATCAAGTCACCTCTCATCCTCCTTCTCTCCAAAGAGAAAAGCCCTAGCTCACTCAACCTATCCTCAAAAGACATGCTCTCCAATCCAGGCAGCATCCTGGTAAATCTCCACATCCTTCATATAAGGCGACGACCAGAATTGAACACAATACTCCAAGTGTGGTCTAACCAGAGTTTTATAGAGCTGCAACATTACCTCACGCCTCTTGAACTCAATACCCTGACTAACGAAGGCCAACGCACCATACGCCTTCTTAACAACCCTATCAACCTGCACGGCAACCTTTGAGGGATCTATGGATGTGGACCCCAAGATCTCTCTGTTCCTCCACACTGCTAAGAGTCCTGCCATTAACCTTGTAGTCTGCCTTCAAATTCGATCTTCCAAAGTGTATCACTTCACACTTTTCCAGGTTGAACTCTATCTGCCACTTCTCAGCCCAGCTCTGCATCCTATCAATGTCCTGTTGTAACTTACAGCAACCTTCTACACTATCCACAACACCACCAACCTTCATGTCATCTGCACACTTATTAACCCACCCTTCCACATCTTCATCCAAGTCATTTATAAAAATCACAAAGAGCAGGGATCCCAGAACAGATCCCTGCGGAACACTACTTGTCACCAACCTCCAGGCAGAATACGCTCTATCTATAACCACCCTCTTGTCTTCTATGGGTGAGCCAATTCTGAATCCACACAGCCAATTTTCCCTGGATCCCATGCCTCCTGACTTTATGAATGAGCCTTCCATGAGGAACCTTATCAAACACCTTACTAAAATCCATGTACACCACATCCACTGCTCTAGCTTCATCAATGTGCTTTGTCACATCCTCGAAGAATTCAATCAAGCTTGTGAGGCACAACCTGCCCCTCACGAAGCCATGCTGACAGTCCCTAATCAGCCTAGGTTTCTCCAAATGCTCATAAATCCTGTCTCCAAGAATCTTCTCCAGTAATTTGCCCACCACTGAAGTAAGACTCACTGGCCTATAATTCCCAGGGTTATCCCTACTCCCTTTCTTAAACAAAGGAACAACGTTTGCCACCCTCCAATCATCTGGCACTACTCCTGTGGCCAGTGAGGATGCAAAGATCATCGCCAAAGATGCAGCAATCTCTTGCCTCGCTTCCTGTAATAGCCTTGGTTATATCCTGTCCGGCCCCGGTGACTTATCTATCCTAATGTTTTTCAAAAGTTCCAGCACATCCTCTTTCCTCACGTCGACATGCCCGAGCACATCAGCCTGTCATATGCCAGCCTCACAAACGTCAAGGTCTCTCTCATTGGTGAATACTGAAGCAAAGTATTCATTAAGGACCTCCCCTACCTCTTCCGACTCCAGACACATGTTTCGTCTTTTATCCCTGATTGGTCCTACCCTCACTCTAGTCATCCTCTTATTCTTAACGTACGTGTAGAACGCCTTGGGGTTTTCCTTAATCCTACTCGCCAAGGATTTCTCATATGCCCCCTTCTAGCTCTCCTAAGTCCATTCTCAAGCTCCCTCCGAGCTACCTAATATCTCTTGAGAGCCCTGTCTGATCCATGCTTTCTAAACCTCAGGTAAGCTTCTTTCTTCCTCTTGACAAGATATTCTACATCTCTTGTCAACCATAGTTCCTTCACTTTACCATCCTTACCCTGCCTCAATGGGACAAACTATCCAGAACCTCATGCAAGTATTCCCCAAACAACCTCCACATTTCTGTTGTGCACTTTCCCAAGAACATCTGTTCCCAATTTACACTCCCAAGTTCCTGCCTAATAGCATCATAACTCCCCCTCCCCCAATTAAATATTTTCCCATATCATCTGCTCCTATGTTAGTCAAGGCTATGTTAGTCAAGGAGTTATGGCCACCGTCTCTAAAATGCTCTCCCACCAAGAGATCTGAAACCTGATCAGGGTCATTGCCTAGTACCAGGTCCAGTATGGCCTCTCCTCTTGTCTGCCTGTCCACATACTGTGTCAGGAATCCTTCCTGGACACACCTTACAAACTCTGCCCCATCTCTCTAATCAATGTTAGGGAAGTTGAAATCACCCATGACAACAACCCTGTTATTTTTGCAACTCTCCAAAATCTGCTTCCCGATCTGTTCCGCAGTGTTTCTGTTGCTATTGGGGGGTCTGTAGAATACTCCCAATAGAGTGATCGCTCCCTTCCTGTTTCTGACTTCCACCCACACTAACTCAGTAGACGATCCCTCCAGGACATCCTCCCTTTTACAGCTATGACACTGTCCCTGATCAGCAAAGCCACTCCCCCACCTCTTCTACCTCCGCTCCTGTCTATTTTGAAACATTGAAACCCCGGAATATCCAGCAGCCATTCCTACCCTTGTGATAGCCAAGTCTCTGTAATGGCCATAATGTCATAATTCCATGTACTAACCTATGCTCCAAGTTCATCACCCTTGTTCCTGATACTTCTCGCATTAAAGTAGACACACTTCAGCCCATCCAACTGACTGCAATTTTGCCCTTTCAACTTTCTACATGCTTCATCTACTTGTACACTAAATGCACCGACCTCTGACCTATCACTCGGGTTCCCAACCCCTGCCAAACTAGTTTAAACTCTTCCCAACAACTCCAGCAAACATGCAGGCAAGAATATTGGTCTCCCTCCAGTCCAGGTATAACCCATCCCTTTTGTACAGGTTGTACCTTTCCCAGAAGAGATCCCAATGATCAAATCTGAAACCCTGCCCTCTGCACCAACTCCCCAGCCACACATTCATCTGCCAAATCACCCTATTCTTACCCTCACTGGCACGTGGTTCAGGCAGTAATCCAGAGATTGCTACCCTTGAGGTCCTGCTTTTCAGCTTCCTACCTAGCTTCCTCTATTCCGTCTTCAGGACCTCATCTCTTTTCCTACCGATGTCATTGGTACCAATATGTACCACGACCTCTGGCTGTTCGACCTCCACCTTCAGAATGTTGCGGACCTGATCCGAGATGTCCCTGACTCTAGCACCTGGGAGGCAACATACCATCTGGGAGTCTCTTTCACGTCCACAGAATCTCCTGTTTGCCCCCCTTACTATTGAATTCCCTATCACTACTGCTCTCCTCATCTCCCCCCCCTTTCCTTCTGTGCCAGAGACCTGGGCACTGCGACTTTCCCCTGGTAGGTCATCCCCCCCCAACAGTATCCAAAGCAGTATACCTGTTATTGAGGGGAATGGCCACAGGGTTACTCTGCACTACCTCCCTATTCCCCTCCCCTCTCCTGACAGTCACCCAGCTACCTGCCTCTGGCAGCTTAGGAGTGACTGCCTCTCTGTAGCTCTTATCTATGAACTCCTTGTTCTCCTGTAGGAGCCAAAGGTTGTCCAGCTGCATCTCCAGTTCTGTAATACAGTCAGTAAGGAGCTGCAGCTGGATGCACCTCATGCAGATGTAGCTATCAGGGAGACTGGAGGTCTCCCAGAACTCCCACATCTCACAAGAGGACGAGACCACTGACCCTGGAGCCATTCTAACTACTCTAGCCTGGCACTAAAGGAAAAAAGAAAGAAACTTACCAGAGACTCGCCTTAGCCCCTGCCTCCTCTTGCCAGAGCCTCTTGAGCCAAAGCCTCAAGTGCTCCACTCTAACCCTAGCCCACTCCAACAAAGGTCACTCCCAAAATGGACGCTCCGCTTACATCTACCTTCCCTTTATTCGCTGTTGTTAATTAGCCAATCAACTAGTAACAATTTACAAATGTGCCTCTTGTAGACTCTTGCGAGGTGAAACTCACAAGCACACGCATAGAGACTCACCTCTTTTCAAAGCTCCCGGTCCAAATCTCGCTCCACGTCTATGTCTACATGTGTATCTAAAAACTCTCAAATTACTATCGTATCTGTTTCCACCACTACCCCAGCAGCCTATTCCAGGCACCTATCACACCCTGTGTAAAAAAATGTAACCTGCACATCTTTAAACTTTCCCCCTCTCACCTTAAATACATTTTCTCTGGTATTTGACATTTCTACCTTGGGAAATCTATGCCTCTGATAATTGTATAAACTTCTATCAGGTCTCCCCTCAACCACCGATGCTCCTTATAGTTCATACCCTCTAATCCAGGCAACATCCCGGTAAATCTCATCTGCACCCTCGCCAAAGCCTCCACACTCTTTCTGTAATGGGATGACCAGAACTGCACACAATACTCCAAGTGCGGCCTAACCAAAATTTTATATAGCTGCAACCTGACTTCCTGACTCTGAAAATGCCCCGACCAATGAAACCAAGCATGCTATACGCCTTCTTTACCACCCTATCTACTTGCATGGCCACATTCAGGGAGTTATGAACTTAGACCCCAAGATCCCGCTATACATCAATACTGTTAAGGGTCTTGCTATTAACTATATACTTTCCCCTTACAATTGACCTCCCAAAGTGCAATACCTCACACTTACCCAGATTAAACTCCATCTGCCATTTCTCCACCCATATCTGGAACTGACGGTAATGTTGCAGCTCTATAAAACTCTGGTATTGTGTTCATTTCTGATCACCTCATTATAGGAAGGATGTGGAAGCTTTAGAGAGGGTGCAGAGGAGATTCACCAGGATGCTGCCTGGATTAGAGAACATGTCTTCTGAGGAAAGGCTGAGCGAGCTAGGGCTTTTCTCTTTGGAGCAATGCAGGATGAGAGGTGACTTGATAGAGATGTACAAGATTAAGAGAGGGATAGATAGAGTGGACAGCCAGCACCTTTTTCCCAAGACGGCAATAGCCAATACTAGAGAACATCCATTTAAGGTCAGAGGAGGAATGTTCAGGAGAGATGTCAGAGGTAGGTTCTTTACACAGAGAGTGGTGGGTGCCTGGAATGCACTACCGGGGGTGGTTGTAGAGGCTGATACAATAGGGACATTTAAAAGGCTCTTAAACAGGCACATGGAAGTAAGAAAAATGGAGGATTATGGGCTGTGCAGGAGGGAAAGTTAGATTGATCATGGAGTAGGTGTTCATATGGTTCGGCACGACATCATGAGCCAAAGGGCCCGTACTGTGCTGTACTGTTCTATGTTCTACATCCTAATGTATCTTTCCCACAACTCCATCAATCTTTGTGTCATCTGCAAACTTACTAACCTACCCACCTACATTTTAGTTCAAGTCATTTATATATATCGCAAACAACAGTGCACCCAGCACTGATCCCTGCGGAACACCACTGGTAATGGACCTCCAGCCAGAATAACACCCTTCCGCCACTACCCTCTGTCTTCTATGGGCAAGCCAATTCTGAATCCAAACTATCAAGTCACCCCGTGGATCCCATGCACCCTACCATGAAGGACCTTGTCAAATCCTTGTTAACGTCCTTGTGGACAACATCCATTACCATCATAATCTCATCAATCACCTTCTTCAGCTCCTCAAAGAACTCAGTCAAGTTTGCAAGACATGACCTGTCCATGCATAGCCATGCTGACTGTTCCTAATCAGGCCATGCTTTTAAAATGTGTGTAAATTCTACACCAAGAATCCTCTCCAATAGCTTCCCTACCACTGATGTGAGGCTCACTAGCCTATAATGCTGGATTATCCTTATTTCCCTTTTTGAACAAAGGAACAACATTGGCTACTCTCCAGTCTAGGACCTTGCCTTGTGAGTATACCAAGATCTTTGTCAAGGGCCCAGCAATCTCCTCCCTTGCCATTTTCAATAACCCGGGATATATCCCATCCATTTTAATGCTCTTCAAGAGACCCAGCACCACTGCCTTCTTGATCTCAAAATGCCCTATTCTTTCTGTTCACTTCTCACGGAAGCCAAACTTCTGACTGCACATTCACACTCACACTTTTAGAATACAGGAACAATTTTAGTCCATGATGTCTGTGCTGAACACGATGCCAAATTAAATGAAATCTCTTCTGCCTGCCCATGATCCATATTCCTCCACTTCCAGCATATTCATATGTCTACCTAAACACTCTTAAACACCACTATCATATTTGCTTCCACCACCTGCCCTGCCATCCCATTCTAGGCAATACCACTCTCTGTGTAAAAAACACTGCACCACACATTTCCTTTAAACTTTCCACCTCTCACCTTAAATAGTTGTCCTCTAGTATTTGACATATCTACCCTGAGAAAAAGATTCTGACTGCCTACCCTATGTCTCTCTTAATTTTACAAACTTCTATCAGGTCTCCCTTCTGCCTCCGATGCTCCAAAGAATTCCTTTTTTTTGCACTATTTATTTATTTTTTGTAATTTTTAGATTTTTATGTCTTTGCACTGTGCTGCTGCCGAAAAACAACAAATGTCAGTAATAATAAATCTGATTCTGATAACAACCCACGTTTATCCAACCTCTCCTTATAGCGCATACCCTTTAATCCAGGCAGCATCCTGGTGAACCTCTCCCGTACCCTTTCCAAAGACTCCACATCCTTCCTGTAATGGGGCAAACAGAATTGCACGCTCCCCCTCCTCCTCCACATATTCCGCTCAACACCCTCATTGCCCACAAAGCTGGGTTAAAAAATCAAAAAACTTTTGTGACCAAGTGAGGCAAGAATGAACAGAAATCAAAAAGTCTGGCTGGCTGGATCAATCCCTGCACAACGTTGTCCTCACATACAGCTTGTAAGTTATTGGAGCTTTCAGTAAACCTCAATGGAAATTATAAGCCTGGAGGGTGAAAAGGAAAACTTTCACTGTAGAAGAACATTGCTGAGCTAAAGCAGAAGCAGTGAAGGTGCTGTGACTGGGTGACAGTAACAGTGCTTTTGCTTTCCACACTATAACTGACTAAGTATCACAGTGAGTAGTTTCATCATAGTTTATGTTACAAGAAGGAAACTCAAACTTGGGTGCATTGCCCTGCTGGTCAGAAGAGGATTAGAAAGATGCTGACAACATTTTTCAAAGGGTTAGGGGAACTTTCATTACTGTTCTGAAGACAAGGATAAAGCCAAGTACGTGGACATAGATGGGCTGACAAGCACACTCTAACCCTGGTGCTGATTGTTCTCCTTTGTATAGATCACCCTTGATCTATCCAACTGCTAGAATGAAATGGTGATTTACCACCTCCTCTTGTCCCTATGAACCCCTTGACATTTGAAACATACCTGATGATACTGTAGAGCAAGCTTGAAAAGACAATGCACCAAATCCAAAGTCAGCAAGAAGAAAAGTTCCAGTATGCGTGTAACCTAACTGTTAAAATGGTCCCCGAGAAGTCTCCTGAAGGGTTTGGAATGCAGTGGATTGCCCTTAACAATAGGCAGATTCTTTAAAGAGCTGTCAGTTTAATAGCCCTCTGGATGCCATCAACAACAGCCTTACTGACAGCCTTGGTTTGGATCAGTGTGTTCCTCACTTAGCCATTAATTCTTCTCCTTTTCCCCAGAAGTACAAATGCAAAGGAGCCATGGAGGTGTGATACTAAATCTCACCAAGCAGGAAACCATCAGTAGGGAGACACCAAACTTTATGAAGCATTTATGGATCAAACTTCTGACATCTGCAGATTTAAATAATCTAATTTGGATGCTTGGACCCCTACTGAAGAAAATGGTGGTAACAGAACTAAAGTATGATTGGTGAAGAGAGAAAGAAGCTCAGAAAACAAAATCCTACCACATAATATGAAACAAATGCACACCATTTTGCTTTCATTATCAAGGTATTGAGTACAGGAGCTGGGACATCATGTTGCAATTGTACAAGTCGTAGGTGAGACCGCACTTGGAGTACTGTGTACACTTTTGGTCACTGTTATAGGAAAGACGTGGTTAAACTGGAAGAGGGCAGAGAAGATTTACGAGGATGTTGCCAGGACTAGAGGGCCTGAGTTACAGGGAGAGGTTGGCCAGGCTGGGTCTTGGAGCGTAGGAGAATGAGGGGCAACCTTATAGAAGTGTTTAAAATTATGAGAGGCATAGATAAGGTGGATGGTAACAGTTTTTTCCCCAGGGTAGGAGAGTCCAAAGCTAGGGGGCGTAGATTTAGGGTGAGTGAAGAAAGATTTAGAAAGGTCCTGAGGGGGCAACTTTTTCACCCAGAAGGTGGTGAGTATTATGGAATGAGCTGCCAGAGGAAGTGGTTGAGGCAGGTGCAGTAGAATCACTTAAGAAGCACTTGGATAGGTGGGGCTTAGAGAGATATGGGCTAAACACAAGAAACTGGGACTAGCTGGGTGGGGACCGTGGTTGGTATGGATTGGTTGGGCCGAAGGGCCTGTATCTGTGCTGTATTGCTCTATGACTCTATGCTCTATTCTATTAATGGTTATGTAATGTTAAATCATTTCAATTCAGCAAATGATCTCCACATTTCTGTGATCCATGTTCCTCAACAATGGATGTCATAGAACCTGGATGGGTAGGAGGGCAGTAATCTTTCAAATATATGTGTTCTTAAGTGGCTTTGAAATTGTGAGGATGAATTCACTTCATCCTCAACTATTTCAACAGAGCATTAACTAGCTTATAAAAGAACTAATATCTCAATATGGCGACAAGAGATTTTTTACAATTCTGTCGAGTTTAGTGGGGGGAGCTGAAAATACTCTGGATACTTCAGTTGCCGTGAAACCCTCTGATGGCCCTAGTCAGTGAGGGAGACCATTGAGAGTGGACAAAGTCTTATTGCTAATAAAGCTGTAACTGACCATTTCTTTCTTTGTCCCTTTAGGTAGAGTGCACTGAGGCATTAACTTCATACCACACACTCTGCAAATGCTGTAACACAGAGGTGCTGACACAGACAGGAAAAGCCTGAGCTGATAACTACCTTCACCGCAATCACCCGCCCAACATACTGATACTTAGGTTTCAAAATTAAACTTTACACATCAGAAGCCAAGACTATGTGAGTCAATTATGTACTAAGAAGTTTCCATACTGGTAAAGTTTCCATTCCAAGGCCTTCTCTCTACTTCCTCTCAATTTAAATAATACTGGTCAGACATCTCTTTGGTGTATCTTAATCGCTACTCATTTAACCAATGATTCTTTAAAACAAAAATCTTCTTCTGAAGGCTGTTGGATACTGGTTCTATTGCATGTGCAGCATAGAATTGCTATAGTACAGGAGCCCATTCAGACCATCATCTGTGCTAGTCCTTCATAGAGATACCCAGGCAGTCCCATTCACCCGCTGTTTCTGTAAAGCTCTGCAAAATCTTTTCCCCAAATTTGTCCAATTCCATTTTGAAAATCAAAATTGAATTTGCATCCACCACACTTTCAAGCATGACGTTCCAAATCAAACTACTTGCTGCATTCAAACAGATTTTCCTCATGTCACCCCTTGAATCTTTTGCCATTGCTTTTAAAAACCTGTTCCCTCTGGTCATTGAACCATGCACTAATAAGAACAACTTTTTTTCTATTTGCTCTACCTAAATCTGTTAAGATTCTGAACACCTCTACCAAATGCTCTGTCAAATTCTCTGATCCCTACTCCAGCTTGTCTAGCCTATCCTCGTAACTGGGTACAGAGGATAATAGGATTGGCTAGAGTCAATGTGGATTATGAAAGATACACATCTGTTAGAGTCTTACAAGTTTGTAGCTAGCACAAATAGGCTGAACCAGCTGATATTATGTAATTGGACCAATAAACTGCCACACAAAAGATTATTATGTAAAATTAGGGCACATTGTATTGGGGGGTAATAAACTGCCATGGACTGAAAAGAGCAGGACTAATCGGGACATTTTCAGGAGAGTATTAAGATGCTGGGGCCCCAGCTGTTCACAATATATGTTAATAACACGGACGAGAAGATCAAGTGTAATAAATCTAAGTTTGGTGAAGCTAGTTGGCAGTATGGGCTGAGAGAAGAATGCAGAAGCTGCTTGGGGGATAGAAACAGGTTAAGTGAATGGGCAAGGACATGGCAGGTGGATTTTAATGTGGAAAAATGAGAGGTCATCCACTTTGATAGAAAAAAAATTGAAAGGGCAAGTATATTTTAAATAATGAGAGATTGAAAGATGTTGGTGTTCAGAGCGACCTGGATGTCCTTGTACATGATTCAGTGAAAGTTAGCATACAGAGGCAGCAAGCAATTAGAAAGGTCGATAGTAGTTGGCCTTTATTGCAAGAGGATTTTAGAATAAGAGTGTAGAAGTCTTACTCCAATTATATAGGCCTTGGTGAGACCGCACATAAAATATTGCATACAAATTTCACCTCACTACTTAAGATGGTGCTAGCAAAGGAGGGAGTGCACTGAAGGTTCACCAGGTTAATTCCTGAGATGGGTGGTCGCTTTGCAGAGCACCCGAGTTGCCTGCTGCTTAAATCCACTGCTAGTAAGACCTGTCTATGGCCTCCTATACCGTGATGAAGAAGTACAATACAAGTTTGAGGAACATCACCTTATCTTCTGTCCAGGCATGATGCAGCCTTCCAGATGATGTCTAATTCTACAACTTCAGGTAACTGGCTTTCTCTGTCTGTATCAGAACTAGCCATTTCTACTGTAGGTCACCCAACTACAACTCTGACTTAGTTTTTCACTCTTCATTAGACCTATTGGGCATGACCCACAGCCTTGTAATTTCCCCATTCTGTCCTACCCCCAACCTTCTCTGCAACTTAAAACTTGTTTTTCCTCACTTTCCCAATTCTGATGTAGGGTCTTCAACCTGAAACATCACCTCTGTTTCTCTTTCCATAAGTCTGCCTGACTTGCTGAGTGTTTCTGCATTTTCTGTTTTTATTTCAGATTTCCAGCATCTTAAGTTTTTTTAAAATTTTCATTTAGAGATTTTCCAGAGAATTAAGTGAATCAAGGGATATAGGGTTAGTGCAGGAAAACGGCAGAGGTGGCGAAGAGTGAGGAAGATTTGTCTAAGGTTACAACAGGATATAGATCAGATGGAAAGTTGGGCAGAGCATCGGCAGATGAAGTTTAATCCCATCAAATGCGAGGTGATGCATTTTAGAAAGTCAAATGGGGCAGGATATGTGCAGTAAATAGTAGGGCACCAAGGAATACTGATGAACAGAGACACCTCAAGGTCCAAGACCATAGTTCCGTGAAAGTGACGACCCAGGTTGATGGGGCAGTGAAGGCAGCAAATAGCACACTTACCTTCATAGGTTGGGGCATAGAATATACGAATTGAGACATTATGTAACTTTACAAAACACTGCATAGGCCACACTTGGAGTATTGCATGATGTTCTGGTTTCTAAACTACAAGGTGAATGTGACTGCGCTGGAGAAAATGCAGAGGAGAATCACCAGGATGTTGCCTGGATTGGAGGACTTTAGTTATGGGCAGAGATTAACTAGGCTGGGCTTGATTTCCCCGGAGTGAAGAAGCTGAAGGGGGAGGGAGTGATAAAATGATACAGCACAGAAACAGGCCCATCGGCCCAAACAGACCATGCCAACCGTGATGCTAACCAAGCTAGTCCCATTTGTTTGCGTTTGGCCCATATCCCTCTAAAACTTTCCTATCCATGTACTTATCCAAATGTCTTTTAAATGTTGCTATTGTACCCATCTCAACCACTTCCTGCGGCAGCTTGTGTCATATATGGAACACACTCTGGGTGAAAAAGTTGCCCTCAGATTCCTATTAAATTTTTCCCTCCTCACCTTAAACCTATGTCCTAATATGAGATTTGATATATAAGATTACAAGAGACATAGTCAAAATCTTTTTCTTGTGGTAGCGGTATCAAAAACAAGAGGACACAGGTATAAGGTGAGAGGAAGGAGTTTTAAAGAGGTTCTGAGGGACAAGTTTTTTTTTAACAAAGAGAGTTGATATCTGAAACATGCTGCCAGAGGAGGTGGCGGAATCAGATACAATTACTAGGAGGCATTTAGACATACACTCAAATTGGCAAGTCGTAGAAGGATGCTCTCCTAATGAGGGCAAATGGGATTGGTGTGGATGGTCAGAAAGATCAGCATGGAGGGGAGGGGTGAAAGGCCCATATTCTGTGCAACTCTGCCTCTAGAATATCAACCAAGTTTTTATTGAATGGTGGAGAAAACATGAAAGGCCAAATGGCCTACTCTTTCTTCTCATGTCCTCACATAGATGAATACACTCCACAGTAGTGCAGTGGTTAGTGTAATGCTTTACAGCGCCAGCGACCCGAGTTCAATTCCCGCCACTGTCTGTAAGGAGTTTGTACATTCTCCCTGTGTCTGTGTGGGTTTCCTCCGGGTGCTCCAGTTTCCTCCCATATTCCAAAGACGTACGGGTTAGGAAGTTGTGGCCGTGCTATGTTGGCGCCGGAAGGGTGGTGACACTTGCGGGCTGCCCCCAGAACACTCTACACAAAAGATTCATTTCATTGTGTGTTTCAATGTACATGTGACTAATAATTCTGTAAGCCTAGGCAGGCTATTTGAACAATGGGTCATCCTAGAAGAGCCCAATGCAACCCTCATGCTGCTTGTGTCCATATGGAAGCAGCATGCTGAAGGACAAGAGTGGTACCTTTGACTGATCTTCAGACCCTAGGCCATATGGAGGCTGCTGATAAAGCAGAAACTATTTTAGAACAGCCAACTCACAACCGATCAGACATGAACCTGGGCGCTGAAGTTATTGAAGCATTTCAGGTCAATGTAGTGCAGAGTGGTAGAGAGGTACAAAATACAGTCAAAAATATCAGTGGATTGTTGGCCATTATAAATGGAGGGGGGAGAGGGCTATTTACATCAGCCGTATGGAGCCTTGGTCAGATTCCATGTAGAATAACTGTTCAGGAAAGAGGGGCTGGCCTACAAGTGGTGCAATATAGATTCATCACAATCAAAGTGGGGTTAAAAGGGATAACTTGTGAGGAGAGGTTACGCTACACTGTATTTGCATTTCCAGTTACAGAAGTAGTTCTATCCATTTTATTTTAGTGTTAAAAATGATTCAATAAAAAGAAATACTTGCGAGAAAACACAGAACGAGCAAGAACCAACTTAAAATCGGAAACCAACATTCCAAAAATAAAATCAGAAAGATTTTTTCACACAAAGGATGGTAGAAATCTGACACTCTCCAGAAGATACATCTGACTAATTACAGCCTACAAGACCAAGCAGATGGGTTTCTGTTAGGTAAGGATATGAAAGGATATGGAGTAAATGGAAAAATGGTGTTATGCCAGAGATCAGCAATTCTGTGGCCCCACAGCTTGACCAGTCTTTAAGCTCCCACCAGTGTAAAAACGTGAAAGTCCTGCATCATTAGTCAAGAGTTAAGCTTTAAATATTGGAATTATCACTTCGGTACACATCCCTTTTGCTCCTTCCCACCACATTCCTTCCTTCAGCACAAGAGCAAACTATTGCAGATGTAGGAACTTCCAAATGTATAGCAGGTCAGGCTGTATCTGAGGGAGGGAGAAATAGTTAATGATTCACATTGGATTCATAGAGTTATACAGCTTGGAAACAGGCCCTTCAACCCGACTCATCCATGCTGCCTAAGGTGCCTACTTAAGCTAATTCCATTTGTCTGTGTTTGGTCCACATCCCTCTTTACCTTCCCCATCCATGTACCTGTCCAAATATCTTTTAAACAATGTAATTTTACCCGCCTCTACTACTTCCTCTGTCAGCTTGTTCTACATAGCCATCACACTCTGTGTGCAAAAACTTGCCTTTCAAATGCCCTTTAAATCTTTCCTCTCTCACCTTAAATCTAAGCCCTCTAGTTTTAGACTCCCTTACCCTGGGGAAAAGACTGACTACCTACCCTATCTATGCCCCTCATGATTTTATAAACCTCTATAAGGTCACCCCTCAGTCTCCTTCACTCCATGGAAAGCAGTCCCAGCCCATCCAGTCTCTCCTTATAACTCAAGCTCTTCAGTCCAGACAACAACCTTGTAAATCTTTCCTGCACCCTCTCTAGCGTACTGGGCTACCTGAACTGCACACACTATTCCAGGCAGTCTCACCAACATTTTGTACAACTGTAACATGGCGTCCCAACTGTTGTAACCAATGCCAAGGCCAATGAAGGCAAACATAGTATACGCCTTCTTCATCACTGTCTACCCGTGTTGTCACTTTCAAGGAACTATGTACTTGTACTCCTCCGTCTAACTTTTCAATAACATTACCCAGGGCCCTGCCATTCATTGTGCATGTCCTGCCCTGTTTTTACTTCCCAATGCATCACTTCACAGCTGTCTGAGTTAAATTCCATCTAACATTTCTTTGACCATTTTCCCAGTCTAGATCCTGTTGTAACCTTGGACAACCTTCTTCACTGTCCACTACCATCTACAAACTCACTAATCATAGGAACACAGAAAACCTACGGCACAATTCAGGCCCTTTGGCCCACAAAGCTGTGCCAAACATGTTCCTACCTTAGAGACCTATAGCCCTCTATTTTTCTCAGCTCCATGTACCTATCCAAAAGTCTCTTAAAAGACCCTATTGTATCCACCTCCACCACAGTTGCCGGTAGCCCATTCCATGCACTCACCACTCTCTGAGCAAAAAACTTACCCCTGACATCTCCTCTATACCTACTTCCCAGCACCTTAAACCTATGTCCTCTTGTGGCAACCATTTCAGCCCCAGGAAAAAGCCTCTGACTACCTACCGATCAATGCCTCTCATCATCTTATATACCTCTATCAGGTCCCCCCTCATCCTCCGTCACTCCAAGGAGAAAAGGCCGAGTTCCCTCAATCTGCTTTCATAAGGAATGCTCCGCAATCCAGGCAGCATCCTTGTAAATCTCCTCTGCACCCTTTCTAGGGCTTCCACATCCTTCCTGTAGTGAAGTGACCAGAACTGAGCACAGTATTCCAAGTGGGGTCTGACCAGGGTCCTATATAGCTGCAGCTTTACCTGTCAGCTCCTAAATTCAATTCCACGGTTGATGAAGGACAATGCACCATATGCCTTCTTAACCACAGAGTCAACCTGTGCAGCTGCTTTGAGCGTCCTATGGACTCAGACCCCAAGATCCCTCTGATCGTCCACACTGCCTAGAGTCCTACCATTAATACTATACTCTGCCATCATATTTGGCCTACCAAAATGAACCACTTCACACTTATCTGGGTTGAACTCCATCTGCCACTTCTCAGCCCAGCTTTGCATCCTATCTATGTCCTGCTGTAACCTCTGACAGCCCTCCACACTATCCACACCTCCAACATTTGGAGGTCATCTAAAACATTAATATTTATGACAAACAAAAGGGGACCCAGCACTAATCCCTGCGGCATATCACAGGTCACAAGCCTCCAATATGGAAAAGCAGCTCTCCACTGCCACCCTCTGCCTCCTACCACTGAGCCAATGTTGAAGCCAACAGGCTAATTCACCCTGGATCCCATGCGTTCAACACAATCATTCCATCCAAACTCATCATCAAGCTTCAAGACCTGGGCCTCTGCACCTCCCTCTGCAACTGGATACTCGACTGGCTCATCAGTAGACCTCAATCAGTGAGGACTGGTAACAACATCTCCTCCTTGCTGACCACCAACACAGGCACACCTCAAGGCTGCATGCTTAGCCCCCTGCTCTACTCTCTGTACACACATAATGTGTGGCTAAGCACAGTCCCAATGCCATATACAAATTCACTGATGACACCACTGTTGTTGGACAGTGGTGATGAGTCAGATTGCTGGGGTGAGATAGGACACCTGGTTGAGCCGTACCACAACAACAATCTCTCGCTCAACATCAGTAAAACTAAAGAGCTGATTGTTGACTTCAGGAAGGGGAAGGAGAGCCACCGTGTGCCAGTCTACTTTGGGGGAATCAGTGGTGGAGAGATTCAACAGTTTCAAATTCCTGGGCGTTGACATATCAGATGACCTGTCCTGGGCCCAGCACATAGATGCAATCACAAGGAAGGCACGCCAGCATCTTTACTTTCTTAGTCACCGAACACTCTAACAAACTTCTACAGATGTACTATTGGAAGTACCCTGATTGGTTGCATCATGGTCTGGTACAGCAATTCGAATGTGCAGGAACGCAAGAAGCTGCAGAGAGTAGTGGACTCAGCCCAATACTGCCTCAAGAAGGCAACATCCATCATTAAAATATCCCCACCATCCAGGCCATGACATCTTCTCGCAGCTACCTTCAGGCAAGAGGTAGAGAAGCCTGAAGTCCCACACCACCAGGTTGAAAAACAGCTATTTCCCTTCAACCACTTGGTTCTTGTACCAACTGGCACAACCCTAATCACTAGTTTAGCAACACTATGACCACTTTGATCACTTTGTACTAAAGTATACTTTTTTTTTGTTCTAATTGTGTTTCTTGTAAAAATTGTGTACAATTTATGTTTACTTTGTTTTTCTTTCTTGTAAATACTGCTTATATGATGCTATTGCACCTGTGCATACATGTACTTGTGCATATGACAATAAACTTGACTTTGACTTCCTAAACTTCCAGACTAGCCTACCATGCAGGACTTTGACAAACGCCTTGCTAAAGTCCACACAGATAATGTCCACAGCCCTGCCCTCGTCAATCCTCTTGGTCACCTTTTTAAAAAACTGAATCAAATTTGTGATGCATTTTCCCCACACACAAAGCTATGCTAACTATCCCTAATCAGTCTTTGTCTTTCTAAATGCAAATAATTCTTGTCTCTCAGAATCTATTTCAGTAAGTTTCCTACCACTGACACAAGGCTCACCAGCCTGTAGTTCCCCGGCTTGTCCTTGCCGCCCTTCTTAAATAAAGGAACAATAATAGCCATCCTCCAGTCTTCTAATACCTCATCTGTGGCTAATGAAAATACTAAATCTCTGCCAGAACCCAAACAATCTCTTCTCTTGCTTCCCACAACATCCTAAGATACAACTGGTCAGGCCCCAGGGACTTGTCCACCTTTATGCCCTTCAAGACCGCCAACACCTCTTTCGTAATGTCGATATTAATGATTTGATATCAGAACTGAAAACCTCAATGACTTGAAACCTTAACCGTTTCTCCAGAGATGCATCGACTCTTTCTCCTTCAGTCGTAGGCAAACGGGCAGGCAAAGCGCAAGTTCATCCCTTTACCCAAGATCTGGCACTATTTTTGGTCACGCTTAAATCACAACCAATGCAACACTGATTGAGGTTGGATTTCTGACTCAGGCCCTCGTAGCTGAAACTGGGACCAAAAATGTGTGGGAGATTTCAATTAAATTTTATAATATCTACCATGAAGGTAAAGAGGATGCTAATGCCTTTTGGTAAATCAACAATAATTTTTTTAATAATGAACATATCACATTCCATAGGATGCTTTAGACTGTGATATGTTTAATAATCTAAACATTGCTTCTTTGTTACTCAGCCTATCAGGTGCTGAACTACACAGGTTCCACTCCTTTGCCACAAGGAGTTAATTGATTTCAATCGGCAACACAAGGACCCTGTGGAGGGACGAGCTCAGCCACGATGTTTCTATCGCTGAATGGCACGCTGACTGACACTCTCCTGGTGTTTCATTCATGAAAAAAAAACTACATCAAGAAAGTGATGCCAGTTGAACGTCATAGCTGTTCTTTCCTCATTGATAACATCACGTATTCACTACAGGCAATATTAACAGTACAGAGAAAGTTTCAAAAGAATTTAAGGTAGGAAGCTGCAAGTTTGTGAGAGCATAAAATGTTATAACATGGTAGACATGGGATTTCCTTGTTCGAGTCTACTGCATGACAGGAGCTCCATCTGCTGACAACCTTTGACAATATTCTCCCACACTGGAGGTTTAGTTAAATCACTGGGTAAATTCAATGTCTTCTGAAAGTTTATACTGTGGAGTCAGGATGCATGGATTGATTTTCTAAATGTTGCCCTGTACAAGAGAAAAGACAAACTGAAATAACCAGTGCAGAGTAAGTTTGCAACTCTCCCACCTCAGGTGGAAAGCATTCTGACTCGTTGCACCACGGCCTGGTATGGAAACTCCAATGCACAGGGACGCAAGAGGCTACAGAGAGTGGTGGGACTCACCCAGTTCCATCATGAGTACAGCTCTCCCACTATCAAGAACATGCACAAGATGCGATGTCTCAGGAAAGCAATATCCATCATCAAGGACCCCCATCATCTGGGCCATGCCCTCTTCTCGTTGTTGCCATCAAGCAGGAGGTACAGGAGCCTGACGACTCACACCTCAAGGTTCAACAACAGCTTCTTCCCCACTGCCATCAGGTTCTTGAACCGACCTGAAAAACCTTGATTCTACCTCAGATTATATTTCCTTTAACTTGCATGAATGTCGTTATGTTAATTTTTGTTTATTTTGCAGTGTAAATTATGTATAATTTATGTTAATTTAACTTTATGCAATTTATCTTGTCATATTTGTAATGTACTGTGCTGCTGCTGCAAAACGCTAATTTTCATGGCATTTATACTCTGGGTATGTATGCCCATGACAGTGAACTTGAACTTGACTTGCAAAATGGTTATACATTGTTTACATTTGGTAAAGCATAAAGCCAAGGCTTGGGAAAGACCACTAGCACAATGAATCAGAAGGACAAAGACTGCTTTACCACCAGCCTGGGCTCCTCAGTGAGTGCATCAGTGGAAATTCCACATACTCTTATCGTCAGAGAATCATACAGTGCAGAAACTGGCATCTCAGCCCACCCTATCCATGTTGGCCATCAAGTACATACCCATACTAATCATGTTTTTCAACATTCGACCTGTTGCCTTCTATACCATGGCGATTCAAGTTTTACC
The DNA here is from genome assembly GCF_009764475.1 of Pristis pectinata. NCBI lineage: Eukaryota > Metazoa > Chordata > Chondrichthyes > Rhinopristiformes > Pristidae > Pristis > Pristis pectinata. Next base: position 14,260,358 of record NC_067440.1, read on the forward strand.
CAAATACTTAAATGTTGTGAGAGTCTCTGCCTTCATCACCCCCTTCCAGGATTCAACCACCCAATGGGGGAAAAGTTCCTCAAGTTGCTTCTAAATCTCCTTCCCCCTACTTTGAACTTACACGTTCTTGAAGTACCAGTGGTTACGATTTCTACATGCTCTGGGGAGGCTGGCGTCAAGTAGCCCCCTTGGAGAGATGGCAATCATCTGTGGAATCCCCACCTGCCACAATATGGAGCCTACAGGAATGATGGGTGAACTGCTGGAAATAGGTGGCTGGATGCCGGCAGAATGTTGGTGAAGTGTTACAGCATTAGTGGCACAAGGCTCTTTTATTCTAAAATATGTACAAAGGGACTGCAAGTGGACACCGCTAGAGAGTAATACACACAATTTGCAACCTCACCAAAGTTCCCTCTTCCTTAGGGGTCTCCACTGCCCAGTATTATGCTGCTCCTTTACAATGATTTTGACCAGGGGGATGCCTCTTAAACATTCAGTAGCATTCAAATCCAAAGTCTGGGGCACAACTAAATGGCACTTATACACTTGCTATTACACGCGGTGCCACTGCAGAGCACAGAAAGGAAACACAGGCAAGTCTAGGAGAAAGGCAAATGGGGTAAAGCAAAATGACTTTTCATATAGTACTAAAATAAAGTGCTTCCGGAATTTCTAGACCATTCTCTCTACTGTACTTCTCCATCCCGGAGGAATGTCCTTTGATGCAGGTGGAAAGTCTCCCAGTGTCCCTACCTTTGCTGAATTTATGGACTGGAATTTTCTTGAGCTGGTCCTTGGAGAGACGGTTCCTCCGGATCCTACGTCGATACTGCACACATCTCACTATCTGCAATACGAAGAACAAAGTAAGGTCTCAGGCTAGACAAAGATCTTATACTATAGAGTCAGGTTACTGTATGCTCACTCAAACTATCATGTTCCATACCCTGAAAACCCCACACACAAAAAAGATCCCTTAAAACAAGCAAGTAATTGCTTGAGGAAGTCTTAGATGACTGAGCAAGCCTTAAGGTGGATAAATCCCCAGGGACTGATGAGAAGTATCCCAGGCTGCTACTGGAGGCAAAAAAAGAAACTACTGGGGCCCTGACAGGAATGTTCAAATCTTCTCCAGCCACAGCTGAGGTTCAGATGACTGGAGGACAGCAAATGTGCTTCCTTTATTCAAGAAGGGCAGCAGGGGCACTCCATGAAATTACACACCTGCGAGTCTAACATCAGTGGTAGGAAGATAGTGGAAATATTCCCAGGGGCAGGATTAATCAAACTAGGAGAGGCTGGAATTAATCAACAGTAGACAGCATGACTTTATTAAGGGGACATCCTATTTGACTAAGTTGACAGAATTTTTCAGAGGTAACTGTGTGCCAATGAAGGTAGAGCCATTAATGTAGAGTACAGAGTCATACAACACGAAACAGGCCCTTCGGCCCAAATGGTCCATGCCGACCAAGGTGCTCATCTAAGATAGTTCCATTTGCCTGCGTTTGGCTCATATCCCTCTAAACCTTTCCTATCCATGTACCTGTCCAAGTGCCTTTTACATATTGTTAATGTACCTGCCTCAACCATTTCCTCTGGCAGCTCATTCCATATACTGACCACCCTTTGGGTGAAAAAGTTGCCCCTCAGGATCCTATTAAATCCCTCCCCTCTCACCTTAAACCTATTCCCTCTAGTTCTTGATTGCCCAACCCTGGGAAAAAGACTGTGTGCACTTACCCATCTATGCCCCTCATTCTCCTACACTCCAGTGAATAAAGTCCCAGTCTGCTCAACCGCTATAACTCAGTTCCTCGAATCCTGGCAACATCCTTGTAAATCTTTTCAGTATCCTTTCCAGCTTAAATGGCATATTTTCTACAGCAGGATGACCAAAACTGAACACAATACTCCAAATGTGCCCTCACCAATGTCTTATACAACTGCACCATCTATACTCAGTGCCCTGACTGAAGTAGGTCAGCATGCCAAAATCGTTCTTCACTACCGTGTCTACCTGTGACACTACTTTTATGGAACCATGTACTTGTATTTCTAAGTCCCTCTGTTCTACAACACTCTCCAGGGCCCTACATTTCACTGTGAAAGTCTAGGCTTCAATCAGCCCTGTGAAAACATTCGACATGGGAGACTGGTCCAAAAGGTAAGAGCCCATGGGATCCAGGTAAAGTTGGCAGAATAGATCTGTAATTTGCTTGGTAATAGGAGGCAATGTCTGTCTTTGCCATTGGCCTGTGACCACTGGTGTACTATAGGGATAAGCTCTAAGACTCTTGTTTGTTATATACATTAACAATCTGGATATGAATGCAGGAGGTACAAGTTTCCAGATGACATGAACATTGGTGGTGTTCACAGTGAAAAGGGTAGTTTTGAGCTTTTTAAACATATTGATGAGTTGTTATGCAAGGCAGAGTAACAGCAGATGGGATTCCATCTTGAAAAATGTGATGTTATGCATTTTGGGAGAACTAATAAGGTTAGGACACACAATGAACGTAGGGACCTTGGAAGCACTGAGGACAAAACAGCTCTGTACATTCGCTGATCAACTGTTATTATACAAATCCAAACAGGGTTCTAATATAGATGTTACAAATACCCCTGATAATCCTGGAGTGAGCAAGAGAGTGGAAGATTTGCCACAGTCCAAGATGCTAACCCTGCTACAGTGACTTATAATAGAACATGCACACATGATGACAGTTTTCAGATTTATGCTAATAAATGGAGGCTTCATGGGTTTCACTTCGGAAGACGTCGGGATTTCGGAGCAGATAAGTTTTTTTTATTTTTAATAGGGTTTTTATTATAAGGGTTAGATTTTATAAGGTTCTTAAGTTGTTTTATAAGTTTTTAATCGGGAATAGTGAGGGCTGGACTGCGCAGGCGTGTGACATCAGCAGGTAAGGCATGGGCAGTTTAAAAAGTGAACTGCCATATCCAGCGGGCAGCGTCAGAGCGGGCAGCCGAGTGTGAGGGAGCAGAGTGTTTTGGGCTTTGGCTCAAGGGGCTTTTGGCGTAAAGGGGTGAGGAAAGGTAGGTGACTTGAGTTAAGGAAGGGGTATGAATGAGGTTTCCTGTACTCAGTGTCAGATGTGGGAGTTCCCAGAGTCTCCCTGCCTCCGGGAAGGCTACATCTGCACCAGGTGTGTCGAGCTGCAGCTCCTGAGGGACCGTGTTAGGGAACTGGAGATGCAGCTCGATGACCTTCGTCTGGTCAGGGAGAATGAGGAGGTGATAGAAAGGAGTTATAGGCAGGTGGTCACACCGGGGCCACGGGAGTCAGGCAAGTGGGTCACAGTCAGGAGGGGGAAGGGGAAGGGGAAGAGTCAGGTACTAGAGAGTACCCCTGTGGCTGTACCCCTTGACAATGTACTCCTGCTTGAGTGCTGTTGGGGGAGACAGCCTACCTGGGGGAAGCAACAGTGGCAGTGTCTCTGGCACAGAGTCTGGTCCTGTGGCTCAGGAGGGCAGGGAAGGAGAGAGGGCACCAGTGATGGGCAGACAAGTGATTCTGTGGACACAGGAAAGAAACTCGGAAGGTAGTTTGCCTCCCAGGTGCCAGGGTCTGGGATGTTTCAGATTGCGTCCAAGATATCCTGAAGGGGGAGGGAGAACAGCCAGAGGTCGTGGTACATATTGGTACCAACGACATAGGTAGGGAAAGGAATGAGGTCCTGAAAAAAGACTATAGAGAATTAGGAAGGAAGTTGAGAAGCAGGACCTCAAAGGTAGTAATTTCTGGATTACTGCCTGTGCTAAGTGACAGTAGGTATAGGAACAGAATGAGGAGGAGGTTAGATGTGTGGCTGAGGGATTGGAGTAAGGAGCAGGGATTCAGATTTCTGGATCATTGGGGCCTCTTTTGGGGCAGGTATAACCTGTTCAAAGAGGACGGGTTGCACTTGACTCCCGGGGGACCAATATCTTGGCAGGGAGGTTTGCGGAGGCTACTGGGGAGGGTTTAAACTAGAATTGTTGGGGGGTGGGATCCGAACTGGAGACTGGGGAAGAGGTGTTTGGCTCTCAAATAGAGAAAGCTAGTAGTAGGTATGATAGCAGGTGATAGGCAGGCTCAGACATGTTTGAGATGTGTCTATTTTAACACAAGGAGTATTGTGAACAAGGCGGATGAGACAGCTTGGATCAATACTTGGAGCTATGATGTGGTGGCCATTACAGAGACTTGGATGGCTCAGGGACTGGAATGGTTGCTTCAAGTGCCGGGTTTTAGATGTTTCAGGAAGGACAGGGAGGGAGGTAAAAGAGGTGGGGGAGTGGCACTGTTGATCAGAGATAGTGTCACAGCTGTGGAAAAGGTGGACATCGTGGAGGGACTGTCACGGAGTCTCTGTGGTGGAGGTTAGGAATAGGAAAGGGTCAATAACTTTACTGGGTGTTTTTTATAGGCCACCCAATAGTTACAGGGATATTGAGTAGTAGATAGGGAAGCAGATCCTAGAAAGGTGTGGGAATAACAGAGTTGTTGTGATGGGGGATTTTAATTTCCCACACATCGATTGGCATCTCCAGACAGTGAGGGGTTTAGATGGGGAGGAGTTTGTTAAGTGTGTTCAGGAAGGATTCTTGACACAATATGTAGATAGGCCTACAAGAGGAGAGGCTGTGCTTGATTTGATATTGGGAAATGAACCTGGTCAGGTGTCAGATCTCTCAGTGGGTGAAAATTTTGGTGATAGTGATCATAATTCTATCTCCTTTACGTTAGCACTGGAGAGAGATAGGAACAGTCAGACTAGAAAGGCATTTACTTGGAGTGAAGGGAATTATGAGGCTCTCAGGCAGGAAATTGGAAGATTAAATTGGGAACAGATGTTCTCAGGGAAAAGTATGGAAGAAATGTGGCAAATATTCAGGGGATATTTGTGTGGAGTTCTGCATAGGCATGTTCCAATGAGACAGGGGAGTCACGAGAGGATACAGGAACCACGGTGTACAAAGGCTATAATAAATCTAGTCAAAAGGAAAAGAAGAGCATACAAAAGGTACAGAGAGCTAGGTAATATTAGAGATCAGGAAGAGTATAAGGCTAATAGGAAGAAGCTTAAGAAGGAGCTTAGGAGAGCCAGAAGGGGGCATGAGAAGGCCTTGGTGGGCAGGATTAAGGAAAACCCCAAAGCATTTCACAAGTATGTGAAGAGCAAAAGGATAAGATGCGAAAGAATAGGGCCTATCAAGTGCAGCAGTGGGAAAGTGTGTATGGATCTGGAAGAAATGGCGGAGGTATTTAATGAATACTTTACGTCAGTATTCACTACGGAAAAAGATCTGGGGGATTGTAGAGGGGACTTGCAGCGGGCTAAAAAGCTTGAGCATGTAGATATTAGGAAAGAGGAGGTGCTGAAACTTTTGGAAAGCATCAAGTTGGATAAGTCGCCGAGACTGGATGAGATGTACCCCAGGCTGCTGTGGGAGGCGAGGGAAGAGATTGCGGAGCCTCTGACAATGATCGTTGCATCGTCAATGGAGACGGGAGAGGTTCTGGAAGATTGGTGGGTTGCGGATGTTGTTCCCTTATTCAAGAAAGGAAGTAGGGATAGCCCAGGGAATTATAGACCGGTGAGTCTCACCTCAGTGGTTGGTAAGCTAATGGAGAAGATCCTGAGAGGCAGGATTTATGAACATTTGGAGAGGTATAATATGATTGGGAATAGTCAGCATGGCTTTGTCAAGGGCAGGTCCTGCCTTACGGGCCTGACTGAATTTTTTGAGGATGTGACTAAACACATCGATGAAGGGAGAGCAGTAGATGTAGTGTATATGGATTTCAGCAAAGTGTTTGATAAGGTACCCCATGCAAGGCTTATTGAGAAAGTAAGGAGGCATGGGATCCAAGGGGGCATTGCAGTGTGGATTCAGAACTGGCTGGCCCACAGAAGGCAAAGAGTGGTTGTTGAAGGGTCGTATTCTGCGTGGAGGTCGGTGACCAGTGGTTTACCTCAAGGATCTGTACTGGGACCCTTGCTCTTTGTGATTTTTATAAACAACCTGGATGAGGAAGTGGAAGGGTGGGTTAGTAAGTTTGCGGATGACACAAAGGTTGAGGGTGTTGTGGATAGTTTGGAGGGCTGTCAGAGGTTACAGAGGGACATAGATAGGATGCAAAGTTGGACTGAGAAGTGGCAGATGCAGTTCAACCCAGGTAAGTGTGAAGTGGTTCATTCTGGTAGGTCAAATATGATGGCAGAATATAGTATTAATGGTAGGACTCTTGGCAGTGTGGAGGATCAGAGGGATCTTGGGGTCCGAGTCCATAGGACGCTCAAAGTGGCTGCGCAGGTTGACTCTGTGGTTAAGAAGGCATATGGTGTATTGTCCTTCATCAATCGGGGAATTGAATTTAGGAGCCGAGAGGTATTGTTGCAGCTATATAGGTCCCTGGTCATACCCCACTTGGAGTACTGTGCTCAGTTCTGGTCACCTCACTACAGGAAGGATGTGGAAGCCATACGAAGGGTGCAGAGGAGATGTACTAGGATGCTGCCTGGAATGTGGAGCATGCCTTATGAAAGTAGGTTGAGGGAACTCGGCCTTTTCTCCTTGGAGTGACAGAGGATGAGGGGGGACCAGATAGAGGTATATAAGATGATGAGAGGTATTGATCAGGTAGATAGAGGCTTTTCCCCAGGGCTGAAATGGTGGCCACAAGAGGACATAGGTTTAAGGTGCTGGGGAGTAGGTATAGAGGAGATGTCAGGGGTAAGTTTTTTCCTCAGAGAGTGGTGAGTGCATGGAATGGGCTACTGGCGATGGTGGTGGAGGCAGATACGATAGGGTCTTTGAAGAGACTGTTGGATAGGTACATGGAGCTGAGAAAAATAGAGGGCTATGGGTAAGCCTAGTAATTTCTAGGATAGGGACATGTTAGGCACAGCTTGATGGGCTGAAGGGCCTGAATTGTGCTGTAGTTTTTCTATGTTCTAAATCCAGCTCTAACTCAGAACCTCCTTTATCTCTAAATTATCACTCTGTTTGTCTGACATCCAGAACAAAAGGCAATTGATGATAGGGCAGTGGATGTTGTCTCTTTGCAAGGTCCCCCATGATAGGCTGAACCAGAAGATTAAGATGCATCCAACGGTGACTTGGAGGTTTGGATTTTGGATTCAAAATTGCCTTGCCATTGAAGACAGAAGGTAGTGGTTGAAGAATGTTATTCTGATTGGAGGTCTGTGACTAGTGGTGTTCCACAGGGATCAGTGCTGGGACATCTGTTGTTTATGATATACAGTATGTAAGTGACTTGGAATTAGAATTGAAATTGGTTTATTATTGTCACTTGTACTGAGGTATAGTGAAAATCTTGTCTTGCATACCGTTCATACAGATCAATTCATTACACAGTGCACTGAGGTAGTACAAGGTAAAAACAATACAGAATGCAGAATAAAGTGTCACAGCTACAGAGAAAATGCAGTGCAGGTAGACAATAAGGTCCAAGGTCATAACGAGGTAGATTGTGAGGTCAAGACTCCAGTCGATGGGTTGGTTAGTAAGTTTGCAGAAGACACAAAAATTGGCAGACAGTGAAGAAGGTTGTCAAAGGGTACATCAGAATATAGATCAGTTGCAGATATTGGCGGAGAAATGGCAGATGGAGTTTAATCCAGGCAAGTGTGAAATATTGTACTTTGGGAGGTTAAATACAAGGACAAAGTATACAGTTAATGGCAGAACCCTTAACAGCACTGATGTACAGAGGAATCTTGGGATGCAAGTTCACAGCTCCCTAAAAGTGGCAACACAAGTAGATAAAGAAGGTGTACAGCATATTTGCCTTCATCAGTTGGGGCACTGAGTACAAGAGTCAGGAAGTCATGTTGCAGCTGTATAAAACTTTGGTTAGGTCACATTTGGAGTACTGTGTGCAGTTCTGGTTACCCCATGACAAGAGGATGTGGAGACTTTGGAAAAGATGCAGAAGAGGGTCACCAGGATGCTGCCTGTTAGCTGCAAAGAGAAGTTGGAAAAATTGGATTGTTTTATCTGGGACGTCAGAGGCTGAGGGGAGACCTGATAAAAGTTTTTAAGATTATGAGAGGCACAGATAGGATAGACAGTCAGAATCTTTTTCCCAGGGTAGAAATGTCAATTAGAGGGTTTAGCCTTAACCTAAGAGGGAGCAGCTTTAAAGGAGATTCATGAGACAAGTTTTTGTTTACACAGAGAGTGGTGGGTGCCTGGAATGGACTGCCAGGCACAGTGGTGCAAGCGGATACAATAGTGGTGTTTAAGAGGCTTTTAGGTAGGCACATGAATATGCAGTGAATGGAAGGATATAGATCATGTTCAGGCAGAAGGGACTAGTTTAATTTGGCATCATGTTCGGCACAGACATGGTGGGCCTAAGGACCTGTGTTGTACAGTTCTATGTTCCATGTGAAAAAACTTTTGAACTAAATATCAGGAAGATTAGAACCATCGTCTTTAATCTCAGTCTTGGTTCTGCATCCCCTGACTTCAGTTCTCTTTGGCATGTGTCTGAGACTGAACCAGACTGCTTGAAACCTAGTGGCAGATTTGCTTCACTACTAACACCTCCTTAACAGTGTTGAACTTTGCCTCTGCCTCAATTCACCTCTTACTGCCTCATCTGTGCCTTTGTTACTCTAGACAAGTATTTCAATACCATTCTGCTCGGCCTCTTTGATTCCTCTCTCCGTACACAACAAGGTTATTCAAATACCTGCTGCCTGTGCTCTCAGTCATGTCCCATTCACCCACACCCATCAACACAAAAATCTTAGTGGCTTCCAATTAAGTAGCACCTCAATATTTCTTGTTTTCCAGTTCTCTTCTCAACCTCTACAATTTCCTCCAGCCCTACAATCCCTCAACTTATCTGCAGTCCTCGTTACTTGTTTTTTTGGTCTCTGTTCCTATCTCTTTTTTAACCCTTTTACTTTCTCCATTAGTTATGCATCTTTGAATCCGTGGCTCTATTCCAAATACAACGTTATGCGTTTCTTAGTATCCTTTGCTGAGTTGTTTCAAAGTTCACAATTAAAACAGTAGTCAAGACTTGGGAACTTGGTTGTGCGCAAGTCAGAACCGTTGGTTCAATTCTCACAACGTATGTACGACAATGGATACGAGAAGAAACTGACTGTTGTAGTCCAGCCAGTAAGCCCTAACCTGTGGCAGGTTCTCATGTTTGACTTGGAACCAGTTTCCATGTCCTACAGTGCTGCACTGAAACTGTATGCCTGTCTGAGGGGACGGGGGGAATCAATGTGGGTTCAGGGATGGGTTGGAGGGGCACGAAGTAGGGCATAATAATAGATGATCCCAGTCAAGAGCACCATAGTGTGCAGGTCTTTAACTTTCTTCCACAATCTGTACTCGTGTGCTGAATGTTCCATTGCACACAGACCCCAGTACCCACAGGTTATGCCTAACTGTGGCAATTTGTTCCCTTAGCTTCAATTCCAGAGTCACTCTGGACACTGCTTAACCATATTCCAACTGACAGAACGATAATTGGAAAGTAACAATGTTGAAACCCTTTCAATATGCAGAACTCTAACAGTGATATGGTCTGCATCATGCACTTACCATGACAGTGATCATGACAACAATCACAATTCCAACCACACCAGTAAATGGAATGAGGTAATATCCCAGCGGGAAGCTGAAGTCTGGCATCAATATAACGTAAGCACTGTGAATAGACACAACAAGGAGGAATGTTTGGAGAGGAGACTGACACAGGCAGCTCTGATATCGAGGAAAACACACCACCACCATTACTGCAACAATTAGAACAACCATGTGAAATAACATAACAGTTAAGCAGTATAAATGACTTCTGCAATGCAATTAGGCTACTGGAACTTAAGGGAGCCAAAGGATTCAGTTGCCTCACAAAAGTAGAAGGAGATAGGCACAATTGTGATGTCCTCCACTTCAAACTTAAAGCCATTGCAGCTTTCAGATGAGAACCTTGCAGTGCAAACATCAGCTACTTTGTAATGGCAGAACTGACCCCTAACATCTAGAGAATGACCACTTCCAAGCCCATATAGGCAATCAGATCATCCATTCCTTCCTGGCCTTTCTACTTGTTAGCATCCCTGAATCTCAGCCCTTAAAGAGGTTACATGTTTGACTTGGAACCAGCCTCTATGCCCTACAACAGAGTTCTGAAACATCTGCCTGTGTAGGGGGAGAATGTGAATTTGGGGAAGGGTAAAAGGGCATAATATGGATGATCTGAGAGATCCCAAGAATACTACAGCTGACAGCACCTCCCAAACCAGGGGAATGTCAACCTGTGTAGGTGCCCGTCTAAGTTATTCATCATCCTGACTTGGTAATATATCGCTGCACCTTCAGTGTTGGAGGATCTAAATCTTGGATCCCCTAACAGCACTGGGGGACCAATTTGCACACAAAGATTTTAAAGGAGGTGGCTGTAGAGATAGCGCTGTCATTGGTTGAAGGTTTCCAAAACTACTGAATTCTGGAAGGGTAACAGCAGATTAGAAAACAGCAAATGTGACTCCCTTCTTCAAGAATGGAGGGAGACAAAAAGCAGTTAACCATAGATTAGTTAGTAGAATATCTATTGATGGCAAGATGCCAAAGTCAATAGTAAAACAAATAGCTAATCCTTTAGGAAAGTTTAATATAAGCAACCAAGGCTAACGTGAACCTGATTGGATCTATCCCAGGTTATTGAGAAAAGCAAGAGAGGTTGTTGCTGGGGCCTTGGCGGAGATCTTTGTATCCCAGGTGATATCCCAGAGGACTGGAAAATAGCCAGTGTTGTTTCTCTGTTTAAGAAGGGCAATAGAGACAATCCAGGAAATTACAGGCAATTGAGCCTTATCAGTGTAGGGAAATTATTGGAAAATATTCTTAGAGATAAGATTTATTCGAATTTGGAAAAACAGTTATTTGGGATAGTCAGTATGGCTTTGTGGAGGGAAGTCATGTCTTATAAACTTAATTGTGTTTTTTGACAAGATGATTGATAAGGGCATGGCAGTGGATACATTAGCAAATCTTTCGACAAGGCTCCTCATGGTAGGCTAATTTAGAAGATTAAGACACATGGGATCCATGGAGACTTGGTAGACTGGATTCAAAATTGGCTCAGCCATAGAAGACAAAGGGTAGCGGTGAAAGGGTGTTATTCTGACTGGAGGTCTGTGACCAGTGGTGTTTTGCAGGGATCCGTGCTGGGGCATCTGTAGTTTGTGATATATAAAAAGTAATTGGATGAAAATGTAAGCGGGCTGATTAGTAAGTTTGAAGGCAATACAAAAATTGGTGGAGCTGTGGATAGTGAGGAAGATTGTCAAAGGAGTCAACAGGATATGGACCAGTTGGAAATATGGACAGAGAAATGCCGATGGAGTTTAATCTGGACGTGTGAGGTGTTGCATTTTGGGAGGTCAAATGTAAGAGGAAAGTATACAGTAAACAGCAGGATCCCTTAACAGCATTGATGTATAGAGTTATCCTGGGGTACAAGTCCATTGCACCGTGAAAGTTGCAACACAAGTGGATAAGGAGGTAAATAGGTGTATGGCATGCTTGCCTTCATAAATCGGGGTGTCGAGTACAAAAGTCAGGAAGTCAGGTTGCAGTGTATAAAACTTTGGTTAGGCCACATTTGGAGTATTGTGTGCAGTTCTGGTTGCTGCATTACATCTTTGGAGAGGATGCAGAAGAGATTCACCTGGATGTTACTAGAGAGTATTAGCTACAACGAGAGGCTGGTCAAACTTGGATTGATTTCTCTGGAGTGTCAGAGATTGAGGGGTGATCTGATAGAAGTATTTAAAATTATGAGAGGTACAGATATGGTAGATAGTCAAAGTCTCTTTCCCAGTGTGCAACTGTCAAATATGAGAGGGTATAGCTTTCAGGTGAGAGGGGAAAGTTTAAAGGAGGTTTATGAGGCAAGTTTTTTGTTGCACACACAGAGAGTGGTAGGCGCCTGGAACGTGCTGCCTGAAGAAGCGTTAGAAGCAGATAGCAACATTTAAGAGGCATTTAGAAAGTCAAATGAACAGGCAGGGAATAGATAGATATAGACCATGTGCAGCCAGATAAGATTTGTTTAAATTGGCATCATGGTCGGCAGACACATGGTGAGCTGAAGGGCCTGTTCCTGTGCTGTACTGTTCAGTGTTCTAACAAATTTGTTTTGAGTACTTCGAGGATGTAACAAGCAGGGTTGATAGAAGGGAATCTATGATGTAGTGTATGTGGAGTTCCAAAAGGCATGTGACAAGATGCCACATAAGAGGCTGGTGCACTTCTGCACTCATGGTATTGGGGTAAATGTGTGAGTATGGATTGAAGACTGGTTATCACACAGACCAATCATTGGAATAAATGGGTCTTTTTCAGGTTGGAAGGATGCAACTAGTGGAGTGCCCCAAGGATCAGTTATTGGCCCTCAACTATTTACTATTTATATTAATGACCTGGAGAAAGGGGTGGAATGCAGAATATCTAAATTTTAGGAGGAAGGGCAGATTGCAATGAGGAAATGGTGACTCTGCAACAGGACATTAACAGGTTGGATGAGCAGGAAAAAAACATGGCAAGTGGGGTCTAATGTGGGAAAGTTTGAGATCAATGCACTTTGGTAAGAGGAATCAAAAAGCAGATTGCTATCTCAAAGGAGAGAAATTAGAAATTAGTGAAGTACAAAGGTGTCCTTGAGCATGACTCACAAAGGTTGGCAGGCAAGTGCAGCAGGTAGTTAAGGCCACAAACCTCATACTAATTGGCCTTTATTGCTAGATGAATAGATTCAGAAATAGACTAGTATTATTAGAACTTCCTTGGGTGTGGACAAGGTTATACCTGGAGTATTGTGCAGTTTTGATTTGTTTATTTAAGAAAGGATGTAGTAGTATTGGACACAGTTCAAAAGAGATTCACCAGACTAATTTCTGGGGTGAGAGGATTGTCCTATCACAAGCAGCTGAAGAAATTGGAGTTAAGAACACAGGTCCTCCCCAGCTTATGAATGCCTGACTTATGTACGGCTCATACATATGAACAAGCTTTTGAGAGACTGGCAGGAGGCCAGATTTGCTGGAGGTTGTGGGGCTGCAGGCATCTTCTGCCATGTGAGAACTCCGTTCATGGCCACATTTCTGACTATTCAGGTTAGAAACAGTTCACAGGAATGGATCCCTGTCATAGCCTAGGAAGGATCTGTAATGGATGATCTTATTGAAACATGTAAGATCCTAAGGAGGCATGACAGGGTATATGTTGAGATGTTTTCATGAGTGGGAGAATCTTCAATGAGGGAACACAAGATGCAAGATAAGGAGCCAGTCATTTAAGACTGAGAGATATAGGAATTTCTTTTTGCAGAGGGTGGTGAATCTTCTTCCCCAGAGGTTGTGGAAGCTAGATTACTGGAGGTATTTTAAGAGGCACATGGGATCTAAGACAAACTGGATAATTGGATCCAAAATTGCCTCCATAATAGAAGGCAGAGGGTAATGGTGGAAAGATGTTTTTCTGATTGGAAGTTTGTGACAAGTGGTGTCCCATAGGAATAGGTTCTGGAACCTTTGCTGTTTGTGATATATATTAACAACTTAGATACAAATTTAGGAGATATGATTAGTAAGCTTGTGGATGACACAAAAGTTGTTGGTGGTATGGAATGCAAGGAAGGTTGTCCGAGCCTATAACAGGATATAGATCAAATGGAGAGTTTGGCGGAGGACTGGCAGATGGAAATATTTCCTAATAAGTGCAAGGTGGTGAATTATGGGAAGTCATATAAAGGTAATAATAGACTAAATGGCAGGACACTACTACTGAACATAGAGATCTAGGGGTCTGAATCCATAGTCCTCAGAAAGTGGCAATACAGGTGTATAGGGTGGAGGAGGAGGAATATGGCATGCTTACCGTCATAGATCGGGACACAGAATATAGGAGTTGGGATATTGCAACTTAGGACACACTTGGGAGTATTGTGTGCAGATCCAGTCGCCAAACTATAGGAAGGATGTGATTGAGCTAGAGAGAGAGTGCAGAGGAGAGGCACCAGGGCAGCGCCTGGATTGGAGGAATTTAGTAATGGGGAGAGATTAGATAGGCTGGGGTCATTTTCCCTGCAATGAAGGAGATCAAAGGGTGACCTGATAGGGCAAGTAGAATCTTTTTTTTTACATAGCAGGGGTATCAAGAACAAGACAGCATAGATTTAAGGTGAGAGGAAGGAGTTTTAAAAGGAATCTGAGGGGTAAGACTTTTTTTTTACACAGAGAGAGGCAAGGTGGTGGAATCAGATACAATTACTGTGTTTAAGAGGCATTTATATACTTAAATAGGCAAAGGCACAGAAAGATACAGTCCTAATGCAGACAAATGGGATTAGTGTAGATGGGCAAAAACATTGGCATGGATGTGTGGGCCGAAGGGCCTGTTTCTTGCTGAATGACTCAGTAACTCTATGAGGAGACAGATAAATTTTTGAAAGATTGGGGAATTGAGACTATAGGAAACTGGCACAGTAGGAGGAGCTGAGGCCTGGAGCAGATCAGGGATGATAATATTAAATGGCAGGGTTGGGGCAAGGGGCCATTTCCTACCCCTGATCCCATTTTCTTGTGTCCTTGTGTTTAATGATTCACGATGGGGGGAACTTAGGGATCAGCAATAAATATTGGCCTCACCAACACCACCCACTCTCTAAGGAAGATTCAAAAGAAAATAGGCCATCATACCTATCTCAGCTGTTGTCCAATTAATCCTACTCTCACCCCTACACCTTCCACACAGCTCTGCAACCCCCTCCCCCCTTTTCAAGTCTTATCAAAGTTCCTGTTGAATCTGCTTCCAAAATGTTTTCAAGTTGCATCCTCCAGATCTCAACCCTAACCCTCTCTACTCCACACCCACTGATTGCCCTTTCCCAGGAACCTCTGTAAAGTAATGCATTTCCATTTCACTGTGTCAATGTAAAGGTTTTGATACTTGTTCATCTCGGAAGGAAAAATATTGAGAATTAAGTGTGATGCTGAAAATAATCCCCAACATCGAGATTAGGGTATAGTAAACATGGTTAACCGAATAGGGGTAAAGCTGTGGAAGCTGAGAGTTAGCATTAATTCAAACATCGGAGAAAATGTGAAGATATTGACACGTGGACTTCCTTATGTATATCCTTTAAAGTTATAATTGGAGGGGAAATGTTTGGAGGATGACTCAAAAGGAACCAGAATTCTACACGAGAGAATGAAAGGCCTTTCCAAGTAAATACATTTTAATAATCATAAGCCTGAATGCTGGCTCCAAGTTTGGTGACAGGCTGTGGCTCAGGAAAGTGATGAACTGCCAAAGCATGTCCTAACACATTTACACTGTATGTTTATGGTTAAACAACCACATTATGCACTTACCCCTTGTCATAAGTGAACAAAGACTTCAGGTACTGGGAGGCATGGGTCCCTATGAACACCGATGGGATTGTGATCTGACGTCTGATTTCCTCTGCAAAATTAAAAATATCAGCAATGGATTCTGAAAGTTTCCTCCACAGACAAACCAAAGTCTGTACAAAGCTTTCAGGTCACCTTAACTGACACCATTCCAACCAGCACTGGCTTCCAGGTGCAAAGTGGATCCCAATCCCTGACATCATAGATTCTTAGTTATACAGCATACAGACAGGCCCAACTCGTCCATGCCGACCAAGATGTCTATCTATGCCTACGTTTGGCTTATATCCCTCCAAACCACTCCTATCCATGTATCTGTCCAAATGTCTTTTAAACATTGTAATTATACCTGCCTCTACCACTTCCTCTGGCAGCTCATTCCACATACGCACCACCCTCTGTGAAGAAAAACTTGCCCCTTAGATCCCTTTTAAATCTTTCCTCTCTCATCCTAAACCTATGCCCTCCAGTTTTAAATTCCCCTATCCTGGGAAAAAGACGATCTACCCTATCTATGCCCCTCATGATTTTATAAACCTCTATAAGGTCACCCCTCAGCCTCCTATGCTCCAGGGAAAACAGTCCCAGCATATCTAATCTCTCCTTGTAACTCAAGCTTTCCAGTCCAGGCAACATTCCTGCAAATCTTTTCTGGACCCTCTCTAGCTTAATCACATCCTTGTTGTAGTGTGGTGACCAGAACTGCACAAAATGGTCCAAGCGAGGCCTAACCAACAATTTGTACAACTGTAACATGACATCTCAACTCCTATACTCAGTCCTCAGCCACTGAGGGTAAGAATACCATAGTCCTTCTTCACTGTTCTCTCTACCTGTGTTACCACTTTCAGGGAACTATGTACTTATACCCCTAGGTTACACAGTTCAATAACACTCCCCATGATTCTGCCATTTATTGTGTATGTCCTGGCCTAGTTTAACTTCCCAAAATGCATCACTTTGCACTTGTCTGAGCTAAATTCCACCTGCCATTCCATGCCCACTTTCCCATTTCCTCACGATTCTGTTGTAACCTTAAATAACTTCCTTCACTGTCCACTTTTCCATAAATTTTTGTGTCATTTGCAAACTTGCTAATCAAGCCACCTATTTTCTCTTCCAAATCATTAATATAAACAACAAATAATAAAGGATCCTGCAACAATCCATGTGGCACACCACTGGTTACAGGTCTCCATTCTGAAAAGCACCCTCCCCTACCACCCTCTGCTTCCTAATACCAAGCCAACTGTGTATCCAATTTGCTATCTCATCCAGGATTCCATGTATTCTAACCTTCTGGTCCAGCCTACCAAACAGGGCCTTGTCAAAGGTCTTGTCAAAGTCCATGAAGATAACATCCACTGCCCTGTCCTCATCAATCCTCTTGGCCACAACATAAGCCATCTTCCGGTCTTCCAGTACCTTAGCTGGCTAAGGTACTGGAAGACTGGCTAACAAACACACAAAAATCTCTGCCAGGTCCCCAGCAATCTCCTCCTTTGCTTTCCACAACCAAGAAAGGTGTCTTATCTACAGGCCAAGACTAAAGTCCTGAGGATTTGGTCCTAAACAGCAGTATGCAGGTGGCTGCAGCTTGGGAGCTCACTCCTAGCAAGACAGGGAACTGATCATAGATCACTTTGTTGTAATATACTCTTGGCACATAATCCTCAGCTTACAAGTAGTTATGCACTAGGCAGCCACAAACAAAGCTTATGCCCTGCCCATTATGTACATCAGTGACCGTTCACTGGAAGAAGTAACATCAGTGACATTTTATTTCAGTTATAAAGTGCTGAAACCTACCGTTGCTCCAGCGCATGCTGAGTAGTTGGTCTGAATCCACATTGTGCACAATTGCAGCCTTGTATCCTGCCAGCTGTGCCTGCAATACCTGCAATAAAGATTCACACTTCACTTCTAAGATCGTAGGTGTTTTAAAACAACCTTCTATTTTATCCTGCTTTTTTATGCGATTGTGAACCGGAATCAAACATCACAGTGAAGTCTCCCCAGGCCTCAACAGGTCAGATATTCTTGGAATCCTGCATTCATGCTAAGTCTCAAACAGGCCTGACAGTCTTGGGATCCTACACCCCACTATGGGGCTGAGTCACACAGCCCAAGGATCTCAGGATCCTGCACCCCATATAGTAAGGACTCAAAGACTCAAGGAAACATCCATGCAGCATAGAAGCTTTGGTCTTGCACCTGATACCCTTGCATTTGCGGTGGTAGAGGACAGAATGCCAGTGATCCTGCTCTAGGTCATCTTGTGACTGGTACCATGAAGCTAAAAGTTTGGGAGAATCCATTGGGAGAAAATAAGTAAATTGGTAAATTGGTTTATTATTGTCACATGTACCAAGGTACAGTGAAGAACTATTTTGCATGCCATCCATGCAGATCATTTCACTACATCAATACATCGAGCTAGTACAAGGGAAAACAATGACGGAGTGCAGAATAAAGTGTAACAGCTACAGAGAAAGTGCAGTGCAGGCAGACAATAAACTTGCAAGCAGGCAAGGCCATAACAAGGTAGATTGTGAGGTGAAGAGTCCATTTTATCATACTAGGGGACCGTTCAATAGTCTTATAACAGCGGGATAGAAGCTGTCCTTGAGCCTGGTGGTATGTGCTTTCAGACTTTTGTATCTTCTGCCTGAGGGGGGAGAAGAGAGAATGTCTGGGGTGGCTGGGGTCTTTGATTATGTAGGAAACTAAGGGCTGAACTCAGGGAGAGGTATGTGCACTGGATGGTGTAGTAATTTGAACACAACCCCTTCAGTTCAGACCTTCCCAAGCAAGTAGGTCTCTTCAGCTTTTCACTGCACGAACCCCTTGTGAAATGAGTTTAGATAGGCTCAACTCACTTCAAGAGATAATTGTTACAATCAATTATTGAAGTAATAGCAGAACTTTTTGGAAAGTCATAACCTGATGAAGCAGAGTCAGCATGGCTTCATGATGGGGAAATCACGTCTGACAAATCTGTTAGAGGAAGTATCAACCAAACTGGAACCAAAGAGAAACAGGAAGTACTTGAAAAGCTAGCAATACTTGAATGGGTAACTCATCTGTCTGGATGGGATGCATCCTAGGTTCCTGAAAGATATGCAAATGGAAAATGTGGTGGTGCTGAGCACAATCCTCAAGTTCTCCTTAGTCAGGTACAGGCATGGTGTCGGAGGAATGCAAACTCCAAACACTTCACCCCTGTTTGTTAAAAGGGGTAAGGATAACCCTGGAGATTACAATTCAGTCAGTTTAATGTTGGCAGCAAGGGAGCTTTTAGAAACAATAATCCAGGAAATAACTAACACCCAGATGGACAAATGTGGACTGATAAAGAACTCAGCACAGGGTAAAGGCACAACAATGAGCTGTTGCTGTGGTGTGTATACAAAACTGAAAACAACTTGGATAGAGTACTAGACAATGGGCTTGTTAGCAACAATTAAACCCAGCCCATGGGATGAAAAGGTCAGCAACAGCATATTAAGAGATAAAAACTGGTAATTATGGTGATTGGCTACTCTTCAGTCAGATGAGAGGTCAGAGCATTCATTGCAGGACCACTGCTACTTTTGATGTACATTAAAAATTTGGAGCTCAGCCTGTAATTTCAAACTTTGCAAATGAATGGAAGTGAAGGAAACAGTGAGAGAAAAAGAGCAACAGACTTCAAGAGGCATTGGCAGGCTAGTGCAATGAAATTCTGGTATTCATTTGCAAAGTAGAAAGCAAGCCAGGGGATGATTGTATACAAATCTTAAAGGATGGTAGGACAGGTTAACAAAACACTAAAAGGAGTTAATAAACATATAGATCTGAAGTTTATGAACAAAGCCACAGAATTCAAATGACAGGAAATTTTGCTAGATCTACCTCAAACATTAATTTGGCCTCAGCTCCAGGAATGTATCCTAATCCAGGCACCAAATTCGAGGATAAATGAGAAACCAAAAAAAGGAAAAGAATGAATTATGGTCTCAAGGATAAAGGATTACAGATATCTGGACAGACTTAAGTTGGTCTCTTTAGATCAGAGAAGGTTGATAAATTTGTTGGAGATATTCTATATTATCCAGGAGTTTAGTCAAAATGGATACAAGTTTGTGATCAATATATGGTGGCAGATTTAAGATAATTCACTAAAGCAGAGGTACAGAAGGGACACTTTAATGAATGGTTGTGATCTGAGAAGCACTGCAAAATGGAGTGGCGAAAACAGATTCAATAGCGGCTTTTAAAAGAGAATTACATAAAGAAGAAAAATGATTGCAAGGATATGGGGTGGAACAAAATGGATGTTCTTAAAACGAGTTGTCACAGATCCAATGGGCCAAATGGCAAGAATTCCACTACTTGTCCTATAGTGTGGTAAGCCTGCACAGCACGAACAGACACATGAAATTCTTCTTCCAATGATTTACCCTGCCATAATCATGACACTTCAGTACTGAAGATTCAGATTGATATATTCCAACTACCAGAACCTTAGAAGTTTAATTAGGGAGTAGTCTCAATCCAGCTTGATATGTTACGTACCTTGACATCAAAGTTGCATCCATATCGGCGAATCACAACAATAAAATCCAAGATTGTGGTGTTTGAAGGAGGTGGGGTGATG
This sequence comes from Pristis pectinata, assembly GCF_009764475.1. Taxonomy (NCBI): domain Eukaryota; kingdom Metazoa; phylum Chordata; class Chondrichthyes; order Rhinopristiformes; family Pristidae; genus Pristis; species Pristis pectinata. The sequence goes on from NC_067440.1 coordinate 14,280,479, forward strand.
GGCTCACATGCATTTTCTGGTTTTGCAAATACCAAGTAACCCTAGAGGGGTTAAAAGAAATCATTATTAACTTTCAATAGGAAATATTTATTTCATAATCTAAAAGCCATTCCTGAGAGCCAACCATGTTCAATTATGATGAAGGGTTGATTTAGATTGGTCTTGTAGCTCCTGGTCATCCTAGTTCCGATTGGAGGAAACGCTAGATCTAGTGGACCTAGTGTCCACAGCCCCAACCTGAGCTTTATTGCACCTTATCCGTTTTTGCCTTGCTTCGGAGAATTCCCATACTATAACCTTCACATTATACAAGAGCAGCACAAGTAGCTCAAGGGTGCCCACTGCCCAAATTTCAAACTTACCTGAAATCCAGGAGGCATGGGATCCAGGGAAACTTGGCTGTGTGGATTCAGAATTGGCTCGCTCATAGAAGACAGAGGGTGGTGGTAGATGGAGCGTATTCTGCCTGGAGGTCAGTGACCAGTGGTGTTCCGCAGGGATCTGTTCTGGGGCCCCTGCTCTTTGTGATTTTTATAAATGACATGGATGAGGATGTGGAAGGATGGGTTAGTAAGTTTGCTGATGATACAAAGGTTGGTGGTGTTGTGGATAGTGTAAAAGGTTGCTGTATATTACAACAGGATATTGATAGAATGCAGAGCTGGGCTGAGAAGTGGCAGATGGAGCTCAACCTGGAAAAGTGTGAAGTGATCCACTTTGGGAGATCGAATTTGAAGGCAGAATACAAGGTTAATGGCAGGACTCTTAACAGTGTGGAGGAACAGAGGGATCTTGGGATCCACATTGATAGATCCCTCAAGGTTGCCGCGCAGGTCGATAGGGTTGTTAAGAAGGCGTATGGTGTGTTGGCCTTCATTAGTTGGGGTATTGAGTTCAAGAGCCGTGAGGTAATGTTGCAGCTCTATAGAACTCTGGTTAGACCACACTTGGAGTATTGTGTTCAGTTCTGGTTGCCTCATTATAGGAAGGATATGGAAGCTTTAGAGAGGGTGCAGAGGAGATTTACCAGGATGCTGCCTAGATTAGAGAGCATGTCTTATGAGGATAGGTTGAGTGAGTTATGGCTTTTCTCTTTGGAGAGGAGGAGGATGAGAGGTGACTTGATAGAGGTGTACAAGATGATAAGAGGAATAGATTGAGTGGGCAGTCAGAGAGTTTTTCCCAGGGTGACAATGGCTAACATGAGGGGACATAATTTTAAGGGGATTGGAGGAAGATATAAAGGGGGATGTCAGGGGTAATTTTTTTTTACACAGAGAATGGTGGGTGCATGGAACGCACTGCCGGCAGAGGTTGTGGGGGCAGACACATTAGGGACATTTAAGTGACTCTTGGATAGACACATGAATGATAGAGAAATGGGGTGCTATGTGGGAGGGAAGGGTTAGATAGATCTTAGAGCAGGATAAAATGTCAGCACAACATTGTGGGCCGAAGGGCCTGTACTGTGCTGTAGTGTTCTATGTATGTTATTTGTAAGCAGTTATACTTGTGACTTCATTTACAAACGATGGAGCAGTGTCATGTTTCATCAGTTCTAATAGTTCCCAAGTAAATCAGGTGCAAGACCAATCATTATTTCAGCTAAAGACCAATAATAAAGCAATTCTTCCAAAGTATACAGATACACGAGCAACAAACTCAGCGGGTCATCTTCCAGCACATTGTTGCTCCAGCACTGTTTATAATCCCCAGACTTCCCAACGTGCTTTGGTGTTAAAATACAGTCACTTTTCTAGTAAGAGGAATGCAGCCAATTTACATACAAGAAAATCACACAAATATGACCAATGACCAGATAACACGGATTTGGATTTAGGGAGATCTAACTTTTAGGCACTATACTGAACAGTAGGATTGTTTAGCTTAGAGTGCTTCGCTTTAAACTCTCATCCAAAGAAAGGCACCACCTGCAGTGCAGCAATCTATCAGCTGCCAACTTGCTCAAGTCTCTGGAGAAGAACTTGAACCCACGACCTTGTGATCCAGAGACAAGAATGCAACTGAGATGACAATATTTTCGGTACAGTGAATGTGCCAGTCTGCAGCTTTTTAAATGATGTGAAATCAGTAGCTCAGTAGAGACCTTATTCAGGAAGACAAAAGAAGATTACTGAAAAATTCAGATGACCACACCCCGCCCATTTTCCTTCTGTTCATCTTCAGCTCAGTCCCTTTTCTAACATGTTCCGCATTCTAGCTTGTCCACTTGACCTTTCCCCTTCACCACTCTTCATTGGCTATGAAACGTTTGGGATGACCCAAGATAGTGAAATGAACTCCAGAAATGCATGCCCGCCTTTTGCTTTCCTTTCTCTAGTAAAAGAATAAACCTACCGGCAATCCATCCCTTTGCAGTTGGTAGCCGAACATTGATGGTAGGTCATCGAAGATCATGGTGGTGTTGGGGGTGCTGTTTGTGTACTGTGAAAGCAAATATATCCATTATTCCTAACCTTTAATATTTTGCTGCCGTTTCTTCTATTAGAATTGATTGATAAAATTGTTTGCAGAGTCAGCATTGAACAAATATCAGAACCAGAGCAAAGCTATTCCTATTGTGGCAACCCAATGAGGTTGATGGATTACAACAAAGAGAAAAGTGAAATACCATAATTTGAAGAAGGAATAAGTGAAAAACTACTCAACCGTGTACATTGGACAGTCTGAGCTTCAACACTGCATTGGAGCAGAAAGATCCAGGAAAAATATAGGTCTTTTAAAGGAAAAGGACCACTAGAACTTCAAATTGTTTATTCATAAACAAAAGAGGAAGAGGGTTGTTTAATTTGCACATTGGTTACGTTGGATATAGAACGCAGGGACAGGAACTGGTCATTCAGCCCTTTGATCTGTTTACCCATTCAATGTGCTCACGTTTGATTGGTGAGCTAACTCCATCCATCTTCCTTGTTTCTTCTTCTCTCAGTACCTTAGACTAGCAGAAATTTATCAATATCAGATTTAGAGTTATTGTGTTCTGTTGGGAGAGAATTCCACACACATCCCACTATGTGGAAAGGTTTTTCTAACCTCTCTCCCACAAAAGTGAGCTCTGAAATTAAGGTGATTTCGCTCTGACTGGCAGGAAGATTGTAGATAGCTGTTAGAATAACAGGGTGTAACAACTGGTGATTTTAAGTTCCCCAATATTGACCGGGACCGCCATTGTGCTAAGGGCTTGGATGGGGTGGAATTTGTTAAGTGTCTCCAGGAAAATTTTCTTAAGCAATATGTAGATGGCCTAAAGAGGGCACAACACTCTACTTCCTCTTGGGAAATGAGGCTGGACAAGTGGCTGGTGTGTAAATGGGGGAACACTTGGGATCAATTATCATAATTCTACTAGTTTTAAGATAGTTATGGAAAGAGGTAGGACTGGTCCACAAGTTAAATTGGGGCAAAGCGAATTTTGATGCCATTAGATAGGAACTTGCAAAAGTTGATTGAGAGAGGCTGTTAGCAGGTAAAGGGATGTTTGACAAGTGGGTTTAAGAGTGGGATGAGGATGATTCAGGACCAACCTGCTAGAGTGAAGGGCAAGGCTGGCAGGATTAGGGAATCTTGGATGACGAGGGATATTTAGGTTCTGGTCAGAGAAAAGGAGGCATATGTCAGGTATAGGCAGCTGGGATCAAGGTAATTCCTTCAGTACAAGAGATGTAGGAGTATACTTGAGAAGGAAATCATGAGGGCAAAGAGAGGACATGCGATATCCTTGGCAGATAAGGTAAAGAAGAATTCTATAAGATTGTATATAAAGAGTAAAAAGATAACTAGGGAGAGAATAGACCCTCATAAGGATTAGTGTGGTTGTCCATGAGTGAAGCCATGGGAGATGGGCGATGTCTTAAATTAATACTGTGGAGGTCACGGAAGCTAGGGAGTTCAGGGAAGTGAAAAGTGACGTCCAGAAACACATAGACATTACGAAAGAGGAGGTGTTGGTGGTCTTAAAGTGCACAAGGATGGATAAATCCCTGGGGCCTGACCAAGTGTATCCTAGAACATTATCAAAAGCAAAGGAAGAATTGCTGAGGTCCCAGCAGAGATTGCTGTATCTTCATTAGCCATGAGTGAGGTATCAGAAGACTGGAGGGTGGCTTATGTTGTGCCATTATTTAAGAAGGGCTGCAAGGATAGGCCAGTGAGTCTAAAATTAGTGGTGGTTCAATGCACAAAAACTAGGAGTCCAGATGAAGGGTCTCAACCCAAAAAGTCAACAGTCCATTTCCCTCCATAGCTGCCTGATCTGCTGAGTTCCTCCAGCTTTTTGTATTTTGCTCCAGATTCCAGAATCTGCAGTCTCTTTTGTCTCCATCAGCGGTGAGTAAGTTACTGGAAGGGATTCTAAAAGACAGGATTTACCTGCATTTGGAAAGGCAAGGACTGATTAGGGATAGTCAGTTGTGGCTTTGTGTGTGGGAAATCATGTCTCACAAATTTGAGTTTTTTTTTGAACAGTTGACCAAGAGGATTGATGAATTCAGGGCAGTAGACATTGTCTACATGAAATTTAGCCAGGCTTTAACAAGTTCTTGCATGGTAGGCTGTAATAGGAGAGCACATGGCTGTCATGTGACAGTGACAACACTGACCCCTCTGGTCGGAGGACAGCATTGCTCCTCGGATCGGAAGTGACCACTTCCACTGTCAATCAAGGTGTGGCTCCACCCCACCCATCAGGTGTGGGCATAGGGATTGGACCTGGAGAGCACCTTTGTTCCTGAACCTGCCTGACCATTGGCCTGTCTAAATCACCTGGCCAGGCTCCACCCAGCACTATAAGAGTGTTGCACTGGCCTGGCCCTTCCTCTTTCAACTGCCCTGGGAATAGTGAGACAAGGCTGCAGAGACCACTGGTAAGAATCTGCATTACCATGTGGTTTGGGAGTGTCTTAGTCAGATTCCAGGGAGTGTTAGGGCCAATACTTGTTTGAGTCAAGGTATTCAGGCACTGAAGTGTTTATCCCTCAATAAGCTGTACCTTGTTTATTGTGTGTGTGTGTATCTCATCCTCATTGCGATTTCCCCCTCATGTTTGAGGTCTCCTGCGTGTGTGTGTGAGTGCATCCGTTCCCATTCATTCCGTCCCTGCACTTGTCTTTGTTAATAAACCATTTTTAAATTACAAAGTCTGTGTCCAGAGATCCTCTACCTTTAAGATTCCAAAAGAACCGTTTCACACAACATAGGCTGATCCAGAATGTTAGACCACATGAGACCCAGGGTAAGCTAGACAGCTGGATACAAGGTTGGCTTAGTGGTAGGAATCAGAGGATGGTGGTAGATTGTTTTTTCAGATTGGAGGCCTGTGGTCAGTGTGTTCACAGCTGGGTCCCCTGTTGTTTGTTTTATATATATTAATGATTTGGATATGAACATAGGTGGCATGATTAGCAAGTTTGCAGACAATACCAAAACTGGTGACGTTGTGGACAGTGAAGAAGGTTGTCTAAAGTTACAACATGATCTAGATTAGCTCAGAAAGTGGGCAAATGAATGGCAGATGGAACTTAACTCAGAAAAGCACAAAAGCAATGTATTATGGGAAGTTAAACCAGGGCAGGACATACACAGTGAATGATAGGGACATGGGGAGTGTTGTAGAACAGAGAGACCTAGAGGTACAAGTACACAGCTTCCTGAAAGTAGTGACACAGGTAGACAGGGTAGTGAAGGAAGGCATATGGCATGCTTGCCTTCAGGGGCCGTGGCATTGAGTACAAGAGTTGGGATGTCATGTTACAACTGTACAAGGCATTGGTGAAACTGTCCCTGGAATACTGTGTGCAGTTCTGGTCAAATTGTCAGTCCTTTTTCCAGGGTAGTGGAGCTTAAACTAGAAGGAATAGGTTTAAGGGGAAAGGGGACCTGAAGGCAAGTTTTTCACACTGGGAGTGGTGAGTACATGGAAAAAGCTGCCAGAGGAAGTGATTGAGGTAGGTACAATTACAACATTTAAAGGACATTTGGACTGGCACATGGATAGGAAAAGTTTAGAGGGATATGGGCCACAAGCAGGACTAGATCAGGTACGCACCTTGGTCAGCATGGATGAATTGGGTCAAAGCGCTTGTTTCCATGACTCTGTGACTCTAACTTGCCTGCCTTGCATTACTTTTTTTTTGATTTAAGGTTTACCACTTCACACCTGAGATTGGAGCTCCACCAGGTACCACTTCATTAAAGGAAAATCTCAAGTGCTCATACTTACCGCGCACACGTATCCCTCCACAGCTGGAACATCCATTAGGAGGATTGGCAGAACAAAGATGGCACAGTACGGCACTGAATAGTACACACCTGCAGGCATCTTGCACAGCAATTGCCCTGAAAATCAAACAGGTTACTGTTAGATGCTGAACAGAATGGATGCTCCAAGATCCCTCCTCTGACGCAAATGGAAAACTGTGACCACAATGGTTCCACTGAAGAGTTTTTATTGATAATGACAGTTGCTGCCACATCAACATTGGTCCGTACAGACATCACACCACTCGTTCTTCTAACGTAACTAAACAATCGTTAACCTTGCTGTAGGAAAAGGAGTCACACAAATATTCCAAGGAAATCTACCTGATCAGGAAATCTGACACAAAAGTAGAAAATGCTAGAAATACTCAGTCTGGGAGCATCCATGGAAAGAGAAACAGAGTTGATGACATTTCATCATGAAAATACTCAACTGACAATGGTCATCAGCCTGAAACCCAACATGTTGTATATTCCCCAGACTTGAAACATAAGTGGTGATGCTCCTTAATGAGCCAGTTCTTAAACAACCCTCCTCACTGGATGACTATTGTCATGCAACTCCCAGGCACAATGACACTTCCGCCCCACCACATCACCATCTAAACCTGTACACGACAACCCACCCTAGGTTGCAATCGCTTGTACCTCAAGCCTGCTACGTGACTGAATGTATGCAACTACATCAATGTTAAGATACAGGGTAACACTGTCAGGGATGTATCTGACAGAGCAGTAATGTTGAACACTAACAAGGTTATAAAGACAAAAGGTATAGTGGTTCAAAGAAGCTCAGCAATGCCCAGTTCCCCTCACAAAGTCTAACACAATCCATGTTTATGGAAGAACGAACACCAAGGAGGAATTCTGGCCCAGCTTGCTCCTTCCTGGCAACAACATCAGGTTAAAGAATCTTTCCCACTGGAGGCAAGGGCTCGGGAAAGTGAGCCGAGAATGCACAATAAAAACAAAGTGCTGGAAACACTCAGCAGTTCAGGCAGCATCTGTGCACAGGAACAGAGTTAACATTTCAAGTTGATGACCTTTCACCAAATTAATGAAAAAAGTTAGAAAACAAATATGTTTTAAATTGCAGAGAAGGAAGAGGGATGGACAGAACAAAGGCAATGTCTGTGATAAGGTGACAACCAAGAGAAACTTGAACAGGTGGTGTTAGTGCTGACTAAGAGAGGCCGGTGAAGGTTAATGACAGCTGACCTGTCTGCAGGAGGTGCAAATAGAGAGAAAAGAGACATACTGAATGGTGCACCTGAGTTACAGAACACAGCAGCCACTGGAGATCTGAAGTAAGGAACAATGCTGAGAATAAGCAGCCAGTCAGGCAACACATGTGGAGAGAGAAACACAATTAACGTTACATGTTGATGGCTTTGCATCAAAGCTGGACAGGTCTAACACAAACTGGAAAGTCCAATTATCTGAATCTTAAATATTGAGTGTGAAGACTATAGTATGCCCAGACACAAGATGTGATGCTGTTCCTCAAACTTATGTTGGGATGAATTGGAACAATGTAAGGGGCCAAAGACAGGTTAGTGTGAGAACATAATGCAAAATTAAATTGCCAGACAACCTATGCAGACGGAATGGAATTGTTCTACAAAGCAGTCACCCAATCTGCGTTTGGTCTCCCCAGTGCAGATGAGACCGCAACATAAGCACCAGCTGCAGTACACCGAAGTGAAAGTGCAAGTGAATCCTGCTTCAGTTGGAAGGAGTGTTTGGGTCCCTGGATAGTGGGACTCACCAATGACTTTGTCCTCTCAGGCTGCTCCACTCTACACAAACACACTGCCCACCCCTTGGTCTGCACTCTATCCTATCTGGCTCTCACCATCTCCCCCTTACAGTTCTTGCTGTCCCCCAGTGTCTCTCAACCAAATGCTCTCTCCTGTTCTGTGATTTTTTAAATTTCTATCCTCATCTAAGCTCTCTGCTTGTCTCTCATACCTACCCCTGGCTCTGCGTTCTCCTTCTTTGCTCCTCTCTACCCTTCTGAGCTCTATGCTCTCTTTAATCCTTATCCCAATCTTCACTTTCTCTCGTTGCTCCTCCATTGCCACTCTGGCCATGTTACCATCTCCTGCTCTAAGCTGTCAGTTTCTTCTATTCATCTCCCTTTGATGGCCAACCTTGATTCACCTTACAGCCCGTGGAGAACCTCACTGCCATTCCACCGTGTGAGCAACCAATCCAAACACTTACCTTAGAGCGTTGTAACTTGAGTGCACAGAAACTCAAGAGTTGTCCTTCACCCCAGAGATTAGGCACATGACCAGAACTGATGGAGAAAAAGATTACGGCATAAGTGAACACCACTTCAAAATGTGTAAACAAACTAGATTTGTGAAATTAAATAAGAGGAGGAAATCTGTCCAAAACTCTAGACTGTGGCTCTAATTGCCTAATGGAAAATCTGCTTCACTATCTGTTCACAAAAAAACATGGTGAATTTTCTCCTCTGTTGAAGCACAATTTCAGGAAGTCCTTCCAAGCTATTGTTTTACAATGATGGAGCACTGGAGATGGCAAGTCAGCCTACTGTTACTGTCCCATCCCAGCAAGGTCCCAACTCATTGCTCTTCCCCCACAGCCATGCAAATGTTCCTGTTTCAGGTATTTATCCAATTCTCTTCTACCACTGGAAACGTGTTCTCCTTCTTGGCATATCAAAGCACATTCTTGGCATATTGAATGCAACGAACATGGAAGAAGATCATATGCCCTCTTGAAGCTGCTCCACATTCATTCACTAAGATTATGATTGTTCTTGACTTTTCCCGTGTGTTCCCATAATCCTTAATTTCTCTGTAATCCAAAAATCTCATCTTTAAATGCACTTAATAACTCAGCATCCCAACCAAACCAGAGGCTTGCACCAACAGTCCAGAGAAGGGGTCAAATCCTCCATAGCAGCTGTGATATTTAAATTCAGTTAATTTACTTATGAGGAATTTTGAGAAACTAGCCTCACTAACGGCGACCACAAAAATTCAAGAACAGAAAATAGCAAGAGTAGGTCACTCGGTCCCTTCAGCCAGCTCCACCGGGTGGTACAGGAGTGGGATAGAACACCTGGTTGAGTGGTGCCACAATAACAACCTTTTGCTCAACATCAACAAAACCAAGGAACTGATCATTGACTTCACAAAGGGGAAGTTGAGAGACCACATGCTAGTTCTCATTGACGGGTCAGAGGCTGAGAGAGTTAGCAGCTTCAAGTTCCTGGGCGTTAATATCTCTGATGACCTGCCTTGGGCCCAGCACAAAGGTGTAATCATGAAGAAAACGTGTTAGCACCTCTATTTTCCGCAAAAGTTAAAGAGACTCGGCATGTAACCAAATACTCTAACACACTTCTACAGATGCACTGCAGAAAGTATCCAAACTGGTTGCATCATGGCCTGGTACAACAATTCCAAAACATAGGAACACAAGATGCTGCAGAGAGTAGTGGACATGGCCCAGTCCGTCACGGGCACAACCCTTCTTACCATTGAAAGCGTCTACACTCCCTCAATAAGGCAGAATCTATCATCAAGCATTCCCATAATCTGAGTTATTGCTACCGTCAGGCAGGAGGTATAGAAACCTTAGATCCTGCGGAGACCAGCTGGTGGGGGTATTTGCAGACATTTTTAACCTCTCCCTGCTTCAATCTGAGGTTCTCACCTGCTTTAAGATGACTACTATCATCCCATTACCTAAGACCATAATGACTACCACCCGATGGCTCTGACATCCACCAACATGAAGTGCTTCGAGAGGCTGGTCACGGCACAAATTAACTCCAGCCTCCCAGACATCTCGATCCACAGCAATTCACCTACCACCAAAAAGGGTTGATGAAGGACGCCATCTCCCTGGCCCTACACTCATCTCTGAGCATCTGGACAGTAAAGACACCTATGTTAGACTATTGTTTATTGACTACATCTCTGCCTTCAATACTATAGTTTCAAGCAAACTCATCATCAAAGTCTGAGACCTGGGACTCAACGCCTCCCTTTGCAACTGGATCCTTGACTTCCTGAACAACAGACCGCAATCAGTAAGTATAGGCAGCAACACCTCCGCCGCGATTATTCTCAACACTGGTGCCCCACAAGGCTGTGTCCTCAGCCCCCTACTCTACACCCTATACACTCATGACTGCGTGGCCAGATTCTGCTCTAACTCCATCTACAAGGTTGCAGATGATAGCATCGTAGTGGGCCATATCTCAAACAATGATCAGTGGGAGTACAAGAAGGAGAAAGAGAGCTTAGTGACATGGTATCATGACAACAACTTTTAAGATATTTTTATTAGTCACATGTACATCAAAACACACAGTGAAATACATCTTTTGTGTAGAGTGTTCTGGGGCAGCCCACAAGTGTCGCCACGCTTCCAGCACCAAGATAGCATGCCCACAACTTTCTAACCCGTACCGTCTTTGGAATGTGGGAGGAAACCGGAGCACCCGGAGGAAACCCACACAGTCATGAGGAGAACATACAAACTCCTTACAGACAGTGGCTGGAATTGAAACCGGGTCGCTGGCGCTGTAAAGCCAACCACTATAAACTAACCACTAATGCTAACCACTACACTACCATGCCCAACCTTTCCCTCAATGTCAGCAAAACAAAGGAGCTGGTGATTGACTTCAGGAAGTGGCGGGGAGGGGGGGGGGGGGGGGTTTGGTGCACATGCTCCTGTCTACATTAATAGTGCTGAGGTTGAGAGCTACAAGTTCCTAGGAGTACCACACCTTGAGCACCAATCAGTACTTGAATTTTCATTAGCTTGTAGCGGTTGCTACCGCGGAATAAAACAAGACTCTACTCGGAGGATTGCCAAACAGAACTGGTTTATTTTCCCGCCTTGCGCGGGCCCTTTAAGGGAGAATGTTCCCGCCCAAAACAACTGGCAATGACGTAAGTCCTACGTCATCAGGACTTTCCCGCGCGCGGGTTCTCCCCGTCGCTCGGAAAGACGAGGCCCGCCGCCATCTTGGGCCTCGTCGCTCTGACGCCGCACGACCCGACTGCCGAGCCGGTTCGCCCGACTAGACGGTGAGTCACCACACAACCCCCCCCCCCCCAGAACCGGCGATACAGTCCCCAAGGTCCGTGGGCTGTGCCGGCTGCCGCTTAGGGGGGCGGCCTCTGCGTCGCGGTGTGGCAACCTCGACAGGCTGTTGCAGATCCAAATGGGCCGGTTTGAGGCAGTCCGCCGTGAAAACCTGTTCCCTGCCTCCAATGTCCAAAATAAAAGTGGATCCGTTATTCCGTATGACTCGGAACAGTCCCTCATATGGTCGTTGCAATGGCGCCCGAGGTGTGCCCCTGCGAACGAAAACAAACTTACAGTCCCGTAGTTCCTTGGGCTGGCAGGATGGGGCCTGACCGTGCCGTGAGGTGGGAATCGGGGCCAAGGCGCCAAGCTTCTTGCGCAGTCTTTGTAGGACTGCTGGGGGTTGTTCCCCTTGGTCCCGAAGGGCAGGTATGAAATCCCTGGGGACAACTAGTGGCGCCCCGTATACAAGCTCAGCTGACGAAGTGCGGAGGTCTTCTTTGGGGGCAGTGCGTATGCCGAGCAGGACCCAAGGCAGCTCGTCAACCCAGTGAGGACCCTTCAGGTGAGCCATCAAGGCAGATTTCAGATGGCGGTGAAAACGTTCCACCAACCCGTTTGATTAAGGATGCTAGGCCGTGATGGTGTGCAGCTGCGTCCCGAGCAGGTACGCTAATGCAGCCCAGAGACTGGAAGTGAATTGGGTGCCTCTGTCTGAAGTGATGTGGGCCGGAACGCCAAAACGTGAGACCCAAGTTGTGAGCAGCGCCCGGGCGCAGGAATCAGTTGTGATGTCAGTCAGGGGGGTTGCCTCAGGCCACCTTGTGAACCGGTCCACGATGCTAAGGAGGTACCGGGCTCCTCTTGAAACCGGCAGAGGGCCCACGAGGTCGACGTGTATATGGTTGAACCTCCTACGGGTAGGCTCGAACTGCTGTGGTGGGACCTTGGTGTGTCGCTGGATTTTTGACGTCTGGCAGTCCGGACAAGTCCTGGCCCACTCACTGACCTGTTTGCACAGGCCATGCCAGACAAACTTGCTGGCGACCAGTCGGACAGTAGATCTGATGGACGGGTGTGCCAACCCATATACCGAGTCAAAAACGCGTCTCCGCCAGGCTGCAGGGACTATAGGGCGGGGCTGACCAGTCGCAACATCGCAAAGTAGGGTCCGCTGACCTGGACCAACCAAGAAATCTCGGAGCTGCAGACACGAGACTGCGGTTCTGTAGCTGGGCAGTTCGCCGTCGGCTTGCTGTGCGTCAGCTAGGGCCGTGTAGTCAACACCCAAGGATAGGTTGTGGATGGTTGGTCTGGAAAGTGCATCAGCAACGACATTATCCTTTCCAGAGACATGTTGAATGTCAGTTGTGAACTCGGAAATGTAGGATAAATGTCTCTGCTGACGAGCTGACCAGGGATCGGAGACTTCGGAGAAGGCAAAGGACAGAGGCTTATGATCGGTGAAAGGCCTGCCTTCTAGAAAGTATCAGAAATGCCGGACCGCCAGATACAGCGCTAGAAGTTCCCGATCAAAAGCACTGTACTTCAGTTCGGGTGGTCTAAGGTGCTTGCTGAAAAATGCCAAGGGTTGCCAGCGGCCTTCGAGTAGCTGTTCCAGTACCCCACCTACCGCGGTGTTGGACGCGTCTACCGTGAGGGCAGTCGGGACGTCAGTCCTGGGGTGTACCAGCATCGTGGCATCTGCCAGGGCGTCTTTGGCCTTAACGAAAGCAGCCGCAGCCTCGTCAGTCCAGGTGATGTCCTTGCCCTTACCAGCCAGCAGCGAGAACAGAGGGCGCATGATACGGGCTGCTGCAGGGATGAAACGATGGTAAAAGTTGACCATCCCAAGGAATTCCTGTAGGCCTTTGACTGTGTCGGGGCGGGCAAAATGGCGGATAGCATCCACCTTGGCGGGTAGGGGTGTTGCCCCGTCGCTGGTGATTTTGTGGCCGAGGATAAAGGTCCAGGTAAAACAGCTGCCGCCAAAGTGTAATTGAAGCGTACGGGTGCCGAAAGACCGTATCGTTGTACCGTTGGCAGCATTGAGTAGAGGACCTGGTGGCCTGTCATGAGTGTCGTGGCCTGTCGGGGGCAAAATACTGACCTCCGCTCCAGTATCAACGAGGAAACGCCGTCCAGATTTCTTGTCCTGAAGAGGCGGCTGGCCCTGGCGTTTCCCTGAAACTTGCAGGGTGGGCGGCATCGACGGGCCTCCGCACCCCACCTCTGATGGTAGAAGCACAGCTGGTCACCCGTGTCGTCGTCTGCGTTCCTGGGGCTGCTCGGTTGCTGGGGCCGGGCGAGGCGGGCGTTGGGCTCGCGGCCTGGTGATTTGACTGACGGACGAACCGCTCTCGGGCTTGGCCCTCCACAGGACATCTGCCCGGGCGGCCACCTCACGGGGGTTGCTGAAGTCGGCGTCAGCTAACAACAAGTGGATGTCATCGGGGAGCTGTTCGAGGAAGGCCTGTTCGAACATCAGGCATGGCTTGTGACCCTCGGCCAATGCCAGCATCTCATTCATTAGGGCGGATGGGGATCTGCCCCCCAGGCCATCCAGATGAAGCAGGCGGGCGGCGCGCTCATGACGGGAGAGGCCGAAGGTCCGGATCAAAAGGTCTTTGAAAGCCGGGTACTTATCTTCCTCCTGAGGCGACTGGATGAAGTCTCCAACCTGGGCGGCTGTCTCCTGGTCCAGAGAGCTAACCACATGGTAGTACTTCGTGGAGTCAGAGGTGATCTGCCGAAGGTGGAATTGCGCTTCGGCCTGGTCAAACCAGACGCTGGGCCGAAGTGACCAAAAGGTGGGCAGCTTGAGGGCCACTGCGTTGGCTGCTGCGCCGTCGTCCATTTCGCGGGTCCAAAAGCCGTTTGGACTGTCGGGGTCACCAATGTAGCGGTTGCTACCACGGAATAAAACAAGACTCTACTCGGAGGATTGCCAAACAGAACTGGTTTATTTTCCCGCCTTGCGCGGGCCCTTTAAGGGAGAATGTTCCAGCCCAAAACAACTGGCAATGACGTAAGTCCTACGTCATCAAGACTTTCCCGCGCGCGGGTTCTCCCCGTCGCTCGGAAAGACGAGGCCCGCTGCCATCTTGGGCCTCGTCGCTCCGACGCCGCGCAACCCGACTGCCGAGCCGGTTCGCCCGACTAGACGGTGAGTCGCCACAAGCTTCTATTTTAGGAGCTTCACTCCCTTTTGCACTTAGCAAATTAAGTAAACATATGATTAACCCAATTGTTAAACATACAATACGAATATGGTTTCAATTTCGTAAATTTTTTGGATTGAATAAATTTAACTTGTCAAGTCCCATTCAATCTAATTTTTTCTTTCATCCATCCAGAGTTGACTCAGCTTTTTCCATATGGAAAAGGAAGGGAATAGTATGTTTTCGTGATTTATTCATTGGTAACTGTTTGTCATCTTTTGAACAATTGTCTAACAAATACAATTTGCCTAGATCACACTTTTTCGATATTTGCAGATTAGAAAGCTACTATACCCTCTTTTCCGGCACCTTACAAAACTGAAATTACGGGAAAAAATTTAGGTCTTAATCCTGATCAGAAGGGCTTGATAGCAATAATCTATGAGTTAATTATGAAAATACATCTAGAATCACTGGACAAAATTAATGAATGGGAAAGCGAACTCCAGACATCTTTACCTACAGAGGCTTGGAAGAAACTTCTTAATTTAGTTAATACATCTTCAATGTGTGCCAGACACTCTTTGATACAGTTTAAGGTAGTTCACAGGACCCATATGTCAAAAGATAAGCTAGCCCGTTTTTATCACCATATAAATCCTATATGTGACAGATGTAAATCGAATGTGGCTTCTTTGACACACATGTTTTGGACCTGTCCTCTTTTGGAAAAATATTGGAAAGACATTTTTAACATTATTTCAAATGTATTGAAGATTGATTTACAACCTCACCCTATCACTGCAATTTTTGGATTACCAAGGATAGAGTCTGGCCATTTATCTGCTTCCGCTAACCGTATGATTGCCTTTGTTACATTAATGGCCAAACGATCCATTTTGCTTAAATGGAATACCCCCTACTACTTTTCAATGGTTCTCTCAAACTATATCATGTTTAAACTTGGAAAAAAATTAGAAGTGGTACTGTTGATCCTTCGCTTAAATGTGAAGATATTTGGAGTCCATTTATTCAATATTTTCACAAGATATAGATCCCCTTTCAATAACTTTCCAACTTAGAGGAACAGAGTTGACGACATAATATTGCTCTGTTTCTACTGAGAAATTTTAGTCCAGTATTTTTTTTTCCTTTTTTTTTGTTTGTTGTCTTTTTTTGAAATTTTTCTGTTTAGTTTAGTTTGGTTTGATATATTGTTTATAATTTTTCTTATTGATTTGGGGATTTTATTTTCTCTCTTTTTTATAATAAATCTTTTTCTTTCTTTTATATTATATTCACTTACTAAGAGATGGTTGGATCTACTTTTTTTATATTGTATTGTTCTTTATGATTATCTATGCCATGATTGTTATCTCTTTGTATTACATGTACAAACATTGATGTTATATATTAATCTGTATTAATTTGAAAACTAAAAAAGATTGAGAAAGAAAGTTCCTAGGAGTACCCAATTCAGGCATAACTTTATGAATATTTTTCTGCATCTGTGCCTATATCACTTCTCATGCACTGAGATATTACAGAAGTTGCATTCTAGCCAGGGTTCTCAAATTATCAAAATCTACAGACAGTGCTGTCAAGATCTGGGGAACAAAGATTCACTCAATGGGGTTCTAGGCCTCTTGAAACCTACCAGCTACAGAACATTCTCTTGCAATGCATACCTGTGTTATTTCTGGAAAGGTTGCAAAAAATGGCTCACACTTGCATGTATCTCAATCTTCTCACCATGTGGGTCTGGCTTGGTACAGCAACTCTCTGCCCACAACTGCAAGAAACTGCAGAGAGATGTGGACACAGCTCAACACATCATTGAAACCAGCCTCCCCTCCATGGACTGTCTATACTTCTCACTGCTTCAGTAGAGCAGCCAGCATAATCAAAGACCCCACCCACCCCGGACATTCCCTCTTCTCTTCTCCCCTCTCCCATCAGGCAGAAGATACAAAAGCCTGAAAGCACATACCAAGAGACTCAAGGACAGCTTGTATCCCACTGTTACAAGACTATTGAAATGGTCCCCTAGTACGATATGATGGACTCTTGACCTCGTAATCTACTTCATTATGACTTTGCACCTTATTGTCTATCTGCACTGTACTTTCTCTGTAGCTGTTACACTCTACTCTGCATTCTGTTATTGTTTTACCTTGTACTACCTCAATGCACTGTGTAATCAATTGATCTGTATGGATGGTATGCAAGACAAGTTTTTCATTGTACCTCAGTACAACTGACAATAATACATAATTCGGATGATGGAACTGATGGCTTTGTGGCCAAATTTGCGGATGATACTAAGAAACATGGAGGGGCAGGTAGTGTTCAGGAAGCAGGGAGTCTGAAGAATGACTTGGACAGGTTGGGAGAATGGGCAAAGAAGTGGCAGATTGAATACAGCGTTGAGAAATGTATGGCCATGCACTTTGGTAGAAGGAATAAAGGCGCAGAATATTTTCTAAACGGGGAGCAAATTCAGAAATCAGAGGTGCAAAACAATTTGACAGTCCTAGTTCAGGATTCCCTAAAGCAGGTTGCGCCAGTAGTAAGGAAAGCAACTGCAATGTTAGCAGTCATTTCAAGAGGACTAGAATATAAAAGCAAGGATATAATGCTGAGGATTTATAAGGCATTGGTCAGGCCACATTTGGAGTATTGTCAGCAGTTTTGGGCCCATATCTGTGGAAGGATGTGCTGGCATTACAGAGGGTCCAGAAGTTTACAAGAATGATACCAGGAATGAAAGGGTTAACGTATGAGGAGCGTTTGATGGCTCTGGGCCTGTACTCGCTGGAGTTTAGAAGGATGAGGGGGAATCTCATTGAAACCTACCGAATATTGAAAGGCCTGGATAGAGTGGACGTGGAGAGGAGACTACTGGAGTCTAGGACCAGAGGGCACAGCCTCAGAATAGAAGGTCATCCCTTTACAGCAGAGATGAGGAGGAATTTCTTTCCCCAGAGGGTGGTGAATCTGTGGAATTCATTGCCATAGACAGCTGTGGAGGCCAAGTTATTGAGTATATTTAAAGTGGAGGTTGATAGGTTCTTGATTAGTAAAGGTATCAAAGGTTACAGGGAGATGGCAGGAGAATGGGGTTGAGGGGGAAAAAATAAATCAGCCATGATTGAATGGCAGAGCAGACTCGATGGGCCGAATGGCCTAATTCTGCTCCTATGTCTTATGGTCTTATAATAAACCAATTCTAAAGCTGAAGTCCACTCTTCCATTCTTTCATTACTACAACATTGTTGGAAATAAATGGTTTAGGCAAATGATTTGAAAAGCAAATTGGATGAGTAGATCAAAGATAAAGGAAAATAAATTGTAGATTTTGGATGGTAGTGGTGAGCCAATAGATTGGGATCAAGTTCATGGAGCATAACCACCAGACTAATTGAGCACATAGAAATATTGCACAGGTTTTTTCTATAGATGAGGTAGAGATGGAAGGATACAAGATAATTAATGGGTACACAAAAAAAAGGTGTGATGATGCCATTCCTTAAATTAATGCTCCACATATTAACCACTCTTGGAAAAAAAAGTTTCTTATCTTCCTAATGGATTTATTAGCAACTGTGTATTTTTGTCTCCTAATTTTATTTTCTAGGAAAATCATTCTCTCTAAATCTACTCTCTTTAACTCATTCAGAATTCTAAAGATGTCAGGTAACCCTCACGACTAGATAATAACGCCCTGACTATCCAGAGCAACAATCTCTCAGTTCACTGAAAATCTTTTCTGCATTTTCCCAGGCTCAATATTCAGCTCCTTGCTTTTCCCTCCACAATGGCAGAAAAGAGGATGTACATTGATGATTGCAGTGTTGTAAAAATCATGGATAATTTATGCTTAAATTATGTTTTTCTTGAGAACGCTGCTTATATGATGCTATATGCCTGTGAAGCTGCTGAAAGTACGTTTTTCATTACACCTTTGCATACATGTACATGCATGTGACAATGAATAATCAACTCGATAAACTCGAAACTTTTCAAATTCCATTCTTATTTTTCCTTCACCTGTTCTGACTCATTAGCAGGAAGGGGATTCTTTTCTCGCTCCTCTCCTATACCCAACTGATAAAGGATCTCCCAAATATTCTGTAAAAACTCAATTCCCCTTTCTCTCCTCTCCTTTTGCTATTATTTTCTGACAATTTATTCAAGGCAGAGTCAAAATTAGCCATGATTATTCTAAACCTGCCATTCACCTTGCAGACTTGTCTCCAATTTCTTTCATCATTTGATGATCTATCAGATTCTCCCAATTAGGTGATCTGTTCTTCCCTTCATTCAATCCATGCACATTCTATACTTAACTCTGAACTAATTACATTGTTTACTCACCATTGTTATAGTTATACTACTATCAACCTTCTTTCACAAAATGTGCTATATCCTGAAATTGTTCGCTGCCCATCCGGTTCTCTGCATAACCCTGTTTCAGTCACTCCTACTAAATTCTGATCCTCAAGTTATTGCTTCAATTCATCCACTGTGGTATGTATCCAATTCAAGCATAACTTAGTGCATGAGAAATGATATAGGGACAGATGCAGAAAAATATTCATTGAGATATTACAGAAGTTGCATTCTAGCCAGGGTTCTCAAATTGTCAAAATCTAGACAGTGCTGTCAAGATCTGGGGAACAAAGATTCACTCAGTGGGGTTCTAGGCCTCTCGAAGTCTACCAGCTACAGAACATTCTCTTCCAATGCACACCTGTGTTTTTTCTGGAAAGGTTGCAAAAAATGCTCACACTTCCATGTATACCAATCTTCTCACCATGTGGGTCTGGCCAGTGCCAGCTGGGTGGGACTGATGATGCAACCAGCAAAGGAATTGACACTTTTCATAAAATCATCCAGATCACCATACTTGTTATAACCTACAACACCTGCTAGTTGGTCCTCAACCTGCTTACCCAATGAGGTACTTTACGTTTTCACAATGAGCATAATTGACAGGGGGTGCCAAGGTTTTCTTTACCAGATGTAGCAATTAGTCAAATGCACAGCAAAATCAAGATTACACGCCTTACAAGTGTATTAAAAAGAGAGAAATCAAAAAGATACATAAGCCCTTTATCAACACTTAGAGCTAATAGAGCAAATTAAATACTGCCTTCACAATACGTAAGGATAATATACCCAATATTCAAGGAAAACAAATAATGGAGTATTGGAGTTCACTTAAATTAACAAACAAAAATTTGAAAAACATACCAAATAGAGACAAATCCCCAGGACCTAATGGTTTTCATGACACAGTTTTAAAGAAGTGGCCTCGGAAACTGCATGTGCTTTAGTTATGGGCCTTCAAAGGCCCCTCAGTTCAGGAATTGTAGCTTCTACCTTTTTAATTTTTTGATTTTCTGGGATCTCAGCATCACTGGCAAGGCCATTTTTTTTACCCAAACCTAATTGCTGTATTTGATGGTGAGGGACTCAGCAATGGGAATGCCGTTGAGCATTTAGTGTAAGTAGTTAATTAGACTTGCATTTGGTGGAGGTGGCACTTTTGTAGCACAAGTATTATGTTCCACCCATCAGCCCATGCCCAAATGTGGTCTTAGTCTTACTGCATGCAAGCACAGTCTGCTTCATTTGATGAGAAGTTGCACTACATTCAATTCCATTTGTATTCATCAGCAAAAGTCTCTACTTCTGACTTTATGATGGAAGGAAGGCCATAGATGAAGCAGTTGGGGGTTGAGCCTAGGACACTGCCCTGAGGAACTCCTACAGTGATGTTCCAGGCCTGGGATGATTGACCACTGACAATCTCAATCATCTTCTTTTATGCAAGGTCCAACTCCAACCACTGAAGCACTTTCCTTTTGATGCCCTTTGACTTCAGTTTTGCCAGGGCTCTGTGATGCAGTCAAATGTTGCCTTTGTGTTAAGGATAGTCACTCTTGTCTTGCATCTGGAACTCAGCTCTGAATCATGTTGAAGTAAAGCTACAATGAGGTCTAGAGTGTGGTGGCCTGGTAAAATCTAAACTGGGCACTAGTGAGCAGGCTACTGGTGAGTAAGTGCGTCTGACAGCACTATCAACAACAGTTTCTGTCACTTTGATCATGAGTATACTTATTGGGTGTTTTAAAGTTAGAAACATAGAAAACCTAAAGCACAATACAGGCCCTTCAGCCCACAAAGTTGTGCTGAACATGTCCCTACCTTAGAAATTACTAGGCTTACCCATAGCCCTCTATTTTTCTTGGATGGGATATGTCCTACTTTTTGTAGACAGGACATACTGAGACAATTTTCCAGTTGATGCCAGTGTTGTGACTGTACTGAACCAGCTTGGCTTAGAGATGCAGCCAGTTCTCAAGCACAGGAATGAATTGAATTGGCTGCAGATGAGATTCCGTGATGATGGAGATCTCATGAGGAAGCCAAAATGGATCATCAATCCAAAACGTGTGGTTGATCACAGTTGTAAATATTTCAGCCTTGCCTTTAGTACTTATGTGCTGTGTCCCACAATCATCGAAGATGGGGCTATTCCTGAGTCTCCTTTCATGAGTTGCACAACTTTCTACTTTTGCTCACAACTACATGTGGCAGGACTGCAGAGCTTCGATGTAACCTGTTGGTCGAGACCCCTGAGCTCTGTCCATTGCATGATGTTTTTATACTCTAGTGTTACACTTTCACTGGGCTGAAATCTTTTCATTTAAATATGTCTGGTGTTGCTCCTAGCATGTACTTCAGCAACTCCTCACTTAACCAGGGTCGATCCCATGGCTTGACATCAGAGTGAGGGATATGCCAGATCATGACGTTACAGGTTGTGATGGTGTCCACTTCTGATGCTGCTGATGGTTCACAGAGTTATACAGCAGAAAAACAGGTTCTTTAGCCCACCACGTCCTTGTAACCATTAAATACTTACGTATACTAATCCCATTTACCAGCACTTGTTCTGTAGCCTTCTATGCCTTGATGATCAGAGTACTTACCTCTATCACCCACTCAGGCAGTGTGTTCCAGAACCTAATCACCCGTATACTGATCCCATTTAACAGCACTTGTTCTGTGGCCTTCTATGCCTTAATGATCAGAGTACTTACCTCTATCACCCACTCAGGCAGTGTGTTCCAGATCCTAATCACCCATTGGTTGAAAAGTTTCTTCATTAGATCCTCTCTAAACCTCTCACCCCTTTCCCTAAACCTTATGTCCTCTAGTTTTAGACACCTTTGCAATGGGAAAAAGTTTCCTACTCTGTACCGTATCTTTGCCCCTTAATTTTGTACATCTCTATCGGTAGCCCCTCAGCCCCACCGCTCCAATGAGAAGACACAAAGAGAGGACACAAGTGCCAGATCGAGAGAGGGCGAGCACTAGAGAGAAAGAGAGGGGAAACAGAAGAAGGAGGAAGAAAATTATCAACAAGAGTTTAAAAGGATAGAAAGTTGGTTGGTCTGATATTTTTTAATATGTTTAAGTAACTACAATCATATATTGTGGAAAATGCGCTGATATAAATCATATAGACCTTCAGAATTCATTCAATTAAGGAACCAATAATGCCAACTTAACTAAAATCAAAAACTCATGGAATTAAAAGTAGATTACCAGCTGGATGGAATTTGAACGTTGGTAAAGGCTAACAAAGAACTGTGCTTAATAAAGAGAGTACCATATAGCAAAGGATAAACAAGAATGGAACCCATTACCATAAAAAAGGTGCGTGGACAATAAATCAGTTATTTTAACAGATGTGGAGGTAAGGTGGCTGGATGGAGTTGGAACACAGATCTGCCATGATCCCTTGGAAGGGTAGTTTAGACTTAAGAAATAGAATGGCATGTGTCCTTTGCACAGATGCCAACGTTTTCTAGTTCTATTCTTGCATCCCAGTGTGTGTTAGAAGCACTGTGAGTATTAATGCCTTTCTTTAAGTTGTTCATGGCATTTTAATTGTGGCCAACGTTCTGCCCAAATGCATAATTACTTCCTTCCTCACAAAATCCATGTCCCCAGTTATAAGGCTCAGACATTCAGATATACCTCTTATAACCAGATATACCTCTTATAACCAGATATACCTCTTATAACAGGAGGTGATAGAGAAGAGTTATAGGCAGGTGGTCACGCCGGGACCATCAGAATCAGGCAATTGGGTCACAGTCAGGAGGGGGAAGGGGAAGAGTCAGGTACTAGAGAGTACCCCCGTGGCTGTATCCCTTGACAATAAGTACTCCTGCTTGAGTACAGTTGGGGGAAACAGCCTACCTGGGGGAAGCAACAGTGGCAGTGTCTCTGGCACAGAGTCCGGCCCTGTGGCTCAGATGGGTAGGGAAGGAGTGAGGAGGGCACTAGTGATAGGGGACTCTATAGTTAGGTGGGCAGACAAGCGATTCTGTGGACGCAGGAAAGAAACTCAGAAGGTAGTTTGCCTCCCAGGTGCCAGGGTCCGGGACGTTTCAGATTGCGTCCAAGATATCCTGAAGGGGGAGGGAGAACAGCCAGAGGTCGTGGTACATATTGGTACCAACGACATAGGTAGGGAAAGGAATGAGGTCCTGAAAAAAGACTATAGAGAATTAGGAAGGAAGTTAAGAAGCAGGACCTCAAAGGTAGTAATTTCCGGATTACTGCCTGTGCTAAGCGACAGTGGGTATAGGAACAGAATGAGGAGGAGGTTAAATGCATGGTTGAGGGATTGGAGTAAGGAGCAGGGATTCAGTTTTCTAGATCATTGGGGCCTCTTTTGGGGCAGGTATGACCTGTTCAAAGAGGACGGGTTGCACTTGAATCCCAGGGGGACCAATATACTGGCGGGGAGGTTTGTTAAGGCTACTGGGGAGAATTTAAACTAGAATTGTTGGGGGGTGGGATCCGAACTGGAGAGACTGGGGAAGAGATGTTTGACTCTCAAATAGAGGAGACTAGGAGTAAGTACCATAGGCAGGTGATAGAGAAGGGACGTGTTCAGACAGGCTTGAGATGTGTCTATTTTAACGCAAGGAGAGTTGTGAACAAGGCGGATGAGCTTAGAGCTTGGATTGATACTTGGAGCTATGATGTGGTGGCCACTACGGAGACTTGGATGGCTCAGGGACTGGAATGGTTGATTCAAGTGCCGGGTTTTAGATGTTTCAGGAAGGACAGGGAGGGAGGCAAGAGAGGTGGGGGAGTGGCACTGTTGATCAGAGATAGTGTCACGGCTGCGGAAAAGGTGGACGTTGTGGAGGGATTGTCTACGGAGTCTCTGTGGGTGGAGGTTAGGAACAGGAAGGGGTCGATAACTTTACTGGGTGTTTTTTATAGGCCGCCCAATAGTGACAGGGTTATTGAGGAGCAGATAGGGAAGCAGATCCTAGAAAGGTGTGAGAATAACAGAGTTGTTGTGATGGGGGATTTTAATTTCCCAGACATTGATTGGTATTTCCAGACAGTGAGGGGATTAGATGGGGTGGAGTTTGTTAGGTGTGTTCAGAAAGGGTTCTTGACACAGTATGTAGATAGACCTACAAGAGAGGCTGTGCTTGATTTGATATTGGGTAATAAACCTGGTCAGATCTCTCAGTGGGTGAACAGTTTGGTTATAATGATCATAATTCTATCTCCTTTACGTTAGCACTAGAGAGGGATAGGAACAGACAGGCTAGAAAGGTGTTTACTTGGAGTAAAGGGAATTATGAGGCTCTCAGGCAGGAAATTGGAAGTTTAAGTTGGGAACAGATGTTCTCTGGGAGAAGTATGGAAGATATGTGGCAAATATTCAGGGGATATTTGTGTGGAGCTCTGCACAGACATGTTCCGATGAGACAGGGGAGCCATGATAGGATACAGGAACCGTGGTGTACTAAGGCTATAATAAACCTAGTCAAAAGGAAAAGAAAAGCATACAAAAGGTACAGAGAGCTAGGTAATGTTAGAGATCTGGAGGAGTACAAGGCTAAAAGGAAGGAACTTAAGAAAGAGATTAGGAGAGCCAGAAGGGGACATGAGAAGGCCTCGGCGGGCAGGATTAAGGAAAACCCCAAGGCATTCTACAAGTATGTGAAGAGTAAGAGGATGAAATGCGAAAGGATAGGGCCTATCAAGTGCAGCAGTGGGAAAGTGTGTATGGATCCGGAAGAAATAGCGGAGGTACTTAATGAATACTTTACGTCAGTATTTACCACGGAAAAAGATCTGGGGGATTGTAGTGGGGACTTGCAGTAGCCTGAAAAGTTTGAGCATGTAGATATTAGGAAAGAGGAGGTGCTGAAACTTTTGGAAAGCATAAGTTAGATAAGTCGCCGGGACCAGATGAGATGTACCCCAGGTTGCTGTGGGAGGCGAGTGAGGAGATTGCGGAACCTCTGACGATGATCTTTGTGTCGACCATGGAGACGGGAGAGGTTCCAGAAGATTGGAGGGTTGCGGATGTTGTTCCCTTATTCAAGAAGGGAAGTAGGGATAGCCCAGGAAATTATAGACCAATGAGTCTTACCTCAGTGGTTGGTAAGTTGATGGAGAAGATCCTGAGAGGCAGTATTTATGAACATTTGGAGAGGTATAATATGATTAGGAATAGTCAGCATGGCTTTGTTAAGGGCAGGTCCTGCCTTACGAGCCTGATGTGACTAAACACATCGATGAAGGGAGAGCAGTAGATGTAGTGTATATGGACTTCAGCAAGGTGTTTGATAAGGTACCCCATGCGAGGCTTATGGAGAAGGTGAGGAGATATGGGATCGAAGGGGACATTGCAGTGTGGATCCAGAACTGGCTGGCCCACAGAAGGCAAAGAGTGGTTGTTGAAGGGTCATACTCTGAGTGGAGGTCGGTGACCAGTGGTGTGCCTTAGGGATCTGTACTGGGACCCTTACTATTTGTAACTTTTATAAATGACCTGGATGAGGAAGTGAAGGGGTGGGTTAGTAAGTTTGCAGATGACACGAAGGTTGGGGGTGTTGTGGATAGTTTGGAGGGCTGTCAGAGGTTACAGAGGGACATAGATAGGATGCAGAGTTGGGCTGAGAAGTGGCAGATGCAGTTCAACCCAGATAAGTGTGAAGTGGTTCATTTTGGTAGGTCAAATATGTTGGCGGAATGTAGTGTTAATGGTAGGACTCTTGACAGTGTGGAGGATCAGAGAGATCTTGGGGTCCAAGTCAATAGGACGCTCAAAGCGGCTGCGCAGGTTGACTCTCTGGTTAAGAAGGCATATGGTGTATTGTCCTTCATCAATCGGGGAATTGAATTTAGGAGCCGAGAGGTATTGTTGCAGCTATATAGGTCCCTGGTCAGACCTCAGTTCTGGTCACCTCACTACAGGAAAGATGTGGAAGCCATAGAGAGGGTGCAGAGGAGATTTACAAGGATGCTGCCTGGAATGCAGAGCATGCCTTATGAAAGCAGATTGAGGGAACTCGGCCTTTTCTCCTTGGAGAGACGGAGGATGAGGGGGGACCTGATGGAGGTGTAAAAGATGATGAGAAGTGTTGATAGGGTAGATAGGCTTTTCCCCAGGGCTGAATTGGTGGCCACACGAGGACATAGGTTTAAAGTACTGGGGAATAGATACAGAGGAGGTGTCGGGTAAGTTTTTTACTCAGAGAGTGGTGAGTGCGTGGAATGGGCAGCTGGAAACGGTGGTGGAGGCTGATATGATAGGGTCTTTCAAGAGACTGTTAGATAGGTATATGGAGCTGAGTAAAATAGAGGGCTATGGGTAAGCCTAGTAATTTCTAGGTTAGGGACATGTTCGGCACAGCTTTGTGGGCCGAAGGGCCTGAATTGTGCTGTAATTGTTCTATGTTCTATACTATTGGCGTTAAAGAAAAATGTATTCTGTACTATCACAGTTCAGTTATCTCAAATGTATCAAGGATTTTGTGGTAATTCATTTCTTGCAAAATACTTAGAAACATTTTTGAAAGGTGTGATAGGATGCAGCACAAATACAACAGAAACAGGCCACAGATGTGTGGGGCAACTAGACAAACCTGAAGAGTAAAATTGACTGACCTGAAAAACAAAGTAGAGGTATGGAGTTAGTCTATTAAAAGGAGATTAAGAGGCTTAGGATTTCCTCAGGAACTTGTCTGTATCTTGATCCTATCCAACACTCCTATTCCTTGAAAACTATTTAAGGAAAGCTCTGGTTAAAGATTTTTCTGTTTTGGGTGGACCTGTTACTTTAGGTAAACACACTAGGTAAGCCAGTGAGCAATCAAAGCAAGTTTGTTACCTCAGGCTTTCAGATATATTTATGACTTTGAGCAAAACTCTCTTCAAACACATGACACTCAATTTAAAGGTGGTCTGCTGATTTTGCATCATTAGGGATGGTAATCAAATGACTAAGCACTTTTCCTCCTCTGAATCCTTCCTAATTATTCTCATGTCTTAACAGTGTCACGCGCCTTTAAAAACAAATGCCAGAGAATGCACAAAGCAAAATCTCAATACTATAGGGGGTTAAAAAGATGTTATTCAACCAACACAGGGTACTTACATACTACACATTTATTGCAATCTGCTGAAATATCCCACCTGATAGATCACGGGTTTTGTACTTGACACTGAATGTCATTGTGAATGTTTCCCCTGACGTTCTGTTGCAAAATTCAACTATTGATATAATTTTCTTCATTTCATAACTCTGAATGGCATTTAGTAACTGTAACACTCACTACAGTACTGAGTCAGTGAAATCAGAATACCCTCAGATACAAGCTCTGATCTCTATGGTAATCTCAAATTTCACAGAAGTTCAAATGAAGTGCCACAAAGACAGGGGTAAAGGCAAATAAAGGTATAGTCATCAACCGTGGAATGGTTAATTTGCGGATTGGGATGAAGAGGTCATGGAGGATTATAGATCCAGGAGAGATTTCAGACACAGAGGGGCAAGGCCATGGGGATATTTGAAAACAAGGATGAGAACTTGAAAATCAAGGCATTACTCAGCCAGGAGTCAGT
Organism: Pristis pectinata; assembly: GCF_009764475.1. Classification (NCBI taxonomy): domain Eukaryota; kingdom Metazoa; phylum Chordata; class Chondrichthyes; order Rhinopristiformes; family Pristidae; genus Pristis; species Pristis pectinata. The sequence goes on from NC_067440.1 coordinate 14,307,964, forward strand.
GTGGGTCAGTGAGCATGGGGAGCATTAAGTGAACCTCACAGTGCAAATTAGGATACAAATTGTGATTTACTGAAGTTTAGAATGGGTAAAAGGAGGGGGTTCAACCAGAATTACCACAGGAGAGACAGATGTACCTGAGGTGGTTGGGGTGGGGGGAGACAATGGATTGGGTTGGATTGGATTGCTTCATGCTCCTTCTGTTCTATGTGCTTGGTCTTCATATGCTAAAGTTTTCCAAGCCTTCCAGGATGTTCCTCCACCATTTTAAATAGCCTTAGGCCAGGGTTTCTCTTTAGTCAGTGAGGATGTTGCATTTTTACAGGAGACTTTCAAGGGCATGCTTCTGATCTTTTGAAGTGATGGAGCTCATTATAGATTGTTTTCTTGGGGTGAATGGTGCTAGGCATTTAGACATCTGGACCCACCCACTGCTGGTTGAAGACAATCACATTATTGATGGTGGGGATGTTGACCTGGGAGAGAGGACGCTGACATTGATTCACCTATCCTGCCAGTGAATTTGAAGGATTTTGTGGAGGCAGTGTTGGTACTTTGAGGCCCCCACTCTAGGCTGCTCACATACCCAACTCATACATAAGGGCAGCAAAGCTATGATCCAGAAGACCAAGAGCTCAGTGCCAGGTTTGAGCTTCTTTGAACAACTTTTTCTGAGGGAGGCAGGAAGCTTTTTAAAAAATTAATTGTTTAAGAGTTGAAAGCATCACTGGCTAAGATAGCACTTATTGCCCATGCTTAACAGTTCTTGAGATGATGGTGGCTCGTCGCCTTTTTGAACTGCTGGTGAAGGTATTCCCACAATGCTGCTGGGGAGGGGAGTTCTAGGACTTGCATCACTGTTACTTCTACTTCCACATCAGGATGGTGTGCAACTTGGAGGGGAACAGCAGGGAATATTCTCATGTGCCACATCCTTGTTGACTTTCAGGTAGTGGGGGTGGGGTAGGGAAGGAGCTGTTGGAGAAACCAAGGCGAGTAACCACACTGCATTTTGCTGATGGTAAACACTGTAGTGATGATGTGCCAGTGGTGGAAGGAGTGTCAGTTAAGAGGACTGTTTTTCCCTGGAAGGTGTTGAGCTTCAAGGGTTGTTGGATTTGCACTCATTTAGGCAAGTGGAAAGTATATCATCCTGTGCCTAACTTGTGCCTTGTAGATGGCAAAAAAGCTCTGGGGTGTTAGAAGACAAGTCACTCATTGCAGAATACTGACTTGCTTTTGTGGCCACAGTATGTACGTGGCTGGTCAAAAGTGACCCCAATGATATTGATGGTGGAGAACATGGTATTAAATATCAAGGCTGGTGATTAGATTCTCTTCTACTGGAGATGGCCATTATCTGGCATTAATCTACCATTAAACATTTGTGGACATTCACTCCAAGGACCCTGTTCCTCCATTATCCTCCCATTTATTGCACTCTTTCTTGCCTTTTTGCACTTCTTCCAAATGAAATACCCTGCACTTCTTAGAGTTAAATTCTATTTGTCCTATTTCTGCCCAATTGACCAGACCATCTGTATCTTCCTGTAGCCTAATCCTTTCCTCCTCATTGTCAACCTCTTGGCTAATTTTGTATCATCTGCATGCCCCTGACATTTAAATCATTAATATATACAATAAAAAAACAAGTGAATGAGTACTGAGCTTGGTGGAAGCCTCCGGTAACAGCCTTGCTGTCACAAAAACATAAGAACATAAGAAACACCATTCAATAAGATCATGGCTGATCTGGCTGTGGACTCAGATCCACCTACCTGCCTTTTCCCATAACCTTCAATTCCCCTACTATGCAAAAATCTATCTAATTGTGTCTTAAATATATTTAATGAGGTAACCTCTACTCCTTCCCTGGACAGAGAATTCCACAGATTCACAACTCTCTGGGAAAAGCAGTTCCTCCTCATCTCCATCCTAAATGTACTCCCCGAATCTTAAGGCTATGTCCCCTACTTATAGTCTAATCTACCAGTGAAAACAACCTTCCTGCCTATATCTTATCTATCCCTTTCATAATATTTATATATTTCCATAAGATCCCCCCTCATTCTTCTGAATTCCAGCGAGTATAGTCGCAGGTGACTCAATCTCTCCTCATAGGCTAACTCCTCATCTCCAGAATCAACCTGGTGAACGTCCTCTGCACCACCTCCAAAGCCAGTATATCCTTCCTCAGGTAAGGAGACCAGAACTGCACGTAGTACTCCAGGTACGGCTTCACCAATACCCTGTACAGTTGCAGCATAAGCTCCCTGCTGTTAAATTCAATCCCTATAGCAATGAAGGCCGACATTCCATTTGCCTTCTTGATAACCTTTTGCACCTACAAACCAACCTTTCACGATTCATGCACAAGCATGCTCAAGTACCTCTGCACAACAGCATGCTGCAGTCTTTCACCATTTAAAATAATAATCTGATCTTCTATTTTTCCTTCCAAAGTGGATGACCTCACATTTATCAACATTTTGTACTCCATTTGCCAGACCCTTGCCCATCCACTTAACCTATCTATATCTCTCTGTAGACTCTCTACGTCCTCTACTCAATTTGCTTTTCCACTCAATTTTGTGTCATCAGCAAACTTAGATACACTAAGCTCGGTCCCCTCTTTCAAATCGTTAATGTATATCGTGAACAGTTGTGGGCCCAGCACCGACCCCTGTGGCACCCCGCTCACCACTGATTGCCAGCCAGAGAAACACCCATTTATCCCAGCTCTCTGCCTTCTATTGGTTAACCAATCCTCTGTACATGCTAATACATTACCCCCATCTCCATGCATTCTTATATTATGGATAAGTCTTTTATGCAGCACCTCATCAAACACTGGAAATCCAAGTATACAACATCCACCTGTTCCCCTCTATCCACTGCGCTCATTATATCCTCAAAGAAGTAAGTTTGTCAAACAGGACCTGCTCTTCTTGAATCCATGCTGTGTCTGCCTGATGGAACCACTTCTATCCAGATGTCTCGCTATTTCTTCCTTAATGATGCTTCAAGCATTTTCCCAACTACAAACATTAAGCTAACTGGCTTATAGTTACCTGCATTTTGCCTACATCCTTTTTTAAACAGTGGCGTGACATTCACTGTCTTCCAGTCCATGGGATCTGCCCAGAGTCCAGGGAATTTTGGTAAATTATCACGAACACCTCTACTGTGACTTCCGCCATTTCTTTCAGTACCCTGGGATGCATCCCATCAGGACCAGGGGGACTTATCTACCTTTAGGCCCACTAGTTTGCTCATCACTACCTCCTTAGTGACAGCGATTATATTGAGGTCCTCACCTCCCATCACATCCACAACATCCCTCTTTGGCTTGTCCTCCATCGTGAAGACCGACACAAAATAGTCGTTTAATAGTCGCACAAAATATCTTTCTTTAACTGAAACAATTTTGATAAAATTTGCCATTCTCCCTTGTAACCCACGCCTTCATTTTTTTGACCAGGCTGCCTTTGCTAAAATCCATATGGCTACACCAAACACACTGCCCTTGTTGAGCATCCTTATTGCCTTATCAAAAAAAAAGTTCAAGTTATTAAGAGATTTTCCTTAAATCTATGCCGTCTCCGATTACTTTCTCTTTCCAAGTAAAAGTTTACTGTCTCTGATCCCAACAATTTAATCACCATAGAATTTAAACCAACTAGCCTGCAATTATTCAGTTTATCCTTGCTCCCTTTTTAAACAAAGCTTAAAACATCAGCAATCGTCCAATCCTTCACCATCATTCCTGTAGCCAGGGATGTTCAAAAAAAAATTCTCTCTCGCTCCTTTAAGATCCTGCTTCAAATCTTAGAACAATGGCAAGGAGGTGCAAGAGGACTGGAGAGCACTCCCAACCACGTGCATACACACACATGGCCCCCACCCCACCCCCCAACTCTCTCTCTCACACACACACACACACACACACACACACACACACACACAAAAAGAATCCAGGTATTTTGCAGTTGCAATTGTCACAAAGTTGTCTCCTGTGTAATTTCTACCCATCGTCGCTTTAGTTAATGAATTTTTTTTGTTGGACCATGGTTCTTGGATGCCTGTTTTATTTACCCCTTAAGTTGTAATGTCATTCCAGTCCAATAATGCCTTGTGTTTTTGATTTATTAGCTCCTGGATCTCCTCATTAAGCCAAACCTGGAGTTTTCTTGTGGTGAAGATTTAGTCTCTTTACAAGTGCAAATGTTAGAGGATTTCAGGGACTGTGAACACTGCAGTTCCTAAAGACTGGGAATTTGCAGGTTGATTTTGAGGTATCAGCCAAATAAGACTTTCTTTGCGGGGCCTTTATATCCTTCTTTCCTCATTTTCCCATGACAGTGTTTCTTGATGATTCAAGTGCTTGAATGCTGTGAGAATATCTGCCTCCACCACTCACTCACTCAGGCAGTGTATCCCAACTGCCCTCAGGATGAAAAAAAACTCTTCCTCAGATCACCTTTAAACTTCTTATCTCTTATCCTAAACCTATGATGTGTAGTTTCAGACACCTTTGCAATGGGAAATTATTTCCTACTTTCTACCCCATCTACGCCCTTTACAGTTTTGTATAACTCTATTAGGTCTTCCCTTAACCCCCTTTCACTCCAAGGAAAATAAACCTAGCCTATCCAGTCTCATAACTAAAACGCTCCATTCCAGGAAACACTTAGGTGAAACTCCTCTGCACCCTCTCCAGTGCAATCACATCCTTCCTATGCTATGGCCACCAGAACCATACAATGCTGTGGTATCAGTCATGATGAATGGTCTCAACCAGAAACATCGACTGTTTATTTCCCTCCAGAGATGCTGCCTGACCTGCCGAGTTCCTCCAGCATTTTGTATGTGTTACTATACCCTCCCTGCTCTTATATTCAAAGACCTGGCTAACAAAGCCAATTATCTCTACTACCTTCTTCACCACCTATTTAGCTTTGCTGTCACCTTCAGGGATCCTTGGACTTTTACTCAATACTCCTTAGGGCTTCACTATTCAGAATCATAATCAGATATTATCACCGACTTATATGACATGGAATTTATTGTTTTGTGGCAGCAGTACAGTGCAAAGACATAAAAATTACTATGTTACAAAAATAAATAGTGCAAAAAAAAAAGGAATAACAAGGTAGTGTTCATGGGTTCATGGATTGTTCAGAAATCTGAGGGCAGTGGGGAAGAAGCGGTTTCTGCATCATTGAAAATGGGTCTTCAGGCTCCTGTACCTCCTCCCCGAGGGTAGCAATGAGAAGACTGCATGTCCCAGACGATGGTCCTTAGTGATGGACACCGCCTTCTTGAGCCACCGCTTCTTGAAGATGTCCTTGATGGTGTGGAGGGTTGTGCCCATGATGGAGCTGGCTAAGTCTACAACCCTCTGCAGCCTCTTGCAATCCCGTGCATTGGAGAATCCATACCAGATAATGATGCAACCAGTCAGAATGCTCTCCACTGTCCATCTATAGAAATTTTTAAGAGTGTTTGGTGACATACCAAATCTCCTCAAACTCCGAATGAAGTAGAGCCACTGGCATGCCTTCTTCATGATTGTATTGATGTGTTGAGCCCAGGATAGGTCCTCCGAGATGTTGACGCCCAGGGAATTGAAGCTACTCACCTACCCTATTCATTATGTATGTTCTACCGTTATTAGTCAGAGTTACAGAAACAGGCTGTTCGGCCCAATTCATCCATGCCGCACAAAGTATCTACCCGAGCTAGTTCCATTTGCCTGCATTTGGCCCAGATCCCTCAAAACCTTTCCTATTTTTATACCTGTCCAAATGTTTTAAATGTTGTAATTGTACCCACCTCTACCACTTCCTCCGGCACCTTGTTCCATATGCTCACCACATTCTGTGTGAAAATTTTTCACCTTAGGTCCCCTTTAAATCCTTCCCCTCTCACCTTAAACCTATGCCCTCTAGTTTTAAGACTCCCCTACCCTGGGAAAATGACTGTGACCATTCAATATCTAATCCCCTCATGATTTAATATACCTCTGTAAGGCCACCCCTCAGCCTCCTATGCTCCAGGGCAAAAAGCCCTAATCTATCCAGTCTCTCCTTGTCCTCCAGTCCCGGTAAGATCATTGTAAATCTTTTCTGCACCCTTTCCAGCTTAATGACACCCTTCTTATAGCTCAACGACTGGAACTGCACACAATACTCCATGTGGTCTCACCAATGCCTTGTACAGTTGTTGCATGACTTCTCAACCCTTTACTCAATGCCCTAACCAATGAAGGCAAGCATGCCAAAAGCCTTCTTCACTGCCTACTGTGTTGCCACTTTTAGGCAAGTATGTATGTGTACCTCTAGGATCTCTGTTCCACAATACTCTCCAGGGCCCTGCTATTTACTGTGCATGTCCTGCCCTAGTTTAACTTCCCAAAATGTAAAACTACACATTTGTCCAAGTTAAATTCTATCTGCTATTACTTGGCCCACTTTCCTAGTTGATCTTGATCCTGTTATAATCTTAGATAATCTTCCTCACTGTCCTCTAAACCACTAAAATTTGGGTGTCAAACATACTAATCATGCCACCTACATTCTCACCCAAATTGTTAATATATATGACAAACAACAGGAGACCCTGCAGCACACCGCTGGTCACAAGCCTTCAATCTGAAAAACAACCCTCCACCACCACCCTCTGATAATGTCTACCACCCAGCTCTTGTCAGACTTCTAGATCACCTCTTCAAAAAAACTCAATCAAATTCATGAGACACAATTTCCCACACAAAGCCATGCTGATTAATCAGTCTTTGGCTTTCCAAATGCAGGTAGATCCTATCTCTCAGAATCCCCTCCAGTAACTTTCCCACCACTGATGTTAGGGTCACCAGTTCCCCAGCTTATCCTTGTAGCCCTTCTTAAATAAAGGCACAACATTAGCCATCCTCTAGTCTTCCGGTACCTCACCCATGGATAACAATGAAAAAATATCTCTGTTAGGGCCCCAGCAATTTCTTCCCCGGCTTCCCACAATATCCTTGGATACACTTGGTCTGGTCCCGGGGATTTATCCACCTTTATGCCCTTTAAGACTGCCAGCACTCCTCTTTTGTAATGTGGATATGTTTCAGGACATCACTATTCTCTTCCCTGAACCCCCTAGCTTCCTTGTCAAAAATATGCATTTAAGATATTACCCGTCTCCTGTGCTCCACACAGAGATAAGCACACTGATCCTTAAGGGGACCTAATCTTTCCCTAGTTGCCCTTTTGCTCTTAATATACTTATGGAATCTCTTGGGATTCTGCTGTACCTTTGCCAAAGCTATCTCATGTCCTCTTTTTGTCTTCATGATCCCAGCTGTCTGTACCTGACATATGCCTCCTTTTTCCTGAACAGAGCCTCAATATCCCTCTTCAACCAGGGTTCCCTAATCCTGCCAGTCTTGACCTTCACCCTAACAGCAACATGCTTGCCCTGAACTCTCCTTATCTCACTGTTAAAAGCTTCCCACTTGCCAGATGTCCCTCTCCCAATCAACCTTTCCAAGTTCCTTTCTCATGCCATCAAAATTAGGCTTGCCCCAGTTTTGGATTTTAACTTGTGGACCAGTCCTATCTTTTTCCATAACTATTTTAAAACTAATAGAATTATGGTTACTGGTCCCAAAGTGCTCCCACACTGATACTTCAGCCACTTGCCCTGCCTCATTTCCCAATAGCAGGGTAGGTGTTGCCCCTCTCTCATAGGGCCATCTACATAGTGTACAAGAAAACTTTCCTGGACAGACTTAAATTCTGTCCCAGCTAATCCCTTAGACCAATGGCAATCCCAGTCAATAGTATGGAAGTTAAAATCACCTACTATTATAACATTATTCCTACAGCTATCTGTGATCTCCCTACACCTTTGCTTCTCTAATGCCTGCTGACTATTGGGTGCTGGAGCTATAGTACATTTCCAAAGTGATCACCCCCTTTTTATTTCTAAATTCTACCAGCATAACCTCACTGAACAAGCCCCCAAGAACATCCTCTCCAAGTACTGCCACGATGTACTCCCTAATCAAAATCGCAACTTCACCTCCTCTCTTACCTCCACCTCCAACGTACCTGTTTCTCTTGTTAATCAAAAACAGTAATAGTTGGTTCTATGTCAACAACCAGCAATGCAATTCTTCATCAGTAAAGCAAAAAGAAACCAATAGCTGGAATGCTGAATGTCAATTTTAACCAAGATGTATTCTGTTTATCACTACAATCTGCGGCCTCGTGGCATTCGTAGGTAATGATAAAACCTGTCCCATCTCAGCTCACTTCACCCAGAGCAAACCAGAACAAATACAAAAGGTCATAGTCTGCACTCAGATCAGGTTTTATCACAGTTATCCAATGTAGAAATAGGGAGTGCTCGTTAATCCAATCCTGGGATTTTATAAAAATCTTTATGATAGAAAGGAACCAGATTAACCAACTGTACCCATGAGGAACAGTATTAGCACCATGGGCAGAACCAACAGAGAGAAAAATAGAAAATCACTTTCCACACAAAGCCAATGAGAGGAGACAATCAAAGGATTTGTATTTCACAGCCTTGCTGCATATACCAGGATGATAAGGGAATCACGGGGAAGATTGCTCGGGCTCTGACAGAGATTCTGCATCTTCTTTAGCCACAGCTGAGGTACCAAATGACTGGAGGATAGATAGTGTTGTCCCCTTGTTCAAAAAGAGCTGTACGGATAAACCTGGAAGCTGCAGGCTGGTGAGCCTTACATTAATCATAGTGAAGTAGATTTATGTTCACTGAGGAAAGGCGGGGACTGATTATGAGTCGCCATGGTTTTGTGCATCGGAGATTGCGTCTTACACATCTGATTGAGTTTTTTTTGAGGAGGTAACTAAGAAAACTGATAAATGCAGAGGTTTTACATGGACTTTAGTGAGGCTTTTAACAAGGTCTCACACAGTAGACTGGTCCAGAAGGTTAAGGCACAAGGTACCTGAGGTGTGTTGGCAAACTGGATCCAAAATTAGCTTGGTGATACAAGGCAGAGAGTAGTGGTGCATGGCTGTTTTTCTGACTGGAAATCTGTAACAAGTGGTGTACCACAGTGATTGGACTTGAATGAGAACGTAGGTGGCACGGTTACTAAGTTTGCAGATGACATGAAAATTGGTGGAGTCACGGATAGCGAAGTTTGTCCAAGGATACAGCATTGAACATAGATCAGCGGGAAGGTTGGGCAGAGCAGTGGCAGGTGGAATTTAGTCCAGAAAATTGTGAAGTAATACACTTTGGGAAGTCAAATTATTGTAGGACATATAGTGCAATTGGCAGGGAACATAGCAGCGTTGAGGTATAGAGAGACCTTGGGCTGCCATAGCTCCCTGAAAGTGGTAACAAACACGGATAGGGTAGTGAAAAAGGCATTTGGTATATTTGCCTTAGTAGGCTAAGGCATTGAGTGTCACAGTTGGGATGTCATATTGCAGTTGTACAAAGTAATGGTTAGACCACTCTTGGAATATTGTGTGTAGTTCTGGTTTCCATACGACAGGAAACATGTGGTAGCAATAGAGAGAGTGCTGAAAAAATTCACAAGGATGTTTCCTGGAGTGCAAGCCTGTAGATGTAACGAGAGATTGGATAGGCTGGGTTTATTCTCACTGAAACGTAGGAGGATAAGGGTGACTTTGTAGAGGTTTATAAAACCATGAAGACTATAGGATAGATAGCCAGAGTCTTTTTCCCAGGGCAAAGGAGCTCAAAACTAGAGGATTCTGGTTTATGCTGCGAGGGAGAAATTTAAAGGAGATCTGAGGGGTAAGTTTTCCATACAGAGGGCAGTGAATACATCCAGGCACAAACATAACCTCGAAAGAGGAGTAGGCAGTCAACTCAGACAAATCCTCTGCACCCACTGCCTGGACCTGTAAACAGCCACTTTGGGCAAGTTAAGGGGCTGACCAATAAGAAGGTCCCTCCTCCACCTCTTCCCCCCCTCCTCCCCACACCCACCCACCCCCACCCCCCAATTGGGAACTCAAAAATCAGGAGCATGAGGCCAGTGCAATCAAACTCAATGAGCAGCACCTATAACCTCTTGCATTACACATACATATGGACGTCCATGCTACAAAACTGACAGGCAATCTGTTAGTCAGTGAACCAGCTTAAGTACCTACTGCATGGGACTGCTCTGTGCAGCACTCTCCACCCCAGGTCCCCAATGTAAAGAGAGAGGACTCCCACTTGGAGACACTGACGATAACTTTTGCCTCCAGGTAGCAGAACCAAGCACCATTGGGTGGCTGGATGACAAACGAGAGTGAGGAAGTGAGGAGCATGCAGAAGCAACCCATACAGGAAATGCCCCTGTGTGATGCAGAATATGGTTTTGTAGCCAACATTTATCCCTCAATCAGTATTACAAATACAAATTAGTTGGACATTATTACATTATCTTTGTGGGAACATGCTGCAGCCAAACTAACTGCCGTGTTACAGCACTGGCCATTCCAAGCGATCTTCAGTAGCTCTTCAGGAAACCCAGAGGTTATGAAACAAGGTTGACCACCCAAGTCACCATCCACTCTTTCTCCAAAATATGTGGTTAAAGGTGTTCCCATTAATGCTTGTAAATCATAAATGACAACATAGAAACAGGACGTTTAAAGTTTGAGCAGAGAAAGCAGGAGTTTTTTTGCCTGCAATACAGAGCAGATCAGGAAGAAACATTTTTTGTTTACCCAGGTTACTGAAGCAGGAAACACAAAACCCTTGGTCATAAAGTCATAACAAGCCCAACGTCCCAACTCGTCTGTGCTGACCCAGGTGCCTACCCCAACTAGGCCTATATTCCTGCATTTGGCCCAAATCCCTCTGAACCTTTCCTATCCATGTACCCATTCAAATGTCTTTTAAACATTGTAACTACAGTATACCCACCTCTACAGCTTCCCCTGGCAGCTCGTTCCATGTACCCACCACCCTCTGTATGACAGACAACAATGGACCCAGCACCAATCCCTGCGGCACAGCGGTGGTCACAGGTTTCTCATCTAAGAAACAACCCTCAGACTCCCTACCACCAATTTTGTACCCAATTTGCTAGCTCACTCTGGATCGCCTGTGATCTAACCTTCTGGACCAACCTACCACATGGAACTTTGTCAAAGGCCTTGCTAAAGTCCATGCCCTTGTCAATTCTCTTGGTCTCCTCTTCAAAAAACTCAGTCAAATTCAAAAGACATGACTTCCCACACATAAAGCCCTAATTAGTTGAGACACAAGAGACTCCAGATGTGGGAATCTGGAGCAACAAACAATCTGCTGGAGGAATTCAGCAGGTCGAACAGCATCTGTTGGAGGAGAGAAGCTGTTGCTGTTTCGTGCCAAAACCCTGCATCAGGAATAAGAGTGGAGAGGGGAGATGGCCACTATAAAGAGAAGGGGAATGGTAGGACAGGAGTCAAAGGTGACTGGTAGACTGTGGAAGGGTGAAAGATGATAGGCAGATTGTGCCAGGTCAGGGAGAGGAGGGGTGGGCAGCTGCTAGAGGGAGATAAGGAGGAACACAAAAGGGCTACCTGCTTGTGTTCCCACTTATCTCCCTCCAGCAGCTTTCTCCAACCTTCAGGCTCCCCTCCCCCCACCTTGCTCCATCTGCCTCTCATTTTTTTCTATTTTTCTCTTTCTCTGCCTCTATTCACCTGCCACTATCTCCCAATTCCTCCACCTCCCCCCACACATGCATAACCTGCCAGTCATCTTTCACTCCTCCACAATCCGCCAATTGCCTCGGAATCCTCTCTCACCACTCCCCTTCTCCTCCTTATACTGGCTATCTCCCTTCTCCACTCTCAGTCCTGGTACAAGGTTTTGACCCAAAATGTTGATTATTCCTTTCCTCCCACAGATGCTCCTTGGCCAGCTGAGTTCCTCCAGCAGATTGTTTGTTATCCATCATCAGTCCTTGCCTTTCCAAATGCTGGTAGATCCTGACTCTCAGAATCCCCTCCAGTAACTTTCCCACTACTGATGTTAGGCTCACCGGCTAGTTTACATTTCCTCCTCTAACTCCCACTGACTGTTGGGGGTCCTATAACACAATTCCATCAAAGTGATCACTCCCTCCTTATTGCCCTCACCATCCGGGACATGCCCTCTTCTCGTTACTACCATCAGGGAGGAGGTACAGGAGCCTGAAGACCCAAAGTCAATGATTCAGGAACAGCTTCTTCCCCTCCTCTATCAGATTTATGAACGATCCATGAACACTACCTCATTATTCCTTTTTTTTTTGCATTGTTTAATTTTGTAATTTAGAGATTTTATGTCTTTGTACTGTACTGCTGCCACAAAACAACAAATTTCACATCATATGTCAGTGATAATAAATCTGATTTGATTTTCCCACCAAGATATTGGTCCCCCTCCAGTTCAGGTGCAGATCACCCTTGTCCCTGAAGAGATCCCAATAGTCCAAGAAAATAAATCCTTCCCTCCTGCACCATCTCCTCAGCCAGGCATTTATCTATCCCCATCCTCCTATTCCTACCATCACTAGCACATGACACTGGGAGTAATCCAGAGATTACAACCCTTGAGGTCCTGCTTTTTAACCTTCTGCCTAACTCCCTATATTCACCCTCAGGACCCTGTCCGTTTTTCTACCTGTGTGGTTTAATAATTTAGCTAGATGGGTAATGGAAACAGAGCCTCAGGGATTACCACTCGAGCTCAGGTGGATAAACACTAACGCACTGCATGCATTGAACAGCTTGTAGGCACGTTGCAATTATTGCGCAAGTGGGTTTGCTTGCGGTTTAATCAAACAAGGCTCAAGGATCAGAGTTAGATGTTAAATGGTCACTGCAGGCACTCCTGTCATTCCAGGAGAATTTCTAGTCAGATACCCTGCATTGCTTTCACATAGATGAACAGACCTCCTTGTAGTAAAAACATCTAGTGTGTTACACTTGAGGTATGAGTGCACATCTGACCAAAGCTTGCAACAGCCAAGGGAGAAGGCTGTAACTTGATTCTCAAACAACATGATTGACTACTCCCAAATCACTTTTTACCACTTTAGAAGTATTCCAGCAAGAATCAGATGGAACATAAAACCACAAGGCACCAAGGTTAAGCATTCAGTCAGGGAAGACATCACAATGTGTTGCAAGTACTTCTCAATTAAACTCCCTTCAGAGCATTAGAAATCCATGGCAGGAAATACACCACCAATGCCCCAGTGCTGCACTGCTCCTTGTTCACTCATCCAGGTCAATCATGGGAACTTCAGATGGCTGCCCAAGTAGGGCAGAGGCAGAAAAAGCAAGCACAGTACTGATCCCAACAACTCTGCAGAAGGGGGGAGGAGGAGGAGGAGGATGATAGCAGGCCTGGAGCAGGAGATGACAGAGCTATCTCGGTGAAACACTGAGGAGATGCTTACACACACCTTGTGCAAGCCATGACCTGAAATAATATCCAAATGAATGGTCTGCCATGCCATGAAGATTGTACAGAAGCTTATGTCTACTGATATATTGTATCAGTTGTAGCTTCCTCTCCCTGAAAGATATTACAAAGGGCAAAAAAGGGATGAGGAAGTGGAGGGGTGTGTTAGTAAGTTTGCGGATGACATGAAGGTTGAGGGTGTTGTGGATAGTTTGGAGGGCTGTCAGAGGTTACAGAGGGACATAGATAGGATGCAAAGTTGGGCTGAGAAGTGTCAGATGCAGTTCAACCCAGATAAGTGTGAAGTGGTTCATTTTGGTAGGTCAAATATGATGGCAGAATATAGTATTAATGGTAGGACTCTTGGCAGTGTGGAGGATCAGGGGGGATCTTGGGGTCCGAGTCCATAGGACGCTAAAAGCGGCTGCGCAGGTTCACTCTAATGTGGTTAAGAAGGCATATGGTGTATTGTCCTTCATCAATCGGGGAATTGAATTTAGGAGCCGAGAGGTATTGTTGCAGCTACATAGGTCCCTGATCAGACCCCACTTGGAGTATTGTGCTCAGTTCTGGTCACCTCACTACAGGAAGGATGTGGAAGCCATAGAAAGGGTGCAGAGGAGATTTACTAGGATGCTGCCTGGAATGCGGAGCATGCCTTATGAAAGCAGGTTGAGGGAACTCGGCCCTTTCTCCTTGGAGCGACGGAGGATGATGGGGGGACCTAACAGAGGTATATAAGAGGATGAGAGGTATTGATCGGGTAGATAGTCAGAGGCTTTTTCCCAGGGCTAGATTGGTAGCCACAAGAGGACATAGGTTTAAGATGCTGGGGAGTAGGTATAGAGAAGATGTCGGGGTAAGTTTTTTTTTTACTCAGAGTGGTGAGTGTGTGGAATGGGCTGCTGGCAACGGAGGTGGAGGCGCATATGATAGGGTCTTTTAAGAGACTGTTGGATAGGTACATGGAGCTGAGAAAAACATAGAGGGCTATGGGTAAGCCTAGTAATTTCTAGGGTAGGGACATGTTCGGCACAGCTTTGTGGGCTGAAGGGCCTGAATTGTGCTGTTGGTTTTCTATGTTTCTAAAAACAAAGATAGAGAAAAATAGCAGGAATAGGCCTTTCAGTCCTTCAAGCCTGCCCCACCATTCAATATGGTTATGGCTGATCCTCTATCTTAATACAATATTCCTGCTCTCTCCTCACAGCCCTTGACATTGTTGTGTCTAGAAAGCAATCCATCTCCTGTGGCCATCCTCCCTTCAAACAGATATACTATGTTGGATACTGTTGGGAGGTGTGAATCTGGGGGGAATGGTCTCTCAGAGGAGGGCAAGCAACAGACAAGTTTGTGGCACTGTGGTTGGCTCTGCTGCATGGCATGGATTCAACAGACTAGGAGAGCTACAGTGATAGGGGCACCTGTGCATTTCTGTGGCTGTGAACAAGACACTCAAATGAAATGTTGCCTCCCTGATGCCAAGATTAGTGATGTGTCAGAGCACAACAGGACATTCTGAAGGGTGGTGGAGGGTGGGATGGAGGAAGTGCGAATGGCCAATTGGTACCAATGACGTGGGTGGTGAAAGGGATGATGTCCTGTAATGTTTAGGGAGTTAGGCTGCAGGTTAAAGAGCAGGCCTCTAAGGTTATAACCTCTCAACTACTTACAGTGCCCTGTGTTTCTGATTAAAGGAATAGGAGGATAGTTCAAATGAATCATAGCCAAAGGGATGGTGTAAGATGGTGGGCTTTAGATGCATAGATCATTAGGAAAGTTTCTGCGGTAGGTGGGACCTATGCAAGCTGGATGAGCTGCACCTGAACCTGAACAGGTCCAATATCTTGCCAGGAGGTTTGCACAAGTTGTTGGGGAGGTTTCAAGCTAATTTGACAAGGGGACGGGACACAGAGTTGGTGCATACCAGGCTGCTATGGAAGGCAAGGGAGGAGAATGCAGCAGCCCTAATGGATATATTTAAATCATTGCTGGCCAAAGGCGAGGTGCTAGATGATTGGAAGACAGCAAATGTGGTGCCTTTATTTAAGAAGGCCAGCAGGGATAAGCAGTTAATCAAATGTCGGTGGTAAGGAAATTATTGGAAAAAAGTCCTTTTTAGATTTACAGATTAATCTACACTTGGGAAGTCAGGGATTGATCAACGATAGCTCAGATTTGTTGATGGGAGATCCTGTCTGACTAGCTTAATAGAATATTTTGAAGAGCTAACTGAATACAATGAGTCAAGTCAAATTGAGTTGATTGTCATGTGCACGAGTATGGTAAAGTACAGGTACAATGAAAATCTTGCTTACAGCAGCGTCACAGGCACGAGGGCAACACAAGTGGTATGGGTTACATGCACTCAGAATGACCTTTAACAAAGTCCCATATTGAAGACTGATCCAAAAGGTTACAGCCCATGGGAACCAAGGTAAATTGGCAAAATGGATCCAATATTGGCTTGGTAATAGGAGAGAGAGGGTTTTAGTGGAGGGTGCTATTGTGATTAGAAGCCTGTGACCAGTGTACCATTGAGATCAGTAGTAGGACCCTTGTTGTTTGTTACATACTTTAGCAACTTGGACATAAGACGTGAAAATTGGTGGTGTTGTGAGAAGGGTAGTCTT
The DNA here is from genome assembly GCF_009764475.1 of Pristis pectinata. NCBI lineage: Eukaryota > Metazoa > Chordata > Chondrichthyes > Rhinopristiformes > Pristidae > Pristis > Pristis pectinata. Next base: position 14,324,046 of record NC_067440.1, read on the forward strand.
AGGCTACAGAATGGCTTTGAGCAAGTGGTAAATTGAGTAGATGGAATTTAATCCTGATAAATGTGAGGTGATGCCTTTTGGGGGGATCAAATAAGGATAGGGTATGTACCAGGAATAATACGGCCTTAGGGAGTATTAACGAACAAAGGGACCCTGATGTACAAATCCAAACATTCCTGAAGGTAGCAGCACAGGTAGGAGGTGTGGTGAAGAAGGTACATGGATAAGAGCAGGAAGGTCTTAGGACAACTTTATAAAAATCGTTTAGACCACAGCTGGAATGCTAAGTTCGGTTCTGGTTGCCACACTACAGTTAGGATGTCATTGCACTGGAGAGGGTGCAGACGAGATTCATCAGGATGTTGCCTGGGATGGAATGTTTCAGTTATGAGGACAGACTGGATAGACTGGGCTTGTTTTCCTTGGAGCAGAGGAGGCTGAGGAGGGGGACTTGACAGAGGTGTACAAAATTATGAGAGGCATATGAGGCAAACTGCTCTATGTTCAAATTATGAGAGGTAGACAGTAAGAGTTTTCCCAGTGGCAGAGTAGGCCACAGAGGGGGAATAATAAACACCCTCACACAGAGCAGTACTTAGATCATCGGATCCAGTGTCTCAGGAACATAAGATATAGAGAGTTACAGTAAGAAAAGTGTAAGGCTCTTGGCTCCTTTACAGAGGTAGGCAGGTGACACACTCACACTGTAAATAACCCCACTCCACAGGACTGGCAAACCTTTCCTGTATGAATACCTGTGTTTATGTGACATTCACATCTCTGCCACACCAGGCAAACTCAAAGAGGGCCACAACTACCACCTGCACCCTCTCTGTCATTTCCACCCACCATGTTCATGCTTTTTTCATTTCTCTCCAAAGTGAGCAGCACACCCCCACCCCATCTCCCCAGCACACCTCTTCCCCAAGCTCCTTCCTGTGATGCTGCTGTGATTCTGTTGCAAAAATGCTTCACCCATTTCAAGCTCCCATGTACTCCCCAGCTCGCCCCAAGTTCCCAAGAATTGCACTGCTACCCCTCCACACAATCTCCCTCAATTGTACTAACCAGCCTCGCCATGCCTCCTCCTCACCTCGCCCCGCTCCTCCTCGTCTCCACCCCCTCTGCCTTGCCCCCTGCCCCCTCCTCCTCGTCGCCTTCACCCCGCACCTTCAGCCCCACCTTGACTGCCCCCTCCACCCTGCCACCTCCTTGCCCCCTCCTCCTTACCCCTCTACTCACATCCCCCTCACACTATTCTCCCTTCACAACCAAATCCCCCATCTCCTGACCAGTCTCCATGCGCCCCGTCTCCCCCCACCTTACCCCCTCCCATCCCCCCAAACAATCACAACCCCCCTGGACTCCCGATCACCTCCTTCCTCGACCTCCATCACCTGACTCCTCGCCCCCAATCACCCACCGCCCCCCCGCCCCAAATCACCTCCCCCCCCCGCCTCCCATGACCGACCTCCATTGCCCCGTCCCTCCACAACAACGGCCCCTTCTCGCCGGCCGTCGCACCTCCCTGCTGCCCCCACCCACCATCGCCCCCCGTGTCTGATCTCAACAGGCGGCAGTTGGACTTACCGAGAAGCTGCGGCTCGGCGGGCTCAGCGTCACCGACCAGGCCCGATCCTCAGTGGCTGGTCCGACTCCCGAATTCCATAGTGGAGTAAAATGGCGACCCTCCTTGCCCCGCCCCCTGCCTGTCACCGACAGAACCCCCCCCCCTGCCTGTCACCGACGGAGGCCCGCCCCCTGCCTGTCACCGACAGAACCCCCCCCCTGCCTGTCACCGACGGAGGCCCGCCCCCTGCCTGTCACCGACGGAACCCCGCCCCCTGCCTGTCACCGACGGAGGCCCGCCCCCTGCCTGTCACCGACGGAACCCCCCCCCTGCCTGTCACCGACGGAGGCCCGCCCCCTGCCTGTCACCGACGGAACCCCGCGCCCTGCCTGTCACCGACGGAGCCCCGCCCCCTGCCTGTCACCGACGGACCCCCTCCCGCCTGTCACCGACGGAGCCCCGCCCCTGCCTGTCACCGACGGAACCCCGCCCCCTGCCTGTCACCGACGGAACCCCGCCCCCTGCCTGTCACCGACGGAGCCCCGCGCCCTGCCTGTCACCGACGGAACCCCGCCCCCTGCCTGTCACCGACGGAACCCCCCCCTGCCTGTCACCGACGGAGGCCCGCCCCCTGCCTGTCACCGACGGAACCCCGCGCCCTGCCTGTCACCGACGGAGCCCCGCCCCCTGCCTGTCACCGACGGACCCCCTCCCGCCTGTCACCGACGGAGCCCCGCCCCCTGCCTGTCACCGACGGAACCCCGCCCCCTGCCTGTCACCGACGGAACCCCGCCCCCTGCCTGTCACCGACGGAGCCCCGCGCCCTGCCTGTCACCGACGGAACCCCGCCCCCTGCCTGTCACCGACGGAGCCCCGCCTTTACCTCGGCCTCACTACCATCCGGACCACTGTCCTAAACCAAAATCACCGCGCCCCCCTGTCTGTCAACAACCGGGCCCCGCCTACTCCGTGCGTCATCAGCCTCCCCCTAGCCCCGCCCTCTCCCGCCCAGCGTGTGTGACGGAGCAGGCCGGCTCTTCACCCCCCGACCCCCCCGCCGGAGGCTGACGGCTCTGTTCTCAGCCAAGGCCCCCCTTCGTACCTCTGCCCCCCCCACCTCAATGAATTCCGTGCCCGGCACAATCACAAGCTCTTTTTCTGCTTCCTAATGACCCATCTCCCGCCCTCTTCTTCCACCTGGACCCCACTCTGTGGGCACCACATCGGCCGTCTTGACTGACTCACCCTCACCCACTCCAGCCTCACCCCTTCTGAACGGTCTGCTCTCCACTCCCTCCACACCAACCCCGACATCGTCCTCAAACCAGCCGCCGTGGTAGTCTGGCGCCCTGACCCCTACCTTGCAGAGGCCAGATGCCAAGTCTCAGACACTTCCTCCTACCCCCTGAGCCATGACCCCACTGAGCCCCACCAGGACATTATCTCCTACAGCATCACTGACCTCATCACCCCAGCAGATCTCACCCCCACAGCTACCAACATGATAGTCCCACAACCTAGGACTGCCCACTTCTATCTCCTCCCCAAAATCCACATGAAGGACTGTCCCGGCAGACCTATTGTCTCCGCATGCTCTTGCCCCACAGAGCTCGTATCCTCGTACCTAGACACTATCCTGTCTCCCCGATCCAATCCCTTCCCACCTACGTCCGTGACACATCACGTGCTCTCCAACTCTTCCATAGCTCTAAGTTCTCCAGCATGCACAACCTCATCTTCACCATGATGTCCAGTCCCTATATACTTCCATTCCCCACCATGACGGCCTCACCGTCCTCCGCTTCTTTCTCATTCTAAACAATTTCACTTTCAATTTCTCTCACTTTCTACAGACCAAACGCATAGATATGGGCACTCACATGGGCCCCAGCTATACCTGCCTCTTGGTTGACTTCGTTGAACAGTCTCTGTTCCAAGCTTACTCCGGCCCCATTCCTCAACTCTTTCTCTGCTATATCGACAACTGCATTGGTGCCACCTCTTGTACCTGTGCAGAACTTGACAGTTTCATAAATTTTGCCACTAATTTTCACCCAGCTCTCCAATTCATTTGGACTATCTCTGACACCTCTCTCTCCTTCTCCGATCTTTCTGTCTCCATCTCAAGAGATTTCTTATCCACTGACATCTTCTACAAACCCACAGATACCTTGATTACAGCTCCTCCCACCCTCTTGCAGGGATGCTATCCATTTTTCTCAATTTCTCCACCTCTGCCCCCATGATGAGGCTTTCCACTCCAGGACATCTAAGATGTCCAACTTCTTTTCTAACTGGGGCTTCCCCCCGACTGTGGTCGAGAGAGCTGGCACCCGTATGTCTGCCAATCCCTGCACTCCCACTGTCACTCCCACCCCTCCCAGACCCAACAGGGATAGGGTCCCTCTTGTCCTCACATTTCATCCCACCAGCCTACAAATCCACTATATCATTCTCTTTCACTTCTGCCATCTGCAACGGGACCCCACCACCAAACATACCTTCCCCTCCTCACCCCTTTCTGCCCTTCGCACGGAACACTCACTCCGCAACTCCCTCATTCACTCCTCCCTTCCCACCCATCCCGCTCCCACCCTGGGAACTTTCCATAGAATCATAGAACAGTACAGCACAATACAGGCCCTTCGGCCAACCATGTTGTACCGACCTTTAAACCACACCTTAGACGATCTAACCCCTTCCTCCCACATATCCCCCTATTTAAAATTTCTCCATATGCTTATCTAACAATCTGTTGAATTTGACCTGCCTCCACCACTACCCCAGGCAGCGCATTCCATGCACCAACCACCCTCTGGGTAAAAAACCTCCCTCTGATATCTCCCTTGAACATCCCACCCATTACTTTAAAGCCTTGCCTTCTTGTATTGAGCATTAGTGCCCTGGGAAAGAGGTGCTGGTTGTCTATCTATTCCTCTTAATATTTTGTGTACCTCTATCATGTCTCCACTCATCCTCCTTCTCTCCAAAGAGTAAAGCCCTAGCTCCTTTAGTCTCTCCTCATAATCCATACTCTCCAAACCAGGCAGCACCCTGGTAAATCTCCTCTGCACCCTTTCCAATGCTTCCACATCCTCACTATAATGAGGTGACCAGAACTGGACACAGTACTCCAAGTGTGGCCTAACCAGAGTTTTGTAGAGCTGCATCATTACCTCGTGGCTCTTAAACTCAATCCCACGATTTATGAAAGCTAACATCTCATATGCTTTCTTAACTACCCTATCCACCTGTGAGGCAACTTTCAGTGATCTGTGGATATGAACCCCCAGATCCCTCTGCTCCTCCACACTACCCAGAATCCTGCCATTAACCTTGTACTCCGCCTTAGAGTTTGTCCTTCCAAAGTGTACCACCTCACACTTCTCCAGATTGAACACCATCTGCCACTTCTCAGCCCAGCTCTGCATCCTATCCATATCCCTCTGCAATCTTCAACAGTCCGCCACACTATCCACAACACCACCGACCTTTGTGTCATCTGCAAACTTGCTAACCCACCCTTCTACTCCCTCATCCAAGTCATTAATAAATATCATGAAAAGTAGAGGTCCCAGAACAGATCCTTGTGGGACACCACTAGTCACAGCCCTCCAATCTGAATACACTCCCTCCACCACAACCCTCTGCTTTCTACAGGCAAGCCAATTTTGAATCCACATGGCCAAGCCTCCCTGGATCCCTTGTCCTCTGACCTTCTGAAGAAGCCTACCATGTGGAACCTTGTCAGACGCCTTACTAAAATCCATGTAGACCACATCTACTGCACTACCATCGTCAATCTGCCTGGTCACCTCCTCAAAGAATCCTATCGGGCTTGTGAGACATGATCTTCCCTTCACAAAGCCATGCTGGCTTTCCCTAATCAGTCCATAATTCCCTAAATGCTCATATATCCTAACTCTAAGAATCTTTTCCAACAGCTTGCCCACCACAGGTGTAAGGCTCACTGGTCTGTAATTCCCTGGACTATCCCTACTACCTTTTTTGAATAAGGGGACAACATTTGCCACCCTCCAATTGTCCAGTACCATTCCTGTGGACAACGAGGACTCAAAGATGCTAGCCAATGGTTCAGCAATCTCCTCCCTCGCTTCACAAAGCAGCCTGGGGTATATTCCATCAGGCCTCGGGGACTTATCTGTCCTAATATTTTCTAACAACTCCAACACATCCTCTCTCTTGATATCTACATGCTCTAGAACATTAACCTTACCAACACTGTCCTCAGCATCATCAAGGCCCCTCTCCTTGGTGAATACTGAAGAGAAGTATTCATTGAGGACCTCACCCACTTCCACAGCTTCCAAGCACATCGTCCCACCTTTGTCTCTATGCGGTCCTGCCTTTACTCCTGTCATCCTTCTGCTCTTCACATAAGTGAGAAAAGCCTTGGGATTTTCCTTAACCCTACTCGCCAAGGCCTTTTCATGTCCCCTTCTTGCTCTCCTCAGCCCCTTCTTAAGTTCCTTCCTTGCTACCCTATATTCCTCAAGAGACCTATCTGATCCTTGCTGCTTACACCTTATGTATGCTGCCTTCTTCCTAACTAGTTGTTTCACCTCTTGTCACCCATGTTCCTTCACCTTACCATTCCTTCTCTGCCTCACCAGGACAAATTTATCCCTAACATCCTGCAAGAGGTCCCTGAGCAATGACCACATCCCCATCGTACATTTCCCTTCAAAAATGTCATCCCAATTTACTCTTGCAAGTTCTAGCCTTATAGCTTCATAATTTGCCCTTCCCCAATTAAATACCTTCCTCTGCCACTCTTCTACTCCCCTTCATAAGGGGAGTTATGAAGGGAGAGCGCATTAATGTGCAGGGGAGGGAGGGAGTTGACACGTGAGAGAGGGAGGGAGCCAGCATGTAGTGTGGAAGGGAGTTGGTGTGCAGGAGAGGGAGGGAGGGAGGCAGTCGATATGATGGACAGAGGAAGGCAGTCTGCACAGGAGGACACCAGAACAAATAGGAGCAGGAGTAGGCCACGGCCCTTCCAGCCTGCTCCAGCACCCAAGATCAAAGGTGACCTTTCACCTCAGTGCTATTTCCCTGCCCCATTCCCATATCTGTTTTGATTCCCTTAATGCCCAAAAATCTGGTGATCTCTGTTTTGAATGAACACTGACCCCTCACAGTGCACTGGGGTAGAGAATTCCTGTGGTTCACTACTCCTGAGAGAAGAAATGTCTCCGTCCTTTAGCTCTAAACATCCTACTGCTTGTTCTCAAACTGTGCCCCCTGCTTCTAGACTCCTCAGTCAGGAGAAACATCCTGCCTACATCTGGTCTGTCAAGCCTTTTCGGAAGTTTGCAAGTTTCAGTGAGATCTCCTCTTATTCTTCTAAAGTCCGAAGAATACAGTCCAACTCTACTTGATCTCTTCTTGTATGCTGGAACCAGTCTGGTGAACCTTCACTGCACTCCCTCCATGGAAAGTACAACATTCCCTAGGTACTAAGACCAGGTACGGTGTCACCAAGGGTCTATACAACTGTAATAAGACTTGTGTGCTCTTGTAAACAAACCCTTGCATTATAAGGGCAAACATACCATTGGCCCTCTCAATTGCCTGGTGCACCTGCATGTGATTTGTGTACAAGCACACCCTTTGAACATCAACACTACCAAATCTCTCACCACTGAACAATTTTGTTTTCATTATGTGCACGTGGATGATCTCATATTTTTCCACATTACACTCCATCTGCCATGTACCTGCCCACTCACTCACCTTGTCCATAACCCCCCCTCCCCCAAAGTCTCTTTACATCATCCTACATACTCAAAGTCCACTTGGTTTACTAATGGCAGCAAATTTACCCACACCTCAGGGACTGCTGCAGCTCAAGAGGCAGCTCACCACCACCTCAGGGGCAACTAGGGATGGGTAATTAAATGCTGGCTCAGTTTGTGAGTATGTGAGGGGGTTAGTGTGAATGTGAGAGGGTGAGTGTGAGCGGGTGTGTGAGGGAGTGAGAGGGTGTGAGTGTGGGAGGGTGAGTGTGGGAGGGTGAGTGTTCCCAGTCCCTGCTGCCTTCCCCCGTTGATGGCCTCTGGCAGGTGCTATTGGAGAGGCTGCAGTGCATTTTGCGGATGGTACAGACTGCAGCCGCTGTAGGCCAGTGCTGGAACAGGATGGTGGATGAGGTGCCAAATGGAAAGGATGGTTTGTCCTGACTGGAGTTGATCTGGTACCTGCTCTCATCCAGGCCAGTGGAGGGTGTTCCACCACACTCCTGACATGTCTTATAGATGGTGGAAAGGCCTTGGGGTGAATGGGAGGTGATCACTTACTGCTGGATCCCTAGCCTCTGACCCATGGTATTTTTATCACAAGCCCAGTTAAGTTTCTGGTCAGATGTGACCTCCAGGATATTCATGATGAAGGCTCAGCAATGGCGGTAACATTGAATGCCAAGGGTAGATGGTTAGATTCCCACTTGTACCAGATGCCTGGCACTTTTGTAGCATGAACGTTACTTGCCACTTACCATCAAATGCCTGAGTGTTGTCTAAGTCTTGCTGCATGAACTGCTTCACTTGCTGAGGGGTTGGGAATGGAATTGAACATTGTGCAATCATCAGCAAACATTTCTGACCTTACAATGGAAGGAAGATCACTGATGAAGCAGCCGAATGTGGTCGGGCGATGCACACTGCCTTGAGGAGCTCCTGCAGGGGCTGGGATAATTGGCTGATAACCACAACCATCTTCCTTTAGGCAAGGTATGACAGCAACTAGTGTTTATTTAATGCCCATTGACTTCAGTTTAACCAGATCTCTTGATGCCACAGCAGATGGGACACACAGGATGAAGAAGTGGTGCAGTTGGTAGAGCACCAGAGATCTGGGTTCAATCACGACCTTGGGTACTGTCTGTGTGAAATTTGTACCATCTCCCTGTGACCGCGTGGGTTCTTCCTGGGTGATCTGGTTTCATGCCACATCCCAAAGACGTGTGAGTGGTGGGTTAATTGGCGTTGTAAATTGTCCCTAGTGTGTAGAGGAGTGGCAGAATCCGGGGAAGAGTTGATGAAAATATGGGGTTGTAGTGGCTGCTACCGCGATGTGAAAGCAAGGCACTAGTCGGTGGGCTGCAGAACAAAAACTGATTTATTTTCCCGCCTTGCGCAGGCCTTTTAAGAAGAACGGTTCCTGCCCACCGAAAACGGAAATGATGTATGCGCTACGTCATCAAACTTTTCCCGCACGCGGGTTCTCCCCGTTGCTCGGGGAAGACGAAGGCCCAATACCATCTTGGGCCTCGCCGCTCCGACAACGTGCGACCCGACTGCCGAGCCGGTTCGCTTGCTCGGACGGTGAGTCACTACACAATCCCTCCCCCCCCCCCAAGAACCGGCGATACAGTCCCCAAGGTTCGCAGGCTGTGCTAGCCGTTTCTTAGGAGGTCGGCCTCTGCATCGCAATGTTGGGACCTCGACTGGTAGTTGTAGATCTACATGGGCCGGTTTGAGGTGGTCTGTCGTGAAGTCCTGTTCCTTGCCCCCAATGTCCAAAATAAAGGTGGACCCATTATTCCTGATGACCCGGAACGGCCCCTCATATGGTCGTTGCAACGGTGCCTGGGATGTGCCCCTGCGAATGAAAACAAACTTACAGTCTCGTAGTTCCTTGGGCTCGTAGTTCCTTGAGCTTGACCATGCCGCGAAGTGGGAATCGGTGCCAAGCTGCTGAGCCTCTTGTGCAGTCTTTCCAGGACTGCTGTGGGTTGTTCCTCTTGGCCCCGAAGGGCGGGTATGAAATCCCCTGGGACAACCAGGGGCACACCGTACACAAGTTCAGCTGACTAAGCGTGGAGATCTTCCTTGGGGGCAGTGCATATGCCGAGCAGGATCCAAGGCAGTTCGTCAACCCAGTTACGACCTTTCAGGGGGGCCATCAGGGCTGATTTCAGATGGTGGTGGAAACGTTCCATCAACCCGTTTCATTGAGGGTGGTAGGCCATTGTGGTGTGCAGCTGCATCCCTAGCATGTTCGTTAATGCAGACCAGAGGCTGGAGGTAACTGGGTGCCCCTGTCTGAAGTGATGTGGGCCGGAACACCAAAACGTGAGATCCAAGTTGTGAACAGCGCCCGGGCGCAGGAATCAGTTGTGATGTCGGATAGAGGGGTTGCCTCTGGCCACCTCGTGAACCGGTCCACGATGGTAAGGAGGTACTGGGCTCGTCTTTAAACTGGTAGAGGACCAACGAGGTCGACGTGGATGTGGTTGAACCTTCTACGGGTAGGCTCGAACTGCTGTTGCGGGACCTTGGTGTGTCATTCGATTTTTGATGTCTGGCAGTGCGGACAAGTCCTGGCCCACTCACTGACCTGCTTGTGCAGGCCATGCCAGACGAACTTGCTGGCGACCAGTCGAACAGTTGATCTGATGGACAGGTGCGCCAACCCATGTACCGAGTCGAAAACACATTTCCGCCAGTCTTCAGGAACTATAGGGTGGGGTTGACCTGTTGCGATGTCGCAAAGGAGGGTCTGCTGACCTGGACCGACTAAGAAATCTTGGAGCTGCAGGCCCGAGACTGCGGTCCTGTAGCTGGACAGCTCGTCGTCGGCTTGCTGTGCATCAGCCAGGGCCGTGTAGTTGACACCCAGGGACAGGCTGTGGATGGTTGGTCTGGAAAGCGCGTCAGCAATGACATTGTCCTTTCCAGAGACATGTTGGATATCTGTTGTGAATTTGGAAGTGTAGGACAAATGTCGCTGCTGACGAGCTGACCAGGGATCGGAGACCTTGGAGAAGGTGAAGGACAAAGGCTTATGGTCAGTGAAAGCGGTGACAGGCCTGCCTTCTAAAAGTACCGGAAATGCTGGACCACGAGGTACAGCGCTAGAAGTTCCCTATCAAAAGCGCTGTATTTCAGTTCAGGTGGTCTAAGGTGCCTGCTGAAAAATGCTAAGGGTTGCCAACAGCCTTCGATTAGTTGTTCCAGTACTCCACCAACCGCGGTGTTGGATGCATCCACCGATGGTAAAAGTTGACCATCCCCAGGAATTCCTGCAGGCCTTTGACCGTGTTGGGACGGGCGAAATGGCGGGTAGCGTCTACCTTGGCAGGTAGGGGTGTTGCTCATTAGATGGTGATTCTGTGGCCGAGGAAATCGATAGAGTCAAGTTGAATTGGCGCTTGGCCGGGTTGATAGTGAGGCCGAAATCACAGAGACAGGAGTACAGTTGGTGGAGGTGGGAAAGGTGTTCTTGGCGGTCACGGCTGGCGACTAGTATGTCATCTAAGTAAATGAACACGAAGTCCAGATCTTGGCCTACCGCGTCTATCAGCCGCTGGAAAGTCTGTGTGGTGTTCTTAAGGCCAAATGGCATTCAAAGGAATTCGTAGAGGTTGAATGGAGTGATAAGTGCAGTTTTGGGGATGTTGTCAGGGTGGACCGGGATTTGGTGGTATCCTCGGACAAGGTCCACATTGGAGAGGATGTGGGCCCCATGTAGGTTTGCCGTGAAGTCCTGGATGTGAGAGATGGCGTAGCGGTCTGGGGTGGTGGCATCATTCAGCCTGTGGTAGTCACTGCAGGGCCTCCACCCGCTGGTGGCTTTGGGGACCATGTGAAGGGGGGAGACCCAGGGGCTGTCTGACCTGCCAACAATCCCCAGCTCCTCCATGCGGCGGAACTCTTCCTTTGCCAGGCGGAGCTTGTCTGGAGGTAGTCGTCGTGCTCGGGGATGAAGGGGTGGCCCTGTGGTAATGATGTGGTGCTGCAACCTGTGTTTGGGCATCGAATTTGTAAACCGATGGGAACTCAGCTAGGAGCTTGGTGAACTCGTTGCCAGACAGGGAAGGAGTCCAGGCGTGGGGCTGGTAGGCTGGCTTCTCCCAGGGGGTAGGTTTGGAAAGTTCTGGAGTGCACTAGCAGCTTCCCTCGCAGGTCGACTAACAGGCTGTGAGCCCAAAGGAAATCAGCTCCCGGAAGTGGCCGGGCGACGGCGGCAAGGGTAAAGTTCCAGGTAAAACGGCTGTCGCCGAATTTTAATTGAACTGTACAGGTACTGAAAGTCCGTATCACTGTGCCGTTTGCGGCATTGAGTACAGGACCTTGTTGCCTGTTACGAGTGTCGCGGCCAGTTGGGGGCAAAATACTGACCTCTGCTCCAGTATCAATGAGGAAACAACGCCCAGACTGCTTGTCCCGAACGAATAGGAGGCTGTGTTGGCGGCCAGCCATTGTAGCCATCAGCAGTGGCTGGCCCTGGCGTTTCCCTGAAACTTGCAGGGTGGGCGGCATCAACGGGCCTCCCTGCCCCACCTCTGATGGTAGGAACACAGCTGGTCACCAGTGTCGTCGTCTGTGTTTCTGGTGTGTGGTCGCTCGGTTGCTGGGACTGGTTTAGGTAGGCGTTGGGCTCACAGCCTGGCGATTTGGCCGACGGACGGCCCGCTCTCGCGTTTGGCCTTCCACAGGGCAGCTACCTCACATGGGTTGCTGAAATCGGCGTCGGCCAACAGTAGGTGAATGTCATTGGGTAGCTGTTCGAGGAAGGCCTGTTCGAACATTAGGCAGGGCTTGTGTTCCTCAGCCAAGGCCAGCATCTTGTTCATTAGGACCGATGGGGATCTGTCCCCCAGGCCGTCGAGATGAAGCAGGCGGGCGGCACGCTCGCGACGGGAGAGGTCCAAGGTCCGAATAAGAAGGTCTTTGAAAGCTGGGTACTTAGCCTCTGGAGGAGGAGACTGGATGAAGTCTCCGACCTGGGCGGCTGAATCCTGGTCCAGAGAGCTGACCACGCGGTAGTACTTTGTGGAGTCGGAGGTGATCTGCTGAAGTTGGAATTGTGCTTCAGCCTGGTCGAACCAGACGTTGGGCCAAAGCGTCCAAAAGGTGGGCAGCTTGAGTGCCACTGCATTGGCTGCTGCGTTGTCGTCCATTGTGCGGGTCCAAAATTGGTTTGGACCATCGGGGTCACCAATGTAGCGGCTGCTACTGTGATGTGAAAGCAAGACACTAGTCGGTGGGCTGCAGAACAAAAACTGATTTATTTTCTCGCCTTGTGTGGGCCTTTTAAGAGGAATGGTTCCCGCCCACTGAAAACGGAAATGATGTATGCGCTACATCGTCAAACTTTTCCTGCACGCGGGTTCTCCCCATCGCTCGGGGAAGACAAAGGCCCAACACCATCTTGGGTCTCGCCGCTCTGACGACGCGCGACCTGACCGCCGAGCCAGTTCACTTGCTCGGACGGTGGGTCGCTACAGGGTAAATAAAAATGAGATTAGTGTAGGATTAGTGTAACTGGATGGTTGACGGTTGGCATGGGCTTCCTGGGCTGAAGAGCCTGTTTCCCTGCAATATCTCTCTATTACAGGAAGGGTGCGGAAGAGGTTTACCAGTATGTTGGAGGGTATGAGCTATAAGAAGAGGCTGGACAAACATGGGTTGCTTTCTCTGGAGCATCAGAGGCTGAGGGGAGACCTGATAGAAGTCTATAAAATTATGAGAGGCAGAAATAGGGTAGTCAGTCAGAATCTTTTTGAAGGGTAGAAATGTCCAGTACTAGAGGACATATATTTACGGTGAGAGGGGGAGAGTGGTGGGCGCCTAGAATAGGCTGCCAGGGGTAGTGGTGGAACCAGATATGATAGTGATGTTTGAGACTGTTAGACACATGAATACGCAGCGAATGGAGGGATATGGATCACATGCAAGCAGAAGAGATTTAAGTCAATTTGGCATCGTGCCCAGTGCAGACACCGTGGGCCAAAGGGACTGTTCCTGTGCTGTATCGTTCTGTGACTCCGTGGTACACTATCTGAAGAGCCATCTTCTGCAATGAGAAGTTTAAGTCCCGTGTGCTTTCTCAGGCAGTAGGATGTCCAATCAACTCACCATCCATACTCCAGAAAATGCTGGAATCTGGTGTTAAGGATACAGGTGTCATAACGTGTCGAGTCAGGGTCAATATGTTGTTTAGTTGGTACATTGAACAGAGTTTTTGGAGGATGTAGATGAGGACAACCAATATCCCTATCTAACATCCCAAATATCCCAATGACTAGACCATCCCCAATAGGCTAGGCAAAATAAACCCATAACTTTACAATAACTCTTTCCCAGTGAGCCTCCAATAATGAGAACAGAAGGAACAGCTGGTCAGTCCTTCAAGCCTGCTCCACCATTCAACACTATTGTGGCTGATCCAGTCTCAGGCTCAACACAACCTTCCTGGTCTCAGCCCAAAGACTGTTCCCCAATAATCCCCTCAACAGTAACCCTGCAAATCCCCCAGGCAGTCTTCTCCCCAATAACCCACGCTAACGTCACCTTGCTAAACTCATTCCCCTAGTCCTAATGATCTGCTTCTTAATTACTCCTGCCAAATAAACCACAATAATTCCCTCCAAAAGCCACTCCCCAATAATTTCTTCCATAATAAGCCCCTCCTCTAATTCACCCCACAGGGCTGGCAAACTTCCCTCCAAAAGCCATTCGCTGATAACCTCCAACCCACTCCAAAAGCTGTTCCCCAATAACCCACTTCTCGAAAATTCCCCTCCATTACAATACCACAAGCTATCTTCCCAATAAACCCTCTTCACAACTTCCCCGCCAATAACCCTCCCTCAATCCAAACTGCATAATAAACTCCCCCCTACTAACCCAATGATTGGACCTCCAATAACCCCTCCCTTAACCCGTAATAATCCAATTTTACTACTCTGGAGCTGGGACTCGCCCTCAGCTTTGAACTGTATATCTTTTGTTTCCACTGCCCTTCAATCTCCAATCTCCAACCTTCACCGTCCCAATTAAATCTTTTGAAATCCAGGGAATACATAACTGTGTAAATCCCTAATTTGGTCCTTTTGACCCAGTGTTGGACGGCGATGCAACCAAGGGGAATTCTGTCTGTCTGTGTGTGTGTCTCTCTCTCTTCATTCGGCCTTTTGTTGGGATCTGCGAGAAGGTTTCTGATTGGGCAGTTGCTCTGGGATTGAACAACTCCCATCTCTGGGAAACCTCGGAGATTTCCATTGCAATAGCATCAATTAACGCCTATTTCTCACCCTGTTCCCTCCCAGAAGTGTCCCCGAGGCTTGCTGCTCCATTAAAGTTGCGAGCAGCGTGGAGCCATCTGTCTGCAGCTTTCCCATGCTCGGTGGGATCCCATGGAGCAGCGTTTCCTGCAATTTCAGTCACAGATGGAGTCTGGTCCCCGGAGGGAGGATTGCTGCTTCCCACAGGGCGACGGTAATACCGGCGACCGTGAGCTCTGTCCCTTCCCACCCCACCACTCGGCCGCAGAGCAGCGGCGGGTCCCGGAGGAACACGTGGAGAGTGAGGCTTGGCGAGCAGGTAGGGTGCGCCTGAGGTGGGTGGGATGGGCATCTTCTCAAACACCGGAGGTTCACGCAGTGGCCTGGGTCTGGAGCGGGGCCTCTGCTATTACCGTTACCCCAGTCACCCCAGGTGTCTCGTGTCTCCCTAGACCCGGTCTTCCAATTCTTCCTCGGCTCGGGATCACCGGCACAATTCCACAGCCTGTGAATCACTTTGTGTTCCACAGAAGGAGGCCGATCTGGGCTCCAGCGGTTCCCAAACTAACCCCTGGGGTGGTCCTGATTGGTAGTCCGGGAGAGGGGAGAGTACCCTATGGAATCGTCTGTGGACGCTTGAAGAACTCTAGCCTTTCTGTAACTTCAGAAAGGCTGAAAATAGCGACACGGGTAGATTGGGTAGCGAAGAAGGCATTCGGCATGTTCGCCTTTATAGGCCAAGGCATTGAGTATGAGAGTTGGGACGTCACTCTGTAGCTGTACAAAACACTGGTTAGACTACACGGAGTACTGAGTACAGTTCTGGTCGCCACACTACAGGTGGGATGTGCCACAGTGCAGAGGAAATTCACCGGGATGTAGCATGGAATGGAGGGCTGTCAATATAAGGAGAGAGTGCGCAGGCTGGGTTTATGTAGGAGGCTGACGGTGACTTGAAAGGTTTATAACATTGAGGGGCACAGATGGGGTAGAAAAAGTCAGATAGGGCAGGAAGTGTAGAAGGTGGTGAATAACTGCAGCGAGCTGCCAGTGGAGGTGGTGAAGACAAATGCAATTACAACATTTAAAAGGCATTTGGACAGGTACTTCGTGACACCAGAGACGGAAGACGCTGGAAATCTGGAGCAATGAACACAAAATGCTGGAGGAACTCAGCAGGTCAGGCAGCATCTGTGAGGGGAAATGAACAGTCGACCTTTTGGGTTAATACCCTTCATCAGGACTATTCGTTTCCCTCCATCGATGCTGCCTGACCTGCTGAGCTCCTCTAGCATTTTGTGTTCGTTGGATAGGATAGGTAGGAGCCACAGGTGGGGTGGGCCAAAAGGGCTTGTTTCTGTGCTGTATGAATCTGAGTAAATTTTACCTTGCCTCCTTGGACCCGAGTCTGGATAGTCTCCCCCTGTCTATAATTATTCTGTC
This sequence comes from Pristis pectinata, assembly GCF_009764475.1. NCBI lineage: Eukaryota > Metazoa > Chordata > Chondrichthyes > Rhinopristiformes > Pristidae > Pristis > Pristis pectinata. The sequence continues at coordinate 14,340,092 of NC_067440.1, forward strand.
CTGGCAACATCCTCAACTCACCCTTAGCTGCAGGGTGGTGATCTGTATCCCCACATGATCTGTGGCCTAACTAGGATGACCCCTCTCTCCTTGTGCCAGAGGAATGGAGATTGGTACTTTGCCCCTTTGCTTAAAAGAGGGGAGGAGATAAACTGAATAACTGCAGATGTTATTTTTGCTCCATTGATAGGAAAATTATTGGAATCAATTCCAAGGAACAGTATAAACATTCACAAAAAAACGTGAGAAGCACTCAGCAGGTCAGGCAGCATCTGTGAACAGTGAAAGAATTTTTCAGGTTGAACTCCCTTTGTCAGAAACTAACTCTGTTTCTCTCCAAATGCTGTGTTTGCAGCATTAGATTCATAGTCGCACAGCACAGAAACAGGCCTTTCGGCCCAACTTGCCCACACTGACTGTGGTGCCTATTTACGTTAATCCCACTTGCCTGCATTAGGCCCATATCCCTCTACCCCTTTCCTGTCCAAAATACTTGTCCACAAGCCTTTTTACCATTGTAATTGTATCTGCCCCTACCACTTCTTCTGGCAACTTGCTCCCTATAACTACTGCTGTATTTGTAACAAACTTATTGCTCAATTTCTCTCCACTCACTTTAAATCTATGCCCTCTATTTTTAGACTCCCTACCTTGGGGGGGGGGGGTGGTGGTGGGGGCACTCTAACTACCCTATCAATGCCACTCATAATTTTATCAACCTTTATAAGGTCGCCCATCATCCTAGGACACTCCAGTGGGAATAAACCCCCTTATCCAATCTCTCCTTGTACCTACAGCCCTGCAGTTCAGTCAACATCCTGCTGCATGTTTTTTGTGCTCTTTCTGAGTGGTGGCTTGTGTCTAAAGCCTTCCTCTAGTGTAGTGACCAGAACTGTGCACAAATGCTCACAGGTGCAGCCTAACTAGCACTTGGAGTTTTGTACATCTCCAACATTACATTTGCAACTCCTATACCCAAAGCCTCAGCCGATGAAGGCAAACATGCCATATACATGCATTCTCAGCTACCCAATTTACCTGTGTTGCCATTTTCAGGGAACTATGAACTTGCACACCAAGGTGTCTCTGTACATCAAAACCCCTAAGGTTCCTGCCATTTATTTTGTATGTCCTGACGGAACTTGATGTCCTGTAGTGTGTTACGTCACATTTGTCTGGTTTAGATTTCATCTGCCATGGCTCCACCCAACTTTCCAGCTGATTGATGTCCTGCTGCATCTTTACACAACATTCTTTGCTGTCTACAACTCAAATTTTCATTTTATCAACAAACTCACTAATCATATCACCTCTCATATTTTCATCCGTCAAGCAACAAAGGTCTCAGCTCTGACCCCTGTGGCGCACCACTGCTTATATCTCCCACTCAGAAAAGCAACCCTCCATCACTGACCTCTGCCTCCCATGACCAAGCCAATTTTGGATCCAGTTTGCCAACACCTCAGATCACACGTGCTTTAACCTTCTAGACCAGCCTACCATGGGGGAACTTGTCAAAAGCCTTGCTATGGTCCATGCATACCATGTGTACTGTCCTGCCTTCATCAATTTTCTCATTTACCTCCTCAAAAAAAACTTTAAAAAAAACCCTGTTTTACTTCAGGCTTCCTGCATCTGCATACCTTTTGATTTTTATTTCAGTGCACACATTAATTTGGGAATGTAAAGATTACTTGGGGACAATCAACATGAATTTAAGGGAAGGTCATGTCGGCTTAACAATTGAATTTTAAAGATGCATTTCATGCTGGTCATGTGCATTTTAGTAAGGATTTTGGGAAGCTCCCACGTGGAAAGCTGTCAAAGTAGAATTCTGAGATCCAATGGAGAGATGCAAACTGGATCTAAAATCTGCTCTGCTTTGGGGAGCAGTGGGTAATGGTTTGCAACTTTTTATGATTGGATGGCCATTGTCAGTGGGGTTTCATCAGGCTCAACATTATCTTTTGTCAGATCATAATGATTTGGATTTAAATGTAGGGGCATGATACAGAAGCTTGCAGATGATATAAACATTTTCCATGTGGTTGATGGGGAAGAGGGAAGTTTTAGAATATAAGATGAGGTAGGTGTCAGCTGGTGAAAAAATACCAAATGGAATAATGCAAAGAAGTGTGAAGAGATGTGTTTGGGGAGGTGCATCAAGACACAAGAATATACAGTAAAGGGAGAATAATGAGTGATGTGGAGGGACAGAGGGACTTGGAGTGTCTGTCCAAATAGCCAGATGAGTCAATGGATAGTTACAAAGGCATGCAAGATGTTGTCCTTCATTAGTTTGGTCATGGAATATGAGAGCAGTCTGGTTTTGCTCAAATGTCATTCAACACTTGGTAGACCTGAGGTTTGAGTACCATGTGCAGTTCTGGACACCACATTACTTAGAAAGATGTGATTACGCTAGGGAAGGTGTAGAGGAGATTGGAGGTTATTGTGGAGTGGAAAAGTGCAGCTTTTAAAAATTGGAACACAAGGGATTATGATATTGTTGCAATCACAGAAACACGGTTGAGGAAAGGGCAGGATTGGCGGCTCAGTGTTCTGGTGTATGTTCCAACATTTCAACTGTGACAGAGGGGTGCAGGGGGTAGGTAGTGTTGCCCTGCTGATCAGGGAGAGCATTACTGCAGTGGTCAGGAAGGATAGGCCAATGAGGCTATATTGGTAGAACTTAAGAAATAGGAAAGGGATGGTCAATTTGGGGTTGTACTACAGGCCTCCCCATAATCAGTGGAAATTGGAAAAACACATATGTAGGCAGATCACAGAACGGAGTAAAAGTGATAGTTGTAGTAGTGGGTGATTTTTAGCTTTCCCAGTGTTGACTGGGATTGCCTTAGTGCAAGAGGCTTAGACGGCAAGGAATTCCTAAAATGCGATGCTACCAAAAAACATGGTACAGTGGGCAGTGAAGAGCGTTATCTAAAGTTACACCAGGATCTGTATCAGCTGGGAAAGTGGGCCAAGAAATGACGGATGGAATTTAACTCAGACAAGTGTGAAGTGTTCCACTTTGGTAAGTTAAACCAGGGCAGGACTTGCACAGTAAATGGCAGGGCCTTGGAGAGTGTTTGTAGATCAGAGACATAGGTGTGCAAGTACATAGTTCCTTGAGAGTGATGACATAGACAGAATGGTGAAGATGATGTTTGGCGCACTTGCCTTCGTAGGTCAGGAAGTTGAGTACAAGAATTGGGACATCATGTTACAGCTGTACAAGACACTGGTGAGACTGCACTTGGAGTTCTGGTCACCTTGCTATAGGAAGGATGTGATTAAGCTGGAAAGGGTGCAGAAAAGATCATAAGGATGTTGCTGGGACTGCAGGACTTGTGTTATAAGGAGGGAAGGGATAGATTGGGGCTTTTCTTTCTGGAGCGTAGGAAGCTGAGGAGTGACCTAATAGAGGTGTTGTTTAAAAAAAACTGCAAGGGTAAGGGAAACTATAGGTTTAAGGTGAGTGGGGAAAGATTTAAAGGGGGTCTGAGGGAGGAAACTTTGTAAGACAGGACCTGATGGAAGTAGATTGCGAGCAGCTGCTAGAGGGGAAAATGGCTTCTGGTAAGTGTGAAGCATTTAAAAAGGAAATAGTGAGAGTTCAGAGACAATGTCTCTGTAAGGGTGAGAGACAAGAATGGTACATTTAGGTAACCTTGGTTAACAAAGAACATTTAAGGCTTGATCAGAGAAAGAAAGAAGCTTGTGTCAGGTATAGGAAACTAATATTGAATGAGTCACTCGAGCTTTATAGGGAACATACAATTTAAGGAAGAAATGAGGAAAGCAAAAAGAGGGCTATGAAATGATCTTGGCAAGTAGGATTAAGGAGAATCCAAAAACCTTTTATAAGTATGTTGAAAGCAAGTGGGTAGCTAAGGTAGACGTGGGTCACCCCAGGGAGTAGAGGGGTAATCTATAAGTGGAGCCAGAGGATATAAGTGAGGTCCCAAATGAATACTTCTCATTGGTATTCACCAGGGGAGAAGGACATGGAAGTTGGAGAGTTAGGGGAGGGGTAGGCTGATATCCTGGAGGACATCTGTATCAGGAAGGAGGAAGTATTAGAAATATTGAAGCACATTAGGGTGGATAAATCTCCAGGGCCTGACAGGATCGATCCCAGGATGCTAAGAGTTGCAAGGGAGGAGATGGCTGGGGTTCTGGTGGAGACGGTAAGTCAAGTTGAGTTTATTGTCATGTACACAAGTACCATGAGGTACAATGAAAAACTTGTAGCAACATCACAGGGCATGTAAGTTCCTACTGGACACAAAACATAATTTATATATAAATTATACAAGACATTGAAGAGGAAAAAAGTCTATGCAAACCAAGGCCTTAGTGCAAAAAAGAAGACAATCAGAGACAAGTCCATGTTAGTGCAAGAGGTGGTCCGTGGTGTTCCATTGCTGAGGTTGGGTTAGGGTTGTAGTTCCTACTGGACACAAAACATAATTTATATATAAATTATACAAGACATTGAAGAGGAAAAAAGTCTATGCAAACCAAGGCCTTAGTGCAAAAAAGAAGACAATCAGAGACAAGTCCATGTTAGTGCAAGAGGTGGTCCGTGGTGTTCCATTGCTGAGGTTGGGTTAGGGTTGTGCAAGTTGGTTCAAGAACCTGATGGCTGTAGGAAGTTAGCTGTTCCTGAACCTGGTGGTGTGGGACTCCAGGCTACTGTACCTCCTGCCCGATGGTAGCAGCAAGAAGAGGGCGTGGGCTGGATGGTGGGGATCCTTGATGATCGATGCTCCTTTCTTGAGGGAGCGCCTCCTGTAGATGCTTTCAATGGGGAGGGATGTGCCTGTGATGGACTGGGCTGTGTCCATTACTCTCTGCAGCCTCTCATGTTGCTCTGCCTTGGAAATGCTGTTCCAGACCATGATGCAACCAGTCAGGATACTTCCAACAGTGCATCTGTTGAAATTTGTTAGAGTACTTGGTGACATGCCAAATCTCCTTAAGCTTCTAAGAAAGTAAAGGCACTGGTGCACTGCCTTCATGATTGTATCCATGTGCTGGGCACAGGACAGATCATCTGAGATGTTGATGCCCAGGAATTTGAAGCTGCTAGCTCTCTTCACCTCTGACCCACCTATGAGAACTGGCATGTGGTCTCCTGACTTCCCCTTTCTGAAGTCGATGATTAGCTCTTTGCTTTTTTTGACATTAAGCATGAGGTTTTTATTGTGACACCACTCAACCAGATGTTCTATCTCACTTCCATGTGTTGACTCATCACAATCCATGGTTCAGCAACAACAGTGGTGTCAGCAGTGAATTTGTGGATGGTATTGGAACTGTTCTTAGCCACACAGTTATGGGTGTTTGGAGAGTAGAGCAGGGGGCTAAACACGCATCCTTGAAGTGGACCAATGTTGATGGTCAGTGAAGGGCAGATATTGTTACCAATCTGCACTGATTGAGGTCTGCCAATAAGAAAGTCAAGGATTCTGTTGCAAAGGGAGGTACAGAGGTCCAGGTCTTGGAGCTTGGTGACAAGTTTGGAAGCGATGAACAGCAGCCTAACGTGTACATTAATGTTGTCAAAGTTTGTAACAATGTTTGCATCTATGTTAGCCATTGGATGAGGTACTAGAAGATTAGAGAATAGCTGATGTTGTCCCCTTGTTCAAAAAGGGCAGTAGGGATAAGTGGTAGGGAAGTTTTTGGAGAAGATTGAGGGACAAGGTTTGTGTTCACTTGGAGAAGCAAGGACTGATTAGGAGGTGTCAGCATGGTTTTGTTTTTTTTTTACGAGGACATACCTAAGAAAATTGATAAAGGCAGAGTGGTATACATGACGTCCGTGGAATTTAGTGAGGCTTTTGATAAGGTCCCGTACGGTAGATTGGGCTAGAAGGTTAAAGCACAAGGGATCTGCGGCGTGTTGGCAAACTGGATCCGAGTCTGGCTTGGTGATAGAAGGCAGAGGGCAGTGACGAATGGGTGCTTTTCTGACAGGAAATCTGAAACAAGTGGTGTACCACAGGGATTAGTGCTGGGACCTTTATTGTTTGTAATATATATAAATGACGGATGGGAAGGCAGCTCATATAATTAGTAAGCTGGCAGATGACACGGAAATCGGTGGAGTTGTAGATAGAAAAAAAATTGTCTCAGAATACAGCAGGAAAGTTGAGTGAAGTGGTGGCAGATGGAAATTAATCCAGACAAGTGTGAGGTAATGCACCTTGATAAATTGCAATCTGGTAGAAAATATGGAGTATGTGTCAGGGATCTGTTGATGTACAGAGAGATGTTGGGGTGCAAGTCCATAGCTCCCTGAAAGTGGTGACACAGGTAGATAAGGTAGTGAAGATGATGTTTGGCATGCATGCTTGCTTTCATAGGTCAATGCACTGAGTGTATTGTAATGTTGCAGCTGTACAAAACTCCCAACGGCTGCTTAGGCTGCACGTGGAGTATTGTGCGCAGATTTGGTCACCACACTACAGGAAGGATGTGGTAACAATAGAGAGTGTGCAGAAGAGATTCACCTGGATGTTGCCTGAAATGGAGGGCTGCAGTCATAAGGAGAAGTTGGACAAACTGGCCTTGTTTTCACTGGAACGTAGGAGGCTGAGGGGTGACAATATAGAGAATTATAAAAATATTAGGGGGCCTGGATAGAATGGATAGTCAGAATCATTTTCCTAGGGCAGGGGAGTCTAGAACTAGAAGGCACAGGCTTAAGAAATTAGGCTGATGGGGCCTCTTTCTGCACTTTTGATTCTATGAGAATGTTGAAGGGCTGAGGTTGACTAAATAAGAAGGTTCTGTTTCCCTTGGCTGAGGGCTCAAAACCCAAGAGATATGGGTTTAAAGCAGGTAGAAGGATTAGAGGGAGGATGAGAAGCATTTCCTTCTTCCAGAGGATGGCAGTGGTCTAGAAATCTCTGCAAAGGTGATGGAGGGACAACCCTCAACATCGATGTGTACTGGAAGAACCATAACCTCTAGGCTGTAGACCCTGTGCTGGCAGGTGCCATCATGTTGAACAGTGCTGACAATGGGCCAAATGATTACCACCGTGGATGGGGTCTGAGGTCTGTGAGCTCGGGTTGCTGGGAAAGTGGAGAAGGAGATGGCATAGATAGGGTAGATGATAGGAAACATTTCCCCAGAGCAGAAGTGTCTCTATCTAGGGGCCATACATTTAGGGTAAGGGACGGAGGTTAAGGAAGACTTTGTTCACCCAGAGAGTGGTTAGAATCTGGAGTACATGGCTTGAGTGTGTAGTGGACACTGGTACTTTTGCAAATGTTTAAAAAGTATCTGAACAAGCACTTGAATTGTAAAGGCTGCAGAACCAAGTGCTGGTAAATGGGATTAGTTGGAAGGATTAGCTGATGGTATGAACATGATGGGCTGAAGGGCCTGTTTCTGTGTGTATGACTTCACTGAGTCTGTGGTGATTTCCCGAACAACCATCTATTCAGCCTCTTTCCTATTATTTTTCTTGAGTGATTGTCCAATTTCCCCCCTTGAAAACCCTGGCTGATTCTGTTTCACCACCCTTTCAGGCAGTGAGCTCCAGTTCCGTGGAGAGAATGGCAAAGCTGGGTTCCTTATTCGCAGAAGAGGATGCATTCAGGGGAGTTTTAATAGATGTGTTTTGAGTAAATAATGAAAAAGTATTTCCAGAAACAAAGAGTCAGTGACCAAAGGACAGGTTGAAGGGAATCAGCAAAAGAGCCAGAGGGAGGAAGAGGAGAAATATTTTAACACAAGTGAGCTGTTGTGGTCCAGAATGTGCTGCTTCAAAAGGTCATGGAAGCAGATTCAACAGGAGCTTTCATATTGGAACGGGGAGAAGTGCTGATCTGTGGGGAGAGAACAGCAAGAGGTAATGTGGAGAGCTCTTTCAAAGAGGTGCCAGAGGCACAATTGATCAAATGATCACCTTGCCTTATGTAGTCCTAATTCATTGCTAACAAGTCTGTGATTCTGGAATTGGGGTACATCTCCCCATTTCGGACACAGAGCTTGTTGTTGAACAGACTATGGTACAGCTGCTGTTATGTAGACTGCTTTCTGTGATGCTCTTCATGCCCCACCATCCCTTCCCCATCTTCTCCACTATTGAAAATTAACATCTTCTCTCTTTCCCAGTTCTGCTGAAGGATCTTGGACCTGAAACATAGAGTTCCTCTCTCCATAGATGCTGCGTGACCTGCTGAGTGTTTCTAACATTTTCTTTTTTTAGTTTCACTTTTTTTTAGTTTTGGTTGGTTTCTTCCTGACCAATGTTGTTTGTGATGTCACCATATTTGTTCAAATGGTAGATCTGACCTTGCTGAACCCTGTTGGTGCCCCTGCTGTGGAATACTGGTCTGAACTCTCCCAGAAACACACTTCTTGTGAGTCAGTCAAGGCTGAAGTGGATCAGATAGAGAATGGAGGTGCCACCTCCTGCTGTCTGGTGGATGAGAGTAAGTATGAGGGTGCCATGGGACTGGACGCAATCCTTCATCTCAAGTGGTGGGAAGAAGAGTCTAGATGTGAAACAGGCCTGGCTGAGGGTTTTACCAGCTGGTGAATTGAGAGAAGGCTGTACTTCAGGATAATGTGGAAGCAGAAATATTGTCTTAGTGGTTGGGTCAGGGTCTCACCTTATGAAAATTGTGGTTCAGTGTAGACCCCAGGGAGAGGGATAGGATTGCTGTTTGGGCAATGGAGTTTGAGGGTGATCAGTGCTGGTGGTTTATTGCTGAATATTTCTGCTGCTCTGGTTCTGTTTGTTGGATGAGTGCTAACCATCTGGAGGGGTTGTGGGTCAGGAGATAAAATATCTTCATTTGTCACATGAACATCGAAACACACAGTGAAATAAATCTTTTGTGTAGAATGTTCTGGGGGCAGCCCACAAGTGTCGCCATGCTTCTGGCGCCAACATAGCATGCCCACAACTTCCTAACCCGTACGGCTTTGGAATGTGGAAGGAACCATAGAACCATACAGCACAAAACAGGCCCTTCCGCCCACCATGTTGTGCCATCCATCAAACCACCCTCACACTATCTAACCCCTTCCTCCCGCATATCCCCCCCATCCCACACTCCTCCATATGCCTATCCAACAAGCTCTTGAACCTGTTCAATGTATCTGCCTCCACCACTACCCCAGGCAGTGCATTCCATGCACCAACCACTCTCTGGGTGAAAAACCTCCCCCTGACATCTCCCCTGAACCTCCCACCCATAACCTTAAAGCCATGACGTCTCGTCTTGAGCATTGGTGCCCTGGGAAGGAGGCGCTGACTGTCTGCTCTATCTATTCCTCTCAGTATTTTATATACCTCTATCATGTCTCCTCTCATCCTCCTCCTTTCCAGTGAATAAAGCCCCCTCCAATATTCAATACTCTCCAATCCAGGCAGCATCCTGGTAAATCTCCTCTGCACCCTCTCCAACGCCTCCACATCCTTCCTATAATGAGGCGACCAGAACTGAACACAGTACTCTAAGTGTGGCCTAACTAGAGTTTTGTAAAGCTGCATCATCACCTCGCGGCTCTTAAAATCAATCCCGCGATTTATGAAAGCCAACATCCCATTGGCCTTCTTAACTGCTCTTTCCACCTGTGAGGCAACTTTCAATGAACTGTGAATATGAAACCCCAGATCCCTCTGCTTCTCCACACTGCCAAGTACCTTGCCATTCACCCAGTACTCTGCCCTGGAGTTTGTCCGTCCAAAGTATACCACCTCGCACTTCTCCGGATTGAACTCCATCTGCCACTTGTTAGCCCAGCTCTGCATCCTGTCAATATCCCTCTGTAAGCTCCGACAGCCCTCCACACTATCCACAACACCGCCTGTCTTAGTGTCGTCTGCAAACTTACTAACCCAGCCCTCCACCCCCTCATCTAAGTCATCTATAAATATCACAAAAAGTAGAGGTCCCAGAACCAATCCCTGCGGGACACCACTAGTCACTGCCTTCCAATCCGAGGGCACTCCTTCCACCACAACCCTCTGCTTTCTACATGCAAGCCAATTCCTAATCCACACAGCCAAGCTTCCTTGGATCCCTCGGCCTCTGACCTTCTGAAGAAGCCTACCATGAGGAACCTTATCAAATGCCTTACTAAAATCCATGTTAACCACATCCACCGCACTGCCCTCATCAATCTTCCTGGTTACCTCCTCAAAGAACTCTGTCAGGCTTGTGAGGCAAGATCTTCCCTTCACAAAGCCATGCTGGCTGTCCTTAATCAGTCCATGATTCTCAAGGTGTTCATAAATCCTATCCCTTAGAATCCTTTCTAACAGCTTACCCACCACAGATGTGAGACTCACCAGTCTATAATTCCCTGGCCTATCCCTATTACCTTTTTTGAACAAGGGGACATTCGCAACCCTCCAATCCTCCGGCACCATCCCCGTGGACAACGAGGACTCAAAGATCCTTACCAGCGGTTCAACAATCTCCTCCCTAGCCTCGAAGCAGCCTGGGGAAAATCCCGTCAGGCCCCGGAGATTTATCTGTCTTAATATTATTTAATAACTTCAACACATCCTCTCTCTTGATATCTACAACCTCGAGAACATTACCCCTACCAGCACTCACTTCCGCATCATCAAGACCCCTATCCCTGGTGAATACTGAAGAGAAGTACTCATTGAGAACTTCTCCCACTTCCGCTGCCTCCAGGCAAATTCTCCCATCTTTGTCCTTAGTCGGACCTACCTTTACCCTAGCCATCCTCCTACCCTTCACGTACTTGAAAGAGGCCTTGGGATTTTCCTTAACCCTACTAGCCAAAGCCTTTTCATGTCCCCTTCTAGCTCTCCTCAGCCCTTTCTTAAGTTCCTTCCTCGCTACCCTATATTCCTCACGGGCCCTGTCTGAACCTTGCTGCTTATACCTCACGTATGCTACCTTCTTCTCCCTAACAAGTCATTCCCACCTCTCTTGTCACCCACGGTTTCCTTCACCCTGCCATTCCTTCTCTGCCTCACCGGGACATATTTATCCCTAACATCCTGCATAAGATCCCTGAACATCGACCACATCTCCATGGTACATTTTCCTTCAAAAAGGACATCCCAATTTACACTCCCAAGTTCTCTCCTTATAGCCTCGTAGTTCGCCCTTCCCCAATTGAAAAAACCTCTTGTCCTCTCTGCACCTGTCCCTGTCCATGACAATTTTAAAGGTTATGCAGCAATGGTCACTGTCCCCCAAATGATCACCTGTCCCGGTTCATTTCCTAAAACTAGATCTAATATGGCATTCCCTCTAGTCGGCCGGTCAACGTACTGCGTCAGGAATCCCTCCTGGACACATTTAACAAATTCCGTCCCATCTAAACCTTTGGCACTAAGCAGGTTCCAGTCTATATTTGAGAAGTTGAAGTCTCCCATTAGAACAACCCTGTTATTTTTGCTTCTCTCCAAACACTGCCTGCCAATCTGCTCCTCTATATCTCTACTGCTACCGGGGGGCCTATAGAATACTCCTAGTAGAGTAACTGCTCCTTTCTTGTTCCTTAATTCCACCCATACGGACTCTAGAGATGATCCTTCTACAACATCCATCTTTTCCACAGCCGTAACAGTGTCCCTGACCAGTATCGCCACCCCTCCTCCTCTTCTTCCCCCCCTTCCCTATCCCTCTTAAAACACCGAAAACCGGAGCATCCGGAGGAAACCCACGCAGACGTTGGGAGAACATACAAGCTCCTTACAGACAGCAGTCGGAATGGAACCTGGCTTGCTGGTGCTGTAATAACGTTACGCTAACCACTACACTACCATTTCATTTACTTGTGATTTGCTGCCGATTCTGTGAAGGTTTCACCTGGTCTCTCATTTCTTGCAGCCCCCCACTTTCTGCTGTCTGAGGCAGACTCCCAGGATGGTTTGGGAAGCCTCAATGCCAGAGGAAACCCTTGGCTGGATCCTGTAAAGGAAGGCAGCTCAAATGTGCAATCCGTATCGAAGAAATACAAGGGTCGCACGACTTTCACTGCTGAACAGCTGCGGGTTCTGCAGCAACGTTTCCAACTGCAGAGATACGTCTCTGCGTCAGAACGACAGGACCTGGGAAATGCACTGGGGCTGAGCAGTCAACAGGTACAGGGCACGGGTTTAAGGTGGGAGGGGAAATTTAAAGGGGATCTGAGAGGCAAGCTTTTCACACAGAGGATGGTGGGTATATGGAACAAGCTGCCAGAGGAAGTGGTGGAAGAAGGCAGAATTACCATGTTTTCTAAAACAAAACATTGGATAGGTTGCATCAAAAAGGTTTAGAGGATGGCCCAAATGCAAGCAAATGAGATTAGAGATGGGCATCTTGGTTGGCATAGACAAGTTGGGCCAATTGGCCTGTGTTCCTGCTGTATAACCCCATGACTCCATGAATAAAGTGTCAGAGAGGAGCCTGCCTGTCGCTGAAGCAAAAGTGTGGCTGGGTGGTGGAGGTGCATGTCATTGAGCTCAGTGGATCTGTTGTGTGAGCTGTCCTTGTGCGTTCCCTAAAGCCATAGCTAGCAATATAACTACTTGAACCCAAAGAACAAGTCTGGAGTGTGGAAGTTATAGAAGTACAGCAGTGTTAGAACCTGCTGCTGGAACAACCTGCTGCTGGAACATCCTGCTCTTGTGACCTCTTGTTCTTGACCGCTGTCTTACACTCCTGGTCAGCACTCTGTACATCTGTCACTCCAGCCCATGCCCACTAACATTGGCACCCAGACCTACAACTTAATTCTTGTCCTTCACTCCATTCCTTCCTCTTTGGGAATCCCTTCATAGTCTTGCTGTTGCCAATCTGTGGGTCCTCCTAAACCCTCCCAGTCTTGGCTCAGTGGGTTACACTCAGGCCCTGAGTCCAGAAGTTGTGGGTTTGATTCCTTTTCAGAAAGAGTGTGGCACTGTCAGTGGTAAGTTGTTAAACATGCCCTGTCCACTTTCTTCATGGCTGTTTTAAAGGGCATGGGCATCTTTTCTGCTGTTCTGGGGCCAATGTGGATCATTGTGTGCAGTTCTGGTCACCACACAGTTGGAAGGATGTGGTGACTTGGGAGAGAGTGCAGAGGAGTTCACCAGGATATTGTCTGGATTGGAGGTCCTTAATTATGGAGGAAGATTGGATAGGCTGGGCTTGTTTTTCCTTGTGAAGGACGCTGACGAGGTGACCTGACAGAGGTGTATAAAATTATTATAAGATGTATAGATAGGGGAGGTGGTTAGGATCTGTTTCCCCTGGTATGGATATCAAAATCAAAAGGGCATGGGTTCAAGCTGAGAGGAAGGAGTTTTAAAGTGGATGTGAGGGTAAATTTTTTACACAGTAGTTGATATCTGGAATGTGCTGCCAGAGGAAATGGTGGAATCAGATACAATTACTATGTTTAAGAGGCATTTAGACAGGCACTTGAATTGGCAAGGCATATGGACCCAGTGTGGGCAAATTGGATGTGTAGGTGGGCAAGAAGGTTAGCATGGATGAGGTGGGCCGAAGGGCCTGTCTCTGTGCTGTACAACTCTGACTGTGTCCTCATAGTATTTACCTTGCAATCATCTTCACTAACTAGATCTGGTTTGTGGAGCTTTCTGTGCATAAACAAGCTGGCAAATTTGCATCATTACAACAGGGACTACACACTGACAGTTGCACAATTTAGGTTTTAGATCTTGAAGTATTTATATAAATGTCTATTGCTTCTAAAGCCTCCACAGCCCACCCTTTTCTATTATTCCATCAGTTGTCCTGCAATGTATTCCCAAAACTCTCCTCCTGTTTTCAGATCCAGCTTTAGATTCCATTCTTTGACTCTCCCTCCCCCAGCTGAATATTGCTCTTGTGACTTGTTGCACTTCCAAAACTTCCTGCTGGTAATGCTTTATGAACACACATGGGTACTGGTTGCCTTGGATGGAAGAGTGAGATGTAAGGAAGGCTAATCTCACCAGAACTGCCCATGTTTCATGACAAAAGGTGGCCAGTGGTGATCAGTTGGTTTATTTCAGGTACCAGGGATGTGGTTGGATGTAAGTGATGGACAATCCAGAGCTAATGGGTCAACCCCAGATTCTGGGTCTGAGTTATACAGAGGAACGGAAGAGATGAATAAAAAAATAGAGTTTCACCGCCTCTGGAAAGATGTTTTGCAATGACAGATGTATGTAGGAGATGCAAGAAACTTAAGATGCTGGAATCTGGAACAAAAAAAACGAGGTGCTGGAGGAATTCAGCAGGTCAGGCAGCATCTATGGGGGGAAATGGACAGTCGATGTTTGTAGGACAGTCTGTAGGAACTGTGGGGGGGGGTGGGGGTGGGTAAAGTAGTGAGGAAAGTCCAATGGCTGAGGTTATAGTTTTGGGGAATGAGGAGGTGGAGTATGGATGAAAATCTCTTATAGGAGGGTTCTTGTGAGACTATAGCCAATGACTGCAGATGGCTCACATGCAGGAAGTGCAGTGTACAATGCAGAGCAAGTCAGTCGTACAGCACATAAACAGGCCCTTTGGCTCATCTTGTTCACACCAACCATCAAACACCCATCTATACCAATTCCATTTACTGGCACGGTCTGTAGCTTTTTCTGCCTTTGGTGATTCTCGTGCTCATCTAGATAAATATTGTGAGAGTCTCTGCCTCCACCACCCCATCAGGCAGTGTGTTCCACATTCCAACCACTCTCCTTGGATCCCCTCTGAACTTCTTACCCCTAACCCTAAACCTATGCACTCTAGTTTTAGATGCCTATGGGGAAGAATTTCCTACTACCTATGCTATCCATGCCCCTCATAATTTCGTATACCTCCATCAGGTCCACCTCAAACTCTACTCCGGGGAAAACAAGCTCAGCCCATCCAGTCTCTCCTCTCAGAATAGAGAACAGCACAGGAACAGGCCCTTTGGCCCATGAGGTTGTGTCAAACTAATTAAACTAGTGATTAAATGCCTACAAAATGTCCATATCCCTCCATTCATGGCACATGAATGTGCCTTCGGGTCAAGATGAAGGGTCTTGGCCTGAAACGTCGACTGTCCGTCTCCCTCCACAGATGCTGCCTGACCTGCTGAGTTCTTTGAGCAGTTTGTGTTTTAACGTTCTGCAGTTCAGAGACATGATCTGCTCTGTCATAATCTGTTACTTCTCATATTTTCTTAGACATAGGAGGAGGCCATTTGGCCCACTAAGCCCACGCCAGCTTTTAGAGAAATCCCATCAATCTCATTCCTCCACTTGTTACCCCACATCTTGTCCTCTCCCAGATGTCCATTTAGCTCCTCTCCTGATTCTCCTGATTTCCCTATCATCACCTTCAATAAGGGCAATTTACTGTCGGGATTAGTTTTCTAACCAGCAAATCTTTGGATGTGAGAGGGAACTGGAGCACCTAGGGGAAATCCAGATGGTCACAGGGAGAACCTGTAAACTCCACATAGACAACACCAGGATTGAATGTGAGTCACTGGAGCTGTGAAGCAACAGCACTATCTGTTGTGTGCTGTGCCACCATTCCACTTTATGTTTTAGTCTGTAATGTGTATTTAATGTAAATTAATGTAGTTAATTACTAAAACAGTGCAAATTTTATATACTTATTATGTCAATTTTATATGAACCACAAAACAAGCAATGAAAGCAAAGGCGCCTCTCCTTTCCCCTCTACATTAAATTTGCTTCTAACCAATTTCTCAGATTTATCGTTTAAGAAATACATTTAAAAACCATTCTGCATTTCCACTCACAGCCTTGTGAAGTTAGACTGAGGGATTAACCAAACTTTGCAAAGCAACACTCTTGAGTATCCAATGAGCTTTTATGTATATTCTGCCTTTAACATAATGAAATGTCAAAAGGAAATGTATGGGACCATAGCAAATAAAATTTGACACTGAGGCCTGCATATAAAAAATATACGGGCAGATTCTTTGTCAAAGTTGTAGGCTTTAATCGATGCCTTAAGGGACTTGCGAGAAAGAAAAAGATGCTGAGGAAAGGAATTCCAGAACTTGGGATATAGGGGCCAAATGCAGTTTCCAGTGGAGGGGCAATTAAAATTGAGTAAATTGAAGGGGCCACGAATGAGGTTGCAAACGTTTCAGAAAGTTCTTTAAACAACTCCAATGCACCCTTTGTATGACTTTCTCATTCTACTTCCATAAGCTTGAGATCACCTTAATGGTTATTGCCTCCCAGCCAATCCTGTTCACTTAGTAGTGGGTTGTCAGTTGAATGACTAATATTCTTGTTAAGCAATGAATTAAATTATGATCCTTCTTTACATACTACTCTATAGCCACATTTTCCCACAACTTTGTGATCTCTTCCAGTCCCACAGAATCTCTTGAGTTATTTGTGCTTTTCCAATGCTGAAGTCTTGATCATCCCAGATTGCTTCTCTCGAGCGATGGAGGCTCAGCGGAGACCTGATAGTTTATAAGATTATGAGAGGCATAGACAGTAGACGGATGGTATCTTTTTATCAGGGTCAAATTATCTAATACTAGAGGACATACACTTAAGGTGAGAGGGGGTAAATTCAAAGGAGATGTGTGGGTTTCTTTACAACAGAGTGGTGGGTGCCTGGAATGCACTTCCGGGGAGGTAGTGGAGGCAAATACGATAGAAGCTGTTCAATAGGCACATAAATATGCAGAAAATGGAGGGTTATGGACCTTGTGTAGGCAGAAGGGACTAGTTTAGTTGGGCATTTAGTTATTAGTTTAATTAGTTGGGCACAACATCGTGGGCCAAAGGGCCTGTTCCTGTGCTGTACTGTTCTATGTTCTATCTGAGAGCCTCTTAAATGCCTCTATTGTATCTGCCTCCACCACCAGCCCTGGCAGCATATTCCAGGCACCCACCACTCTGTCCTCTAGTATTAGACATTTCAACCCTGGGAAAAAGAAACTGGCTGTCTACTCTATGCCTCTCAATCTTATAAACTTCCATCAGGTCTCCCTTCAGCCTCTGATGCTCCAGAGAAAAGAACCAAATTTGTCCAACCTCTCCTTATAGCAAATGCCCTCTATTCCAGGCAGCATCCTGGTGAACCTCTTCTGCACCCTCTCCAAATCCTCCACATTATTCCTATAATGGGTGACCAGAAATGAATGCAACACTCCAGATGTGGCCTAACTAGAGTTTTAAAGCTGCAACATAACCTCCCAACTCTTGAACTCAGCGCTTTGACTAATAAAGGAAAGGGTGCCATATGCCACCTTTACTACCCTATCAACCTGTGCAGCTGCTTTCAGGGAGCTATGGACTTGGACCCCAAGATCCATCTGCACATTAATACTTAAGGGTCTTGCCATTAACTGTGTACTGTCCCTTAACATTTCATCTCCCAAAGTGCAACAGCTCACATTTGGTGGGATTAAACTCCATCTGCCCATATCTGGAACTGATCTTTATCCCGTTGTATCCTTTGGCAGTCTTCTACACTATCAACAACACCAACAATCTTTGTATTATCTGAAAACCTACGAACCCACCCATCTACATTTTCATCCAGGTCACTTGTATATATCACAAACAGCAGAGGTCCCAGTATGGATCCCTGTGGAACACCACTAGACATGGACCTCCAGCCAGGATAAGTCCCATCAACCATTACCCTTCTATGGGCAAACCAATTCTGAATCCAAACAGCCAAGTCATTGTGGATCCCATGCATCTTAATCTTCTGGATGAGCCTGCCATGAGGTCGGCTCCGTCGCCTCTCAAACCTCAATCAAGTTAGTAAGACATGACTTGCCCTGCACAAAACCATGCTGACTGTCCTTAATTAGGCCATGGTTTTCCAAATGCTCAAATCCTATCCCTAAGAATCCTCTCCAATAGCTATTTCCCTTGAATAATGAAACAACATTAGTTACTTTCCAGTCCTCTGGGACTTTGCCTATGGCTAGAGAGGACATGAACATCTTGGTCAAGGCCCCAGCAATTTCATGTCTCGCCTCTCTCAATAACCTGGGGTATATCCCATCAGGCCCTGATGTTCTTTAAGAGACCTCCCTCTTTGTCTCAAAATGCCCCAGCAGATTAGCACATTAACATTTTATTTAGTCCTCATACCTGAAGTGTTCCATTCCAGGCAGGTGAATCTCCTCTGCACCATCTCTGGTGCAGTCATGTCCTAATACTGAGGTGACCAGAACTGTACACAGTATTCCAGCTGTGGCCCAACCAATTTTATAAAGTTGTACCATAACCTCCCTACTCTTATTGCATGGCCTGGCTCATGAAGGCAAGTATCCCATATACCACCTTCACCACCTTGTCCAGTGTGCTGCCACTTCCTCTGTGGGGAAGAATACACAGTGAATGCTTCATCTTGTTCTAGAACAGTACAGCACAGTACGGGTGTTTCCAGCATTTTCTGTTTTTAATTAAAAATTTCAAACACCTGCATTTTTTTGAGTTTTTTTTTGTGGCAGGACAGCACAGTGGGGCAGCTGGTAGAGCCGCTGCCTCAGCCCCAGAGACCAGGGTTCAGTTCTGGCCTTTGGTTCTGTCTGTGTGGAGTTTGCACGTTCTCCCTGTGACCATGTGGGTTTCCCCTGGGTGCTCCAGTCTCCTCCCACATCCCAAAGACATGTTGGTGAGTAGGTAAATTGCCCCATTGTATAGGTGGGTGGTAAAATCTATGTGGAGTTGATGAGAAGAATAAATAAAAATGGGATTAATGTTGGACTGGTGTAGACGGGTAGTTGATAATCGGCATGAAGGGCCTGTTTCGTTGCTGTATCCCTCTGTGACTGTGTGACCATTTAGGTGCTGCCTGAGCCACTGAAGGTTTCTGTATTTCATTGCTAGTTCTCCCCAATGGTAGGGTTTT
This sequence comes from Pristis pectinata, assembly GCF_009764475.1. Lineage (NCBI taxonomy): Eukaryota > Metazoa > Chordata > Chondrichthyes > Rhinopristiformes > Pristidae > Pristis > Pristis pectinata. Next base: position 14,358,928 of record NC_067440.1, read on the forward strand.
GGCCTTTGGAGTGTGTCTGAGCCTGGTTAGACACTAGTGAGCTGGAGTATTCTAACACCCTCTGACTGGGAAAATTGAAGCTGTGTCACTTTGCAAGCTGCAGAAGTGCAGGGTCTCAACATTGTTGTGTTTGCTTGGAATGTGTACCTTGGCTGTTGCACCAGGAGATTCCTTTGTGATGCATTTTGTGTTAAAGATGCATAATAGGCTGCTAACTGTAACTGCGGCCCTGATCCTTTCACCTCTGAACCATCCAGACCTGCTGGGACCGGTAGGATCATTGTTCTGCTAATAGACTGCTAAACAGCTGGGACTAAGGTTTAACACCAACCCTGGGAACCAGTTCCTGGAACAACTGTAGACATAAGACAAAGGAGCAGAATTAGGCCATTCAGCCCATCAAGTCTGCTCTGCCATTTGATCATGGCTGATTTATTTTTCTATCTCAACCCTGTTCTCCTGCCTTCTCACTATAACCTTTGAAACCCTCGCTAATCGAGAACCTATCAACCTCTGCTTTAAGTACACTCAGTAATTTGGCCTGTCTGTGGCAATGAAGTCCAAAGATTCACCAACACCCTGTGGAACACCACTGGTTACCGACATCCAGGCAGAATATGCTCCATCTACCGCCACCCCGTCTTCCATGAGCAAGCCAATTCTGAATCCACACGGCCAATTTACCCTGGATCCCATGCCTCCTGACTTTCTGAATGAGCCTTTTATGAGGAACCTTATCAACCGCCTTACTAAATTGCATGCACACTTCATCCACTGCTCTACCTTCATCAATGTGCTCTGTCACATCTTCAAAGAATTCAGTCAGGCTCATGAGGCATGACCTGCCCCTCTCAAAGCCATGCTGACGGTCCCTAATCAGCCTATGCTTCTCCAAATGTCCATAAATCCTGTCTCTGAGAATCTTGTCCAGTAATCTGCCCATCACTGAAGTAAGACTCACTGGTCTGTAATTCCCAGGGTTATCCCTACTCCCTTTCTTAAACAAAGGAATAACATTTGCCACACTCCAATCATCTGGCGCTACTCCTGTGGCCAGTGAGGACTCAAAGATTGTCCCCAAAGGCGCAGCAACCTCTTCCCTCGCTTCCCGGAATAACCTCGGATATATCCTGTACGGCCCCGGTGACTTACCTATCCTAATGTTTTTCAAAAGTTCCAGCACGTCCTCTTTCCTCATGTTGACATGCCCGTGCACATCAGCCTGTCGTACACCATCCTCACAGACATCATGGTCTCTCTCTCTGGTGAATACTGAAGCAAAGTATTCATTAAGGACCTCCCCTACCTCTTCCGACTCCAGGTACGTTTCCTCTTTTATCCCTGATTGGTCCTACCCTCACTCTAGTCATCCTCCTATTCTTCACAAATGTGTAGAACGCTTTGGGGTTTTCCTTGATCCTACTCTTCAAGGACTTCTCATGCCCCCTTCTAGCTCTCCTAAGTCCATTCTTAAGATCCTTCCTGGCTACCTTGTAACTCTCCAGAGCCCTGTCTGATTCATGCTTTCTGAACCTCGGGTAAACTTATTTCTTCCTCTTGGCAAGATATTCTACATCTCTTGTCAACCACGATTCCTTCATCCTTGCCCTGCCTCAATGGGACAAACCTATCCCAGAGTCCCATTGCAAGTATTCCTTAAACAACCTCCACATTTCCGCTGTGTACTTCCCCAAGAACATTTGTTCCTAATTTACACTTCCGAGTTCCTGCCTAATAGCGTCATAATTCCCCTTTCCCCAGTTAAATACTTTCCCATATCGTCTGCTCCTATCCCTCTCCAAGGCTATGGTAAAGGTCAAGGAGTTATGGACACTATCTCCTAGACTCTCCCACTACTGGAAACATCCTCTCCACGTCCACTCTATCCAGGCCTTTCAATCTTCGGTAGGTTTCAATGAGATTTCCCCCCCCTCATCTTTCTGAACTTCAGTGAGTACAGGCCCAGAGCCATCAAACGCTCCTTATATGTTAATCCTTTCATTCCTGTGATCATTCTTGTAAACCTCCTGGACCCTCTCCAATGCCAGCACATCCTTCCTTAGATAGGGGGCCCGAAACTGCTCACGATATTCCAAATGGGGTCTGATCAACACCTTAAATCCTCAGCATTACATCCTTGCTTTTATATTCTAGTCCTCTTGAAATGAATGCTAACATTGCATTTGCCTTCCTTACTACTGATTTAGGGAATCCTGCACTAGGACTCCCAAGTTCCTTTGCACCTCTGATCTCTGAATTCATTTCCCGTTTAGAAAATAGTCGACGCCTTTATTCCTTCTACCAAAGTGCATGATCATACACTCCCTATGCTGTATTCCATCTGCCACTTCTTTGCTCATTCTCCCAACTTGTCCAATTCCTTCTGCAGATTCCCTGCTTCCTCAACACTACCTGCCCCTCCACCTATCTTTTTATCATCTGCAAACTTGGCCACAACACCATCAATTCTGTCATCCAGATCATTAACATATAACATGAAAAGTAGCAGACCCAATGCTGACCCCTGAGGAACACCACTAGTCACCGTCAGCCAACCAGAAAAGGCCACCTTTATTCCCACTCTTTGCCTTCTGCCAGTCAGCCAATCTTCTATCCATGCTGGTACCTTTCCTGTAATGCCGTGGGCTCCTATCTTGCTTAGCAGCCTCAAGTGCAGCACCGTGTCAGAGGCCTTCTCAAAATCCAAGTAAATAACAGCCACTGACTCTCCTTTGTCTATCTTGCCTGTTACTTCCTGAAAGAATTCCAACATTTGTCAGGCAAGATCTCCCCTGAAGGGAAACCATGCTGACTATGGCCTATTTTTTCCAAGTACCCCAAAACTCATCTTTAATAATGGACTCTAACATCTTACCAACCACTGAATTCAGGCTAACCATCCTATAATTTCCTGTCTTTTGCTTCCAGAGTAGAGTGACATTTGCACAACTGGACCCTGGGTTCCATATATGACACGCCTCTAGCCCACATTCTGCCCCAGATCTGGGACTTGGTTCAGCTGCAGCTCTGTGGGTAACATTCACCCACCCCCCTTGGTCAGCAGTATCTCAACCAGCTGCAAAATCTGAGACTCCCAGGCAGAACCAAGTCTGTGCCACTTGTTTAAGAGCAACACACAAAGCACTGGAGGGGCTCCATTTCCCTCACAGATGCTGTCTGACCCATTGAGTTCCTCCCGTGCTTTGTGTGTTGCTCCATTTCCCAGTATCTGCACTCTCTTAAATGTCAAGAGGTGGGTTGCCTGCTGGGTCAGGAGGGGCCAGTGCTGAAGGAGTGCTGCACTATTCCAAGGGTGGCTTTTTGCACTACTTTCTCCTGAGGTTCTGTTAAGTTTCAGGTCAACCCAGCTACGGTCATTGTCTGTGTTTAGCAGTCAGGTGGTTGGGCTGGAGCTGTTCTATGGCTGGCTTCCTGTAATGAGCAGCTTGGGGCTGAGACTGGAGAGAGACAAGATACTGCAGATGTTGGCATCTGGAGCAACACAAGATGCTGGAGGAACTTAGTGGGTCAGGCAGCATCTATGAAGGGAAGTGGACAGTTGATGTGAAACAATTTTAATAAAAAAAAAGGTAGTTCAGGTTCTTTGAATTATCGTAAAAGATTTAATTTGATGTTTGAGATGGGTTGACAATGTGATAGCCGGGGGGTGTTTTGTACCGGGGCACAGGAGGAAAGACGAAGAGAAACTTCTTCAGTGAGGGTTAGGAATCATTGAACATATCTTTCCCTCAAGTTGTTGAGGCTAAGGTCAGTTATAAATTTTGTGGGCTGGGTGTGGATATCAGTCATGACATTGAATGGTTAGTAGATTTGGAAGCTGTGTAGGCTTCCACTTTCACAGACATAGGTATAAGGAGATCTGGAAGGAATAAGATTGGTGGTGGGGTGAATGTGATGAGGTGTGTAGTTCTCTGTAAAGTTCAGTGCATGAGAGAGGGAAAACTAGTCTTCGGTATCCCTTCCCGTTTCCTCCACCATGGGGTTAACCATGGTCCTCATGGTGATCACACTAGCAGGAGTAGGCCACCTTGTCTCTCAAGCCTGCCCGCCATTTTGTTCACAGCCGTGGGCCTTAGCCCCTCTGGCCAAGGTTAGTCCTTTCCTCTGGGCTCTGACCTGCCGAGAGCTGCTGTGATAAAGGTCTGGATTTATTATTTTTAGGTGAAAACCTGGTTCCAGAATCGCCGTATGAAAGTGAAACGGATCCTGAAGGAACCAGTCGATGGCCCTGCAGTCACTTTCCTGCCAACGGACCTGTCACAAGTGAGTTTGAATGTCTTCTAATCAAGTGGTGGACTACATTGCCAACCTACTGCAACTTGCCATTTACTGGGCTCCTGCTGGTGCTCGGTTATGTCCACAGATGGAACATGCACATCCAAAGGAATTCTAAAGATCTCATCTCTATTTCACCACCCCAAATTTCCCACACTGCCTGGTGCGCATTGTGCACCAACCAGCTTTTTCCATTTCTTGTGGGTTTTTTTTGCCTTTTATTTCAGATTTTCAACATGTGCAAGATTTTTTTTCGTGTGATGTGAAAGTCTGCCCTAAATCTCATGTCTCTAACAATAACAGGCAGTTCCTTCACTTGTTCCTCCTCATCCAGGATGGTATGGAATGGGAGCTGCTATAAGCAGTCACCAGCCTCTTTCCAAATACTTTATCCCAACCTTATTGTGTGGTCCTCATGGTCATTTATGCCTGTCCCTAATTGGTCTGTGAAAGAGGGAACTTGTATCATGTTGAGCAGTACAACATGTCTCCTTGGGTCATTTCAGAGAACCAACCATCTTGCTAATTTCTAGACTGACATTTTGGTCAGACCAGGCTCCATGTTTCTACCCCTGAAGTTTATTGGTGAACTAGATGGGCTTTTCCTCTAAACTATTAGTTTTGTGGTCGCCTTTTTCCCCAGGTTATTTGTGTGATTGCATTTACATTGCCAAGCTACCATGATGGGTTTTCAACTTGTATCTCTAATTTACTGGTCTGGTAATTTAAGTGATTTTTGTTGGCCTTCTTAACCAGCCCAGCATCTATGCTGTCAGTGTAATGATTCTGTGCTGTACTTACACAAGCTTCTGTTTTTGCAGAATAACCCTGTGGTCTTCAGGAATCCACCTGATTATATGAAGCAACAATTTCGCAGCTACCTACTGCCCAGACAGCTGATGCCTGCCCCCACTCAGCAGTGGCCTGCACCTGAGTCAGTGTGCCCTGCTTTGGGCAATTTCCAGTCCACTGTCATTAAAAGTGCCTTGCAGTATACAAACCAATCTGTCAACTTCTCCATTAAGAAGGAAGCAATTGCCCTCTCCTCCCGACCAGAGACAGAGCTAGGGAACTGCTCAGTGTCTTCCTGCAGTTCCACTGGTCCAGTGGAGCACTTCTCCCTGCAACAGGTCTTCTCCAGACCTGGCCATGCCCTACAGGCAGTCTCCAGACCTGGCCATGCCCTACAGGCAGTCTCCAGACCTGGCCATGCCCTACAGGCAGTCTCCAGACCTGGCCTCAGCCAGCAGGGAGTCTCCAGACCTGAGTTCAGGCAGAAGGCTCACTCTTTTGTCTATGAGAGGTACAAACCTGCAGAGAACCAAGCTGAGTACGAGAAAGTGATTATTTCCTAGGGCGAGCTGCCACCTGGGGTGAATCTCATTTTGTAATGAATTTTGTAATTATTGAGAGGAACTCAAAATCCGGAAATGGTCTAGTCCACAGAAACCACTCACAGCTCCAGTCCAATCCCCCCTCCCTGACCTCTGCAACCTCCCCTGCTCTCCCCAACCTCTGCATCCTTCCCACTCTCCCCCTCTGCAGCCCTACTCCCCTCCCTGACCTCTGAGCCTGTGAGTAACCTCTCCCTGAAATTTCCCCACTTTGCTTTGGCTCCCCTGGTTTTGCAACATCCTCTTGTCTCCAACATATTTCTGAGCTGGGACAGACCTATGGAAGGAACCTCCATTATAACTTTTAACTTGTTTCTATTTTTAAATTTTGTCAAATAAAGTGTTAAAATGAGTACACCTGTAGAAAATCTGATCTCTTTGCCACTGGGCCTGGTTGTGGGAAGTCTGGCTGGAGCTCGCAGCCTGCATCCCTTCTGGCTCTGGTGGTCCTCCTGACTCTCCTGCTGAAGGAAGGGAAGCCACCTGCTCCAATCAGAATGGAAGGAAACAGCTGTTCCATGGATTCTCCAACATCTGTCCAACCTGGGTGGTGATGGTGGGCAGTTGTTGTAAATGTCCTACTGTTGTCTCTGTTTTAAATATTTGATTTTTATAATGTTTGTTGCTAACTTCAATAAACTTGAGGGTTTCTCTGTTGTGTAGCCCTAAATGTGAGTAGAGTCCAGACTTATTCTCACTAAAGCACATGCTGTGGTCAGTTCCAGCTCAGAGCTTTCAGTAGGAACTGGTAAAGTTAAAGGTTTTCAGCACAAGCAGGACCCAGGGAAGATGGGCAAAGGCAGGAAATGGAAGGATATGGACCATGTGCAGGCAACTGAAGTTATTCTGGATAGTAGGTGCAGACATTGTGGGCCAAAGGGCCTGTTCCTGTGCTGTACTGTTTTATGTTCTAAAGGATGGAAATGTATTAGATGGTGATGTGAGGGGAGATGGGACAACATTGAGGTAAAGGGGCAAGTGGAAGAGGGTGAGATGAGTCCGGACGATTGAGTTGTGGGAACTGGAGAGTTGTCCCAGGAGCTGCTCTCAGCAGGACCAGTGGGTCAGATCAAGTTGAGCGTGGAAAGCTATGTTGTGCTGAGGTACTTCACGGGCAGAGTGGAGATGAATGGAAGGATTCCACTGACACCCAAATGGAGTTTGAGGCCACATGTGACATCCATAGTGAAGCATTGATGGGATAAATATCGGCGTGGATGAGTTGGGCTGAATGGCCAGTTTATGCTATATGATTTATGATGTATGACTATAGCAGGACTCCAATTGTGGACAAACACCCATATCTATAAAAGTTCATGACCTCCTTGTACTTTCTTTGTTTATAAACCTACCTGCTTTTATTAATCACGACCTCGACAAGCCCTGCCCTGCACATGTACGCCCAGATCTGTCTCCTTGCGCACCTTTTAGAATTGTGCCTCTAATTTCACAAGATCACAAGACAAGGGAGCAGAAGCAGGCCATTTGGCCCATCGAGTCTGCTCCAAGGAAAAGGGAAAAAGAAATGGGGTGGGGAAAAAAAGAAAGAAAAAAAAAGAAAAAAAACTATTCTAATCCCATTTTCCAGCCTTATCCCCATATCCCTTGATACCCCGACTATTTAGATATCAGTCTATCTCCTCCTTGAACATGCCCACTGATCTGGCCTCCACTGCTGTGCATGGCAAGGAGTTCCACAATTTCACCACCCTCTGGGTAAAGAAATTTCTCCTCATCTCTGTCTTGAAACTGTACCCTCTAATTCTAAGATTGTGCCCTCTGGTCCTGGACTCGCCCACCAAGGGAAACAGCCTAGCCACATCTACTCTATCCTTACCTGTCAACATTTTAAATGTCGCTACGAGGTCCCCTCTCATCCTTCTGTACTCCAGTGAGTACAGTCCAAGAGCCGACAAACGCTCATCATATTTAAGCCCTTTCATTCCCGGAATCATTCTCGTAAATCTCCTCTGAACCCTCTCCAACGTCAGCACATCCTTCCTAAGATGTGGGGCCCAAAACTGCGCACAGTATTCCAAATGAGGCCTCACTAGCGCCCCGTAGAGCCTCATCAACACTTCCTTACTTTTATACACTATACCTCTCGAGATGAATGCCAACATAGCATTCGCTTTCTTAACCACCGATCCAACCTGGTGGTTAATTTTTAAGGTATCTTGTACAAGTACCCCCAAGTCCCTTTGTACTACCGCACTATCAATCTTCTCTCCTTCTAGATAATAATCTACCCTCTTATTTCTGCTTCCAAAGTGTACAATTGCACATTTCTCAACATAGTTATCTCTTCATTCTTTTCCCCAAAAGAAATCAACATTTCTCTGCATTAAATTTAATCTGCCACTTATCTTTCCAATGCACCAGCCTGTCAGTATCCCCTTGGTCTATTCTACCCTCTTCACTGTTCACTACTTCATTACACAGAGTCGTAGAGAAATGCAACACAGAAATGGGACCTATGATACTCTGAAACTGCAATGACCATCAAACACCCATTTTTACACAAATTCTGCTCTAACCCAATTTATTCTCCCCACATTACTACATTCAGGTTTTGTGTCAGCTGAAAATTTGGGAATTTTGCCCTGATTTACATAGGATTAGTGTAAATGGGTGTTTGATGGTTGGCATGGAATCGGGCCTGAAGAGCCTGTCTCCATGCTGTATTCTCTGACCATGCTCAAGTACAAATCATTAATATTATGAAAAGCAATGGTCCAAGACTTATCCTGAGGACCTCCATTGTACACTTGCTCATGTTCAAGAAAGAAACAACTTCTCACTTCAATACTCTGTTCCTGTTACTTAAACTCAACTAATTTTCCATACATGCTGCTACAGATCCTTTTTATTCTGTGGGCTTCAAATTGATGACAGACCTATTGTATGGCACGTTATCAAATGCCTTATGAAGATACAGATTTTAGACAAAGCAGCAATGATTTGTTAATCATTCCACACGTCCTACTGACTGCTAAATTCTGTCCCAAGTTTTGTTTCTGGAACTTATCCAGCACTGGATGGCTCCTTCAACTCTGCTTCCTTGCCCTCATGATTTCCCTTCAAATACTAGTCTTAGACCCATTCTTCTCTCCCTCAATGTCCCAGAAATGTCTGCAAATTGGAAATTGAAAGGGAGGGACAGTAAAATTACAATCACCAAGACAGTGTTACTGAGCTGTGGGTTGAGGTCTCCAAGTCCCAATGGACTTCAACTGAGGCTCTTAAAACAAATGGTGAGGGAGATGGCTGATGCATTGGCTTTAATTTTCCAGAGTTCTCTAAAGTTCTATTAAATTGTAAAATCCTAAAGGTAATTCCTTTATTCAAGAAGACGGGGAGCAGGAAACTGCAGGCCAGTCAGTTTAACATCTGTCAAAGGGAAAATGTCAGAGGCTCTGATTAAATAGGTTATAGCGGAGCACAGAGAAAAATTCAGTGTAATCAGGCAAAGTCGATGTAGTTTAGTGAATGCAAAATTTTATTTGGTCAATGAATTGAACTTCTTTGGCAAGCTTGCCTTCATCAGTCAGACAGTGAATATAAGAGTCGGGAAGTCATGTTGCAGCTGTATAAAACTTTGGTTAGGCCACATTTACAGTTTTGTGTGCAGTTCTGCAGGTATTCTGTCCTTGTGGGCAGGTTTGTGAGAGTTGTTGGGAAGGGTTTAAACTAGGTTGGCAGGGGGATGGGAACCAGCGTGTTAGGTCAGATGATGGAGCAGTTGGTGTAAAGCTAGATGCAATGTGCAGAGACTGGAAGGATGGGCAAGGGATAGGGCATAAATGCAGTCAGTTGGATGGGTTGAAATGTGTTTAATGCGAGAAGTATTAAGAATAAGGGTGATGAACTTGGAGCATAGATCAGTACGTGGAATTACGATGCTGTTGGCTATTACAGAGACTTGACTGTCACTAGGCAGGATTGGCTGCTTGATGTTCTATGCTTTAGATGTTTCAAAAGGGATAGGGAGGGAGGTAGAAGAGGGGGGAGTGGCATTGCTGATCAGGGACAGTATCACAGCTACAGAAAAGGTGGATGTCGTGGAGGGATCATCTACTGAGTCGGTGTGGGTGAAAGTAAGAAACAGGAAGGGAGTGATCACTCTATTGGGAGTATTCTATAGCCCTCCCACAACAGCCACCAGCTGTTTATTCAGGAGGAAGAAGTAAGCATACTAAAGGTTTAGGGAGCAAAAAATCAGACACAGCTCTTGAGAATTATAGGGTAGTCAGGAAGGAGCTTTAGAAGGGACTTGGGAGAGCTAGAAGGGGATATGAGAAGGCCTTGGCGAGTAGGATTAAGGAAAATCCCAAGGCATTCTACATATACGTGAAGAACAGGAGGATGACCAGAGTGATGGTAGGACCACTCAGGGATAAAGTGGAAACGTGCCTGGAGGTGGAGGAGGCGGGGAGGTCCTTAATGAATACTTTGCTTATGTGTTCACCAGGGAGAGGGACTTTGATGAATGTGAGGTCACCACAGAACAGGCTAATATGCTGGAGCATGTCAAGGTTAAGAAAAAGGTGGTATTGGAGCCTCTTTAAAAAAAAATTAGGATAAGTCCCCGGGGCCGGGTGGGATGTACCCCAGGTTGGCCTGCAGATGACTGAGTGGTTAACAAGAAACAGAATGGGCATAAATGGGTATTTTTCTTTTTGGTTGACAAGATTAATAAATAGTTTGCAGTTGAAATGGGTGCTGGAGCCTCAGCTTTTTAACATTTTTATAAATGATGAAGATATCAAAGATATGGTTTCTAAATCTGCTCATGACAGAAGGATAGGAAGGAAAATAAGTTGTGAAGAGGACACGGTGAAAATGATAGAATTGGTAAAGATCTCACAAATGGAATGTGGGAAATGTGAAATTGTCCATTTTGGTGGGGAAAATGAAAAAGAATATTATCTAAGGTGTGGAGGGAGCTGGGTGTCCTCGTACATGATTTGCAAAAGTTGAGTATGCGATACAGTGAGTAATCATGAAAGCTGACAGATGGTGCTAGGGGAATTGGGTACAGTTATGCTTCAGTTATTTAGGAGATTGGTGAGACCATATCTGGAGTACTGTATCCAATGTTGGTCTTTTTTTCATGAAGGAGGTTAATACATTGCAATAATTCAGAGAAGGTCTATAAGACCACCATTCAACCTAGGTCAAGCTAACATCATTTGTGCTTTCACCAAAGCCTATGAGAGATCAGCCTTATAGTCAACATTAGCAAGACCAAAGTCATTTTGCTCTGCTGTATCACACAGCCCTCCAAAAATAAACCTTTACAGCAAGACCCTGGAAAATATGGACCACTTTCCATATCATGGGAACCACCTCTCAGCAAAGATACCACCAAGAAACAAACTCCCCCAAATTCACTGCGAGGAGAGCGAACCAATGTCTGTGTCCTTTCCCAGCCCCACATTGGGCAGACTGTAATGTTCATATGTCTGACACTGGATTCCCATTCCAAGCTCTGTCATATGAGGAGAATACCAGATACACAGAGGAAAGGTTTCAAACTTGGATGTGCTCAAAGCCTCCTGGAAGAAATGCAACATTCCCACTGACTCCTGGGAATCCTCGACCCCTCAAAAGTGTACTCAGGATGGTACTGAGAATCGTGAGCTCACATACCTCTGTGTATGGAGCAGAAGGAAAGACACCAGCTCACAAATTACCCACCAGACTGTACTAACCCAATGCACTCTGTACCAACTCAATGTAACTGCACTATGTAATGAATTGACCTGTACGATCTGTTTGTAAGGCAAGCTTTTCACTGTACCTTGGTACAAGTGACAATACTAAACCAATACCAATACCATCTGGGCATAGTCTGAGCTTCCGAATTAGCCTCATTGTCTACCCCAGAACCCACAAAACAGGAAGGAAGCAAGTCATCCTTGATCTCAAGGGAGTATTGAAGAATAATAATAAACGGCAGGTTGTCTAATGAGTGAAAACCACGGCTGTGTCTGCTGGACTTCAGAAACAGTAATTGGTTTATTATTGTTACATGTACTGAAGTACAGTGAGAAACTTTGTTTTGCATGCCATCCATACAGATCAATTCACAACATCAGTACATTGAGGTATTACAAGGGAAAGCAATCACAGAGTGCAGAATATAGTGTTACAGTTACAGAGAAAGTGCCATGAATAGAGTCATAGAGCAATCCAGCACAGATACAGGCCCTTCAGCCCAACCAGTCCATGCTGACCACGGTGCCCATCCATCTAGTCCCAATTTCCTGTGATCAGCCAATATCCCTCCAAGCCCCACCCTTCCATGTACCTGTCCAAGTGCTTCTTAAATGATACTGTTGTACCTGCCTCACCCACTTCCTCTGGCAGCTCGTTCCACACACTCACCACCCTCTGTGTGAAAAAGTTGCCCCTCAGGTCCCTTTTAAATCCTTCCCCTCTCACCCTAAATCTATGCCCCATAGTTTTGGACTCCCCCACCCTGGGAAAAAGACTTACCATCCACTTTATTTATGCCCCCCATGATTTTATAAACCTCTATAAGATCGCCCCTCATTCTCTTACACTGTAAGGAATAAGGACCCAGCCTGGCCAACCTCTCCTTATAGCTCAGGCCCTCTAGTCCTGGCAACATCCTCGTAAATCTTTTCTGCACTCTTTCCAGTTTAACCACATCTTTCCTATAACAGGGCGACCAAAACAGGTAGACAATAAGGTGCAAGTCCATCAGGCAGATTGTGAGGTCAAGAGTCCATCTTATTGCACAAGAGGTCCATTCAATAGTCTTATAATAACGGGATAGAAGCTGTCCTTGAGCCTGGTGGTATGTGCTTTCAGGCTTTTGTATCTTCTGCCTGATGGGAGGGGGGGATGAGAGAATATCCAGGCTGGAAGGGAGTCCTTGATAATGTTGGCTGCTTTTCCGAAGCAGCAGGAAGTGTAGACAAGAGTCCATGGAGGGGAGGCTGGTTTCCATGATGTCCTGAGCTGTGTCCACAACTCTCTGCAGTTTCTCGCTGTCTCGGGAAGAGCAGTTGCCATACCAAGCCGTGATGCATCCGGATAGGATGCTTTCTACGGTGCATCTATTAAGATCGGTGACAGTCGACAGGAACATGCTGAATTTCCCTAGCCTCCTGAGGAAGTAGAGGTGCTGGTGACTTGACTAAGTGGGTTTGACAGATGTGGAAGAATCTGGAACTGGGGGTTACTTTTTAAGATGAAGTTGGTTTATGATGGTGTTTTTCTTCTCTGAGAATTGTGGGTCTTTGATGGTGGTAGTAGAATCCTTGAATATTTCTCAGGCAGAGGTAGATTCTTGATAAGCAGAAGGTGAAAAGTTAGCTGGGAGCCTCCACAAAAGTTAGCCTCCACAGACGCTGCCTGTTCCTCTGAGTTCCTCCAGCGGTTTGTTTTTTGATCATTGAATGGGGGAACGGGTTCGAGGGGCCGAATGGCGTATTCCTGCTACTATTTGGTGCGTTCTTTTTTGATTTCAGATTTGCCGCCCGCTTCTGCGGGTTCCCTCTCCACAGACGCTGCCCGACTTGCTGAGTATATCCGGCACCATCTGATTTTATTGCAGGATTTGGATCGGGTTTCCAGGCCCTGCCCGCGAAGGTACAGAGAGCCCAGGTGATGTGTGAATCATCCTCAGGATTCGAGGTGCCGGGACACGAGCGTTCTCCCATTCTCGCCGCCTCTCCCACCACAACTCATTTGCACTTGAATGGGACAAGCTGGGGCGGCCCCCAGGGGTATAAATATAGCGACTCTGACTTCGCACCCAAGTCCGAGCTGTTCTCCACCCCGATCCATGCAATGGACGGACTGTACCTGGATTACCTGGCGACGGTAGGTTTCCCGGAGCGTAACGGGAATCCCAGCGGGAACCTGGCGACTAATCCCCAGAGCACCGAGAGCCCAGGTGAGTGAATTGGTTCCTGTGCCTAAACTACACAGACCACTGCCTTTATTGCCAGGACCGGAGTTATTGCAGATGTGTCTTTAAATTCGGAGCAAAGTTGGCAGCCCCGCGGTTGCACCGGCGACTGAAGCGGGCTCGGGGGCGGGTGGGGCGGGGAACCGAGCGCTGGCCCCGGCGGCAGAGAGGGGGCTCAGCGGGACCGTAGAAACCGGCTGTTCCCACCAGTGAGAGCGAGAGGATTCAACTGGTGGTCGGGAAAAGGTTGAAATGACTTTCAAAGCAAATTGGGAGGCGAGAGGAGAGCGAACGGTGAAGGGGGAGGCGGGTTAAAGTGGGCCGGGAAATGGCAGAGGGGCCGAAGGGCCGTGCTGTTTCCCCCCCCCCCCCCCATGACTGAGCTGAAGTTTTCTCTGCAGATTCAAGTACAAAGCAGCCCACCGACGCAGAGAGCGGCGCGGCGGAGCAGGGGAACCGGCCGGCGCCCAGAGGCCGGATGCGCACCGTGTTCAGCGAGGAACAGAAGCGGAGGCTGATGCAGCGCTTTCACCGGCAGCGGTACATCTCCCCGCAGGAGCGGGCAGAGTTGGCCAGAGCGCTGGGACTCAACTGTAAACAGGTGAGTTGGCCGCACTCCACCCTCCCCCTCCCGCTGAACGAAGACCCTTCGCCCTCTCTCTCTGCACAGGCTGCCCAACCCGTGGGTAACCCCGGCCGTTTCTGGTCTTATTTCACCTGCAGCTTTAGTTTTGCTTTGCCAATCAGATCTGATGGAAAGGTTAAGGAACTTGTGCAGAGACTTGGGGAAATGGGGTTGTCCCCTCAGAACAGGTTCGGGGGATGTTTAATGGAGGCGTTGGGTATGGGGGGAGGGGTTGGCTCGGAGTGAATGAGGGGGGAACTGTTCCCGGGGCAGGAGGGTGGGTGCCCAGGGGACACGGAGTTAAGGGGGTGGGCAGAAGAACCAGAGAGGGGAGGAGGAGAATGTTTCTCCACAGCGAGTTGTGATCGGGGACGCGCTGCCTGGAGGGGCGGTGGGAGCGGATTCCGGAGGGAATGGGGGTGGGGAGGTCACTGGAAGGGGGAACGTGCCGGGATGTGGGGAGGGAGCAGGGGAGGGGAGGGGATGCTGGTTGAGGAGCTCGCTCACAGAGCCGGCACACTGTCTTCAACAAGGCTAATCTAGAAACTGAAATTGTTAAAAAAGCCCGTTAATTCCTAGTTCGGGTTTATTTCAGGTGAAGACCTGGTATCAGAATCGAAGAATGAAGCTGAAACGCAGTCAATACAGTCAAAACCCGGCGAGCACTTGGAATCGACCAAACTTCAACTCAGTTTCATCTCAGGTAAAGCATTGACCCCCACCCAAGTCTCTGCTCGACCCGTGAAAACTATCAGTGTGATTCAGACTGAGACGCGGGAACTGCTCCCTGCCCCGGACTGGAAAAGGGCCAGAGCTGTCTGGTGGGTGAAGCGTTTAAAGTTGCACACCCTCCGCCGCACACCCTCCCCACACCCTCCGCCGCACATCCTCCCCACACCCTCCGCACACCCTCCCCAAACCCTCCGCACGCCCTCCCCAAACCCTCCGCACGCCCTCCGCCGCACACCCCGCACACTTTGTTGTGTATTCTTGCATTAACAATTCTCTGATTCCTTTGCACATCAGTAGAATCTCAAAACCTGCCTCTACAACAAAACAACTACCTCAAGTCCTAGTTTTAATTCCTTTCTCCACTCTACCTGCTGTTCAAAACAGTTCCTCCAGGACCCCAGCGTTGTTCCGAGGACCCGAGTTCCTCACTGTGTTTTTGTTGCGTTCCCGCATTCCATAGGCTGATCAAGGACCCCGAATCCCTCACTGCCTTCTCCTGGACCTCCCCTCCCTCACTGCCTTCTCCTGGACCTCCCCTCCCTCACTGCCTCCTCCTGGATCTCCCCTCCCTCACTGCCTTCTCCTGGACCTCCCCTCCCTCACTGCCTCTCAGGGACCTCCCTCCTCACTCACTGCTTCCATGGGGACACCCCTCCCTCTAGGACCCTGCTCCACCTCTGCCCTCCAGCCCACTTCCCTGCTGTTGCCTCCCGAATCCTGTTCCCGTGGACAGGCAGTGGAGCGAGGTTTTACAATGCATGATTTACTGTTTTTAACTACATATTGAATTGTGTGTAAGTTTTACCTCTGCTTTTCCTTGCAGAGCCTCTCTCTGACTGAGACCCTCACTCCTGATCTGATGCAGTGCCACTTTCTCAGCTATGGGCAGGAATCCTTACTCTGCAGTGGCCAAGTGCTGCCACTTGAGGCGCCGAATCCCCCCCTGGAGCTTCCAGTCACTGAGGTTCTTCAGCCTTCCTCTATCCACAGAGATCCCCAAAATTCCTCTGCTTTGTTCCATTTCCAGAACTCTCAGTTGGCAAACCACCCAGATCCTCATTTTGGCAGCTTACGTCCAGAGAACCTCATGATCCCGCAGGCACCATCTCCAGGTTTTAGTAATCAGATTCCAAGATCTGGGATGGGTCATTCATCACTGGGAATTCTCCAGACACCGCCAGTCCAGGATGAACTGCAGTACTTTGCCACGTCTAGCAGCTACCCTCCCACACAAGGTGATTACATGCTCCCCTCAGAGGCAGGAGTGGCTGGTTCTAGTCAGGATGTCCAAATATATCAGAATAATTGGTGCTCAATGCCAAGTGGATCATCTTCAGAGTACATGATGTTCACCCCAGTCCTGGATACATATAATGCAGAACCATCTGCATTGGCTGAGCCATTTGGTCAAGGTTTTGTTGGGTGAGACTCTATAGTTTACAATGAAGGCATATGGGACAGGAAGACAGAGATATTTCCCCCCCCCCCCCCTCTCTCTCTCTCTCTCTCTCACTCTCTCTCTCTCTCCCCCCCTACTTCCCCTTACTGAGTTTACCCAATAGTAAGTTTACAAAGAAGTTTTAATATTTTTTAAGGGGAGGGGTTAGTGGAGTGTTGTAATTTGAACTGGAGATAGCTCACACAGGATATTTGAGAATGGTTTTGGGCATTTCTGTTTAATAATCAAGAATCATATCTTGGGTGGGATTATTGTGCAATATGTGGTGAGGGTTGGGGCAGATGGTTCTGAGCACTGTGTTTCAGACAAGTTGTTGCACATTTATAGGTGCAGTGTGACATATCCTGCAACAATTTTACAGTGATATTAATATTGTTTGAAATAAAATGTTTACAAAACACAAGGATGTTGCCTGTGGCTGTGTAAGAGTTATAAGTTTTCAGGGGAGGTGGCATTGCTCTGAAACAGATCTTCAGAAATGGAAGAGATATTAAATCACACAAGATGAGTCAGGGAGGAGGGCAGATCACAGAGCTGACCCCTGAGACTCTGGGGCAGCCTGTCTGCCCAGGGACACTTGAGCAACAGGAGACCTAAGGACCAGATAGATAACCGACCTGTAGGATCAGAGGATGTGGGTAAGGTTCTTCATGAATATTTTACAGCTGCTTTTATTCAGGAGGAGGTTGATGCTGATGTTTCAGTTAGGGATGAATTCTGTGAATTATTGGTGGAAGAAACACTGTAAAATCACCAGGCCCAGAAAAAATATATCCCAACCTGTTAAAGGAAGCAAGGGGTGGGGTGGGGATTTCAAATGGCTGCAGGAGAGTGTCTTGGAAGAATGGATGATTGCTAATTGGGATTGTGGACATTGTAAACCATTTAGATGACTCCAATACATCAAGGATGATCTAATTATTTTTTTTCCTTCTTTATTCATTGTGAGGATATGGGACATGTCTAGAAGGCAGCATTGATTGCCCACTTCTGCCCTTGAATAGAGTGGCTCATTCACCCGTTTTACAGCCAGGAACATTAGTGGGTCTGGAGTCACTTATAGGCCTGGCCAGACCAGACCAGGTACTGTGGATGGTGCAGTGGCAGAGGATGTAGTGCCTCTGCTTCACACCTCTGTTACCCGATTCCGTTCCTGATCTCTAGTACTCTTTTTGTGGAGTTTGCATGTTCTTCCAGTGACCACGTGGGATTCTTCCTGGTGCCCTGGGTTTCCCACACCCCATGAGGAAACTGGTTGGGAGGTTAATTGGCTGCTGTACATTAACCCCACTGAATGGCAGAAGATTCAGGAGAGAATTGTACAGCATGTGAGAGAGAATAGTTTCCAGGAAAGTAAGTGGGGAATAGGGTTGAAGGGAATGCTCCATGAGCCAGCATAGGAAATGATGGGCTGGATGGCCTTTTTCTATGTTGAGAGTAAATATGGAAAATATAGGATAGCAGGTTTCCTTCCCTGAGGCATAAATGGATGGTATTGGTATTGGTTTATTATTGTCACTTGTACCAAGGTACAAGTATAGATGAATAGATGGGATGTATAGATGAATCAGAATGGAATTTAATTCCAAAAAGTTGATTCCTCCTTTCCTATAAACAAAACTGGAATGTTCTGCCTGCGAGAGTGGTTGAAGCTGGGTCACTGAGAGTATTTAACAAGTGTCTAAATGAACACTTGAATTTCTTAGGCACAGAGGGTTATGGACTAAGTGCTGGGTGATGGGGTTAATGTGGAACGGTGCCCACTGGTTAGTGTGGATGAGATGGGCTGAATGGCCTGTTTACAAGCTGTACGATTCCATGAGTGAGAGGTGATGCAGTTTGGGAAATCAGATATAGGTAGGACATATTAGATAAATCGTGTGCTAAGGAACATTGGTGAACAAAGACACCTTGGGGTTTGAGTCCATTGTTCCCTGAAAGTGGTCGATAGAGTGGCAAAGAAAGCATGTGGCATGTTTGCCTTCATTGGCTGAGATATAGAATATTAAAGCTGGGACATTATATTGTATAAGACTGGTTAAACTACTCAGGGCAAAAAAGTCAGCATGGTCATGATGGGCCGAACATTTCTGTGCCGTACAATTCAATGATTCCATCTCTCTGTGACTGTACGAGTACTGTCTGGTCACCACACTATAGGAAGGATGTGGTTATTCTGGAGAGGAGATTCACCAGGATGTTGTCTCGATTGGAGGACTTTCTTTAAGGGGAGAGATTGGACAGGCTGGGCTTGTTTTCTCTGGATCAAAGGACGCTGAGGGGGTGACCTGAAAAAGGAACATAAAAACATGAAAAGCATAGATAGGGCAGTTAGTCAGAATCTTTTCCCCATGGTGGGGATATCAAAAGCAAGAGGGTATAGGTGTATGGTGAGAATAAGGAGTTTTAAAGGGGATTTGAGGGGAAGGTTTTTTACACAGAGAGCGGTTGATATCTGGAACGTGCTGCCAGAGGAGGTGGTGAAGTCAGGTACACCAGGCACTTAAATAGCCAAGGTACAGAAGGATAAGGACCTAATGCAGGCAAATGGGGTCAGCGTAGATGGGCAAAAAGGTCGGCATGGACATGGTGGGCCAAAGGGCCTGTTTCTGTGCTGTACCACTCTGACACTCCAGTGCCTTTTTCATATGGTCACCATTAATGGTGATTGGTTTGCTTTATCACTCTGTGTCAAAGATTCTTAACCTGAATGTAAATTCCACAGCTGCCAATGTGCTGGAAATTTGAACTTTGGTCCCTGAAGTTTGCAGGTTTAAATGATAAAAACCTGGCCATTGACAACTCCCACAGGGAAGTCTGGTTCAAATGGCTATGACCCATGGATCCAGGGCAGGTTGGCAAATTGTATCCAAAACTGGCTTGGCAATAGAAGACAGGATGATGGTAGAGGTCTTGTGATTAGATGCCTGTGACTAGTTGTGTTCCACAGGGATCGGTGCTGGGATCCTTACTGTTTGTAATCTGTGTGAATGATTTGTATGTGGATGTAGGAGGCACGATGAGTAAGTTCATAGATGTCACTAAGATTGGTGGAGACGTTGCCAGTGCAGAGGGTGGTCTTAGACTATGGGGTGATTTCAACATGTTGGTGAAATGGACTGAGAGATGGCAGACAGTTTAATCCAGATAATCGTGAGGTGATGCATTGTGGAAGCACTAATGAGACCAGGACATACACCATGAATGGTAGGGTCCTGGGGAGTATTGAGGAACAGAGGGACCTCAGTGTGCATCGAAAAATTCTTGAAGGTGGCAGCGCTGGTGGATAATGTGGTTACAATGCACATGGAATCCTGACCTTCATTAGCTGGGGGAAGCAGGGAGGTTATGCTTCATCTTGATAAAACTTTGGTCAGACCTCAGCTGGAGTATGGTGTGAAGTTCTGGACACCGCACTATTGGAACCATGTGACAGCGCTGCAGATGATGCAGAGGGGATTCGCCAGGGATGCAATGTTTTACTTACGAGGAGAGACTGGATGGGCTGGGTTTTCCCTGAAGCACAGGAGGTGACAAGAGAGTGTGGACACGGAGTCACTGACAGCATTTAAGAAGAATCTGGATGAGCACTTGGATTGCTCCTAGCTCCAGAAGGGTTTGGACCAAGTGAAGATGGGATTAATATGGATGGGTCCCCACTGGTTGTTGTGGACGTGGTGGGCCTAGCGGCCTGTTTCCGTGCTGTATGACTCTATAACCTGGTTAAACTACAGTTTAAGTACCACCGATAGTCTCACCACATTAATTTAATGCTATATTTAATTGTTGTGATCATTCACAGATTAATCACTTTTCCTTTTGGGGTTTTGTGCTTGAAAGGTATCAGTGAAGGTCATGTTGAGTGGCAGAGTACATTCCAGCTTCTACTTTTTGTGTTCTTTAAGTTCCCAACTTTTCCCGTTGTCAGAACACCGGGAATGCCAAACGCAGTTTTTTTGTGAGACTTTCACGCACCACGTGACCTTCCTGTCACGACTCCCACCGACTGGTTCCAACCAAACTCGACCAACATCAGCTCATCTTTTGAGTGGGCAAATTATACCCCTCAGGACGGCACCGAGTTCAATAATTTTTGAGTATTTTCATACTTCACAGGCAGACATGAACATTGTAAAGTCTGAGCTAACTCGGTGGATTGAGGCAGTACTTTTGCCAATTAATATGCTCGACCTAGGATATCATAACATTTCTTTAAAACGTTACACAAATCAAACACTTCAATTAAAACTGCAGAAAATATCCCTCTGGCAGCGGTGGGATTCGAACCCACGCCTCCGAAGAGACTGGAGCCTAAATCCAGCGCCTTAGACCGCTCGGCCACGCTACCGATGAAAGAATAGCTCGGAGCGGCGGATCACAGCATCCAGCATCCCTGACACAATAAATCTTCATTTCTTTCTATATAAACCATTCCGGCTGCATTTGCCGCCGTTGCAGCTGCAGTTGGTGAAAAGCGTCAGGTCTGCAGGCAGCAGTGCAGTTGGGTTCTGCAGGGCTGCGTGTCCTTGGGGAGAAGCGAAGGGTCCAACTCCTGGAGTCTCAGTGAGACAGCGATCGGGTGCTCGCTTCTGCACAGACACATTTGTGACATTTGTCTGGGGACCTGACTCAAGGAGAAAAAAACAGTATAATTACCAGAAAGAAATGGCAGATCAAAATAAAATTGCTTTGTTTTTCCGTTTCTGTCGCGGCGTCGGTTACTGAGGAGAAGTTCGAATCCACACAGCGCCAAATCTTTTGCCTCGGTGCTGTTTCTGATCGGGATCCGGGAATGATTGTATGATCGTTGGTTTATAAAACTTTATAAAGTCCAATAGAGTTAACAAAACCGTCCAAACATGTTGTTCTGAGAAGCCTGGGTTTGAGAGGGTTTCCGTGGAGTCGGGTCAATGTCCTCCAGGTGGGAAGGTGTCGGGGGCCGCGCAATGAAGGATAGGTTGAAGTATTTGTTTAACTATCAGAGGACCGATAAATGTTAACCCCGTTCACAACAAGGAGAGATAAACCCAGAACGACCCGCCGGTGCTGCGGAAACTTCCGGGGTCAGTAATTTAGAATGAGGAAAGCGTGTAAATTAATGACAGCCAGCGGGGTCGTGACAAAGGCAAACAGAAAATGCTGGCGATAGTCCTCAGGTAAAGGGCGGTGCGGAGAGGGCAGCCGAGGTTCCAGGTCGATGAGCAGCACCAGGTGGCGTTGGGCAGGAGGGGGCGCTCCAGGCCAGCGGCAGCAAATCCCGCATCAACAGTTCACTGGAGCACAGACCAGACCCAGCAATTCACCAGCAGATTCCAGCGTCTGCAGACTCCTGTGTCTCCACAGACCAGACCCAGCAATTCACCAGCAGATTCCAGCGTCTGCAGACTCCTGTGTCTCCACAGACCAGACCCAGCAATTCACCAGCAGATTCCAGCGTCTGCAGACTCCTGTGTCTCCACAGATGACACAGAACTGGGGGGAAGAAAGAATGTGAAAAAAGAAACGCTTCAGCTTCCACACCCTTCGTCAGCACAAGGGAATCTGGAAAATGAAAGAGGGAGCAAGGTGGGTAGGAACAGGAAGAGTGAGAAAGTTCTGGGTAGAGCGATGGAAGGCGTGGATTGGGAATAAAGGAAAATCTGGATAGAGAACGTGAAGATCAGGATCAGGAGGAAGGGAGAGACTGGGTAGAGCACGATCTGGATAGCGAGGAAGGGGTCTGCATTGAGAGGGAGGGGTGGGGACAGAGGTTAGGCATTTTGACATGACCATCACATCTTCTAAAACCCTCTTTCTCACTTCTAGAGTCAAGAATCATAGAGTTGTACAGCACGAAAGCAGACTTTTTGGCTCACCATGTTCATGCCGACCTTTTTACCCATCTCCACTAACCCCATTTGCTTGTACTGTCCACATCCTTATGCCTTGCCTATTTGTGTCTGTCAAAATGTCTATTAAATGTAGTGAAACCATATCCTCTGGCAGTGAGTTCCAGATATCAACCACTTTCTGTGTACAAACCTTTCCATCAAATTCCCTTTAAAACCCCTTTCTCTCACTTTACATCTCTTACATAGAACATATAAAAGTACAGTACAGGAACAGGCCCTTCGGTCCACAATGTATGTGGCAACCATGATACCAAAATGAATCATCTGCCTGCACATGATTCATATCACTCCCTTACCTTCATGACAATGCGTTGGTCTAAGTGCCTCTTAAACACTACTATTGTGTCTGCTTCCACCACTAATCCTAGCAGTGTGTTCCAGGCACCTACCACTCCCCATATAAAAATACTTGCCCCACACATTTCCCTTAAAATTTCCCCCCCTCACCTTAAATTATTTGACATTTCTACCCTTGGAAACAGACTGTCCCTATCTACCCTATCTATGCCCTTCATAATTTTATCTTAACTTCTATCATGTCTCCCCTCAGCCTCTGATGCTCCAGAGAAAACACTCCAAATCCAACCTCTCCTTATAGCTAATACTCTCTAATCCAAGCAACATCCTGATGAACCTCCTCTGCACCCTCTCCAAAGTCTCCACATCTTTACTGTAATGCAGTGACCAGAACTGCACACAGTACTCCAACCATGGCCTAACCAAAATTTTATACAGCTGCAACATGACTTTCTGATTCTTATACTCAATACCCTGACCGATGAATGCAAGCATGCCATATGCCTTCTTTACTGCCCCATCTGCTTGCATTGCTACTTTCAGGGAGCTATGGATTTGGACCCCAAGATCCCTCTGAACATCAATGCTGTAAAGGATCCCCCCATTTACTGTGTACGTTCCCCTTAAGTTTGACTTCCCAAAGTGCAAAACCTCACACTTGCCTGGATTAAACTCCATCGGCTATTTCTCCGCCCATATCAGCAACTGGTCTATAGCCTGCTGTATCTTTACACAACCTTTCTCACTGTCCACAACTCCACCAACCTTTGTGTCATCTGCAAACTTACTAATCAGCCTATCTACATTTTCATCCAAATCATTTATATACATCAAAAACAACAGAGGTCTCAGCACAGATATCTGTGGAACACCACTGGTCACAGACCTCCAGCCAGGATAACACTCCTCCATGACTACCCTCTGTCTTCTATGGTCAAGCCAGTTTTGATTCCAATCTACCAAGTTATCATTGATCTCATGCATCTTAATCTTCTGGATGACCCTCCCACAAGAGGCCTTGTTTGAAGTCCGTGTAAACAACATCCTCTGCTATGTTCTTATTGATCATTTTTGTCATCTCAAAAGACTTAGTCATTTGTGAGACATGACCTGCTCCTTACAAACCCATGCTGACAATAAGGCCATGCTTTTCCAAATGTGAGTACATTCTATCCCTAAGAATCCTCCCCTGTCTCTTCCTTACCACTGATGTGAGGCTCACCAGATTATGATTTCCTGGGTTATTCCTTTCGCCCTTTTTATATGAAGTCCCAATCAGTATTGGGGAAGTTAAAGTCATCCACTATGACAACCCTGTAGCTTTTAAATCTTTCCATGTTCTGTCTGCATATCCATTCCTCCATCTCCTGGAAGTTATTGGGAGGCCTATAGTATAACCCCATCACAGTGACTGCACCTTTCCTATTCCTGAGCTCCACCCACATTGCCTCACTGGATGAGCCCTCCAGGATGTCCTTTCTGTGCCACTGTGACCTCTCTGATCAGTAGCGCAACTCTCCCACCTCTTTCACATCTCTCTCTATTGCATCTGAAATATTTGAATCCTGGAATGCTGAGCTACAAAACTTACAGTTAGAATGTAGAAGAACATAGAACAGTACAGCACAGAACAGGCCCTTCGGCCCACAATGTTGTGCCGACATAGCTATTCCCTCCTAACTACAGAATGCCCATAATCCCCCTATTTTCCTCTCATTCATGTGCTCATCCAACCCTCTCTTAAAAGCCCCCAGTGAATTTGCCTCCACCACCCTATCAGGCAATGCATTCCAGGCATCACCACTCTCTCAGTAAAAAACGTACCCCTCACATCTGTTTTGAACCTACCCCATCTCACCTTAAATGCATGCCCTCTGGTATTGGATCGCTCAATAATGCTTGTCCACCCTATCTATGCCCCTCATAATTTTATACACTTCCAACGGATCACCCCTCAGCCTGCGCCGCTCCAGAGAAAAGAGCCCAGATTTGTCCAGCCTCTCCTGATAGCACATGCCCTCTAATCCAGGCAGCATCCTGGTAAACCTCTTCTGCACCCTCTTTAAAGCCTCGACATCCTTCCTGTAGTGAGGTGACCAGAACTGCACGCAATACTCTAAATGTGGCCTAACCAGAGTTCTATAGAGATGCATCATAACTTCTTGACTCCTGTATTCAATACCCCAATTAATAAATATAAGCATTCCATAAGGCTTCTTAACCACCCTGCCTACCTGTGTAGCCACTTTCAATGAGTCATGGACTTGCACCCCAAGGTATCTCTGCTCTTCAACACTGTTAAGGGTCTTGCCCTTAAGAGTGTACTGCCTCTTGACATTAATCCTACCAAGGTGCAACATCTCACATTTATCCAGGTTAAACGCCATCTGTCATTTCTCTGCCCACATCTGCAGCTGATCTATATCACACTGTATCCATCGCCAGTTGTTACGTACCAACAACAATAGAAACACACCAAGTCATCACGACAGCAAGATTACAACGTGCTGAAGTTTTGCTCAGTGAGTCAGTGAGAAGGAAGAGAGAGAGAGAGAGAGAGAGAGATACTGACTGCTGGTCTCTGTATCGATGGGTGAAGAGTCATGTATAAGTGTCCAGAAGGCATTCAAGACGTGGCCGTCCACAAAAATACCTGTTTCCCTCTACAGGTTAATGACAAAGTGGACTCCACTGGATTCCTCCAAAAATCCATACGTGGATTGTAGTGACAGACACAGTTATTGTTCTTCATCCGTTGATACAGAGACCAGCAGTCAGTGTCTCTCTCGCTCTCTTCCTTCTCACTGACTCACTGAGCAAAACGTCAGCACATTGTAATCTTGCTGTCATGATGACACCACACACACACACACACTACTCTACTGTACTATATTTTAAAGGGACATTCACCAAATAGCAACCTGATCCATAACACCAGTCTTCTACACTATTCACAACTCCACCAATCTTGGTATCGTCTGCAAACTTACTAACCCATCCATCAACATAGTCATCGAGGTCATGTATGTAAATCACAAACAGCAGATGTCCCAGCACAGATCCCTGTGGTACACCACTACTCACAGGCCTTCAGCCCGAATAAGTCCCTTCAACCACCATCCTTTGTCTTCTGCGAGCAAGCCAGTTCTGGATCCACACAGCCAATTCTCCACTGACCCCATACATCTGAACTTTCCTGATTAACCGATTATGTGGGACCTTGTCAAATGCCTTACTGAAATCCATAGAGGTGACATTCACAGCTCTACCTTCATCAGTCTTTCTTGTTACCCTGTGAAAAAACTCAACCAAGTTAGTAAGACACGACTTGCCCTGCACAAAGCCATGCTGGGTTTCCCTAATCAAGCCAATGGATTCCAGATACTCATATATCCTATCTCTAAGAATTTTCTCCAGCAATTTCCCTGCAACTGAACTTGAGACTCAACTGTCCATAATTCCCTGGATTTTCCATTGTTCCTTTCTTAAATAGAGGAACAACATCAGCTATTTGCCAGTCCTCCAGGACTTCACCCGTGATCAAAGAGGACACAAAGATACTGGTCAAGGCCCCAGCAATTTCCTCTTTCGCCTCCCTCAGTAACCTGGGGTATATCCCATCAGGCCCTGGGGACTTAGCCACCTTAATACTGTTTAGGAGACCTAACACTACCTCATCCTTGAACTCTAAATGCCCTAACATGTTTCCACCCTCAGTTCCAATTTCTGCGTCCTGCATGTCCCTTTCCTGGGTAAATACTGAAGAGAAATACTCATTCAGAACCTCCCCCACATCCTCTGCATCCAAACATAGATTCCCTTCTTTATCCTTAAGTGGTCTTAGCCTTCCCTCATCATCCTCTTATTCCTGATGTAGGTATAGAATGCCTTTGGATTCTCCTTAATCCTACTTGCTAACGTCTTTTCAAGGCCCCTCCTGGCTTCCCTAATTCCTTTCTTGAGTTCATTTCTAGCTTCTCTATAGTCCTCACGTGCTCTGTCTGAACCTAACTTCCGAAGCTTTACATTCTTGTCCTTTTTCTTCTTGACTAAGTTCATTACTTCTCTGGACATCCAAGGCTCCCTTATTTTCCCATTCATGTCCTTCCTTCTAATCGGGACATACCTATCCTGTACTCTGTGTATTTGATCCTTAAACACTTTCCACATGAACCTTTTGCCAGCAAAAAGGTTTTCCCACTTTACTCTACAATGATCAGTTTACAATGATTAGTTGTGATCATTGTTCCCACAAACTCTCCCACTGAAACACTGATTTTCTACATACTGTGTCAAGAAACCTTCCTGGATGCACCTAACAAATTCTGCCCTGTCTAAGCCTCTGGCACTAAGGGAGACCCAGTCAATATTGAAGAAATTAAAGTCAATCACGACAATTCCCCTGTTGCTTTTACATCTTTCCACAATCTGCCTTCATATTTCCTCGTAAGTCTCCCACTGGCTATTGTGAGGCCTGTGGTATAACCCCATCAGAGTGATTGTACTTTTTATTTTTGAGCTCTACCCACATTGCCTCAGCGGATGAGCCATCCAGTATTTCCTCTCTGAGTGCAGCTGTGACATTCTTTCTAATTTGTAACGTAACTCCTCTTGTTTTTGATAGCCCTACCATGAGAAAAAAATTCTGACTACCTACTCTATCTATGCCTCATGATTTTATAGACATCTTTCAGGTTACTCCTCAGCCTCCTTTGCTCTACACTAATATTGTAAAGCTCCTCCAGAGTGAGCCAGAACATTCACAGCCTGCAGAGACTTCAGGTCCTCAGCCTAAGAGGAAGAAGAAAGGTAGGAAGCAAACAAGGGTTTAGCCCAGCTGGAGATCATCGCCTTTCTGGGTTCCACACTTTAGGATGTGAAGGTGCTGGAGGTGTTGCAAAGGTGATGGAGGACTTTGGCTGTGCGGAAAGACATGAGAAGCTGATGTTGTTCTCCTGGGAGCAAAGAAATTCAATAGGAGAAATTTCCTAACTAAAGAGTGGTCAAACTTTCTGCCACAGGGGATAGTTGAGGTAAAGGTATGGATACTCATAGACAAGTGCATGAGGGAAAAGGGATGTGAATTGGGATTTAGATTGGCATGGGGAAAGATGGGGGGACGTCTGAGTGGAAGTGGAATGTGCTGGATTGTGTGAACAGAGCAAGGGGAGTGGGACTGGTTGCAGAATCTGTCCAAGTGCCAATACTGGATCAATGTATGATTCTATAATTAGCCAAAGTCACCCTGCATGGGTCTGTGAATATCTGATTTCAGCAAAGACAGATTTGTGTAGTGTTTAATGCTGCATGTTTCTATGAGTTGGAGTGGGTGATTCTGTGTGTAAGCGTGTGAGCGAGAGAGACAGAGTGACTCCGTGTATGTGACCAATTTTGTGTGCATTTGTGTGTGGATGATTCCATGTGATTCTGTATGTTTGTGTCTGTGAGTGATTGTGAGTATGTGATTCTGTGTGGATTTGTATGTCGGTGATTTTATGTCTTTCTGTGTGCGGGGTGTATATTTTTGTGCAGGGTGTGCATATTGTGTGTGTGGTATGGGTGTATTTGTTGTGTGTATCTCTCTGCTGTGTGTCTCTGCTGTGTGTGTCTGGCTGTGTGTGTGTCCGCTGCGTGTGTCTGGTGTGTGTGTCTGGTGTGTGTGTGTCTGCTGTGTGTGTCTGGTGTGTGTGTCTCTCTCCTTCTCTGCTCTGTGTGTGTCTCTCCTCTCTGCTCTGTGTGTGTTTGCACTGTGTGTGTCTCTCTCTCTCTCTCTCTCTTTCTCTGCTCAGTGTGTTGCTCTCTCTCCTCTCTCTGCTCTGTGTGTGTGTCTCTCTCTCTCTGCTCTGCTCTGTGCGTGTGTGTTGGCTGTGTGTGTCTATCTCAAGCTCTGTCATGGAAGGATTTTCAAGTGGAGAGCGGAAAAGATTCAAAGATATGTTCAAAGTCTCCTTGAAGAAATGCACCGTCCCCACCGGCTCCTGGGAATCGCTGGCCCCTGACCTCTCAAAGTGAAGGAGCACTTTGGATGAGATTTGGAACCTTGGGTCCAAGCCTCAGGAGTGTGCAGAGGCCCAATGTGAGAGGCAGAAGGAACAGACCACCTCACAAACTACCTGTCTGCCCCGTCTATGCCAGAGTTAGTGGTTCCTACATCAGTTTCACCAGTTCCATCGTAGAGTTACACAGCATGGAAACAGGCCCTTCAGCCCAGTTGGTCCATGCACATCAAGATGCCCAAGCTAGTCCCATTTGCCAGCTTTTGGCCCATCATGTACCTGTCCAACTGTCTTTTAAAAGTTGTTATTATACCTGCCTCAACCACTCCTGGTGGCAGCTCATTCCACATACATGCCACCCTCTGTGTAAAAAGTTGCCCCTCAAGTTCTTACTAACTTTCCCCTCCCATCTTAAACCTATGCCCTCTAGTTCTTGACTCCCCAACTCTGGCAAAAAGACTGTGTGCATTCACCGTATCTCTGCCCCTCAAAATTTTATACACCTCTATAAGATCACCTCTCGCTCTCCTACACTTCAAGGAATAAAGGCCCAGCCTGTCCAACCTCTCCCTATAACTCAGTCCCTCAAGTCCTGGCAACATCCTTGTAAATATTTTCTGCACTCTTTCCAGTTGAATAACATCTTCCCTATAGCAGGGCGACCAAAACTGAACACAATACTCCCAGTGTGACCCCACAACTGCACCATGACCTCCCAACTTTTATACTCAATACCCTGACTTATGAAGGCCAGCGTGCCACCGTATATAGCTGTGACCACTTTCAGTGAACCATGTACTTGTACTCGAAGGTGCCTCTGTTCTTCAGCACTCCCCAGGGCCCTACCATTCACTGTGAAAGTCCTACCTGGATTTGACTTTCCAAAATGCGTCACCTCACACTTATTAAAAACTCCATTTGCCATTCCTCGGCCCAATTACCCAGCTGATCAAGATCCCTCTGGTATTTTTGATAACCTTCTTCACTGTGCATTACACCACCTATTTCAGTGTCATCTGCAAACTTACCAACCATGCCTTGTACATTGTTATCCAAATCATTGACATAGATGACAAACACCAATGGGCCCGGCACCCACCCCTGAGGCATACATCTAGTCACAGGCCTCCGGTCTGAGAAAAAATCTCTGCTTCCTACCATCAAGCCAATTGTGTATCTAATTAACCAGCTCTCCCTGGATTCCATGCGACCTAACCTCCCAGAACAGCCTACCATGTGGAACCTTATTAAAGGCCTTACTGAAGTCCATTTAAACCACACCTACTGCCCTGCCCTCATCAACCTTCTTGGTCACGTCATCAAAAGCCCACAGAATCTGGCAAGAACTGCCTAAGTATGTAATGTGCTTTTGAGCAACTAGTCCAACAGCTGTGTGGGAACAAGCTACAACAGATTAGTAGAATGATGTTATTTATTGCAATTGATCAATTTAAACAAACAATTACATTTAAAAAATTTATTCCAAAATATACAAAATAATTGAAATAAGAGATGCACAGAATACATAGGAAATATTAAAGAATATTTTAAAAAATGATCAGAAATCTGTGATCTTAAAATATAGGTAAGCTTTATTATAGATACAGCGCATGGGTGGGTTGGCACAATGGAGATGGAGGGATAGATAGGTGCAGTGATTACCAAAAGCTAGGGCCAGGGTCTCCAAACATTGTGTGGTACAGTCACTTTGCTGGAACTCTGCTGCCCGCAGATGGAGTCTGGTGAGACCGTTACTTTCTGGGGGAAATCCACAAAGTGTGTGCAGCCATGCTGTGTGAGTTCATGGTTCCCAGCTTGGACATTGACTGGGTTCGGTGCCTGATGTAAGGGAGTGCCCTGGCTTGCCAGGAGACGTGAGCCTTGCTGTGTGTGGGGGTTGCTGGTGACCCCTGGTACAATGGCCAATGGCCTCAAGGTGGAGGAGTGCCCGGACCAGGTGTCAGACACCGCTGCAGCTGGCGCTGCTGCTCTTGGAGGCTGGCGGCTATAACCTCTCCCACAGTTGACCAGCTTGCGGCTCTCTGACCTTGACTTGTCCACGAAGTCGGTCAGCCGCTCCATCAGACTGCTCCTGGCCTGTGCATTGATGGAAGCACAGGTCTGGACAAAGTTGTTCACCTGCAGGAGGCATTCCTGAAAGCCGGCCTGGTAGTTGAGCCGTGGGATTGCTGAACCATGCCCTGTTTAACAATAACCATAGTTAGTGACTTGGACAACCCACAACACTTCAACATCCAACAGTGTTGTTCAACAGGGAGTTTTTAACTCCGGATTTGGCAGATGCGGGACTGCTCCCAATGGGACTGCTCCCATTGAGCAGCCCTTTTGTAAGGTCATGGCTGATCTGGTTGTAACTCTGCATTTCCACCCATCCCCAGTAACTTTTCACCCAGTCTACCTTTTCTTTCCCCCACAGAAGTTCTGAAACTCAGCTTCCACCAGTTTTTGAGAAAGACTCAAGACCCGCTGATGAAAATAAATCACCTCATCCGTGCTTTAAGTGAGCGACTCCTGACCTCTAGCTGCAGATTGTCTCCCGGAAACATTCTCTCCACATACACTCTTGCCAGGGTCCTCAGGATCTCTCATACTTCAACCAAATCCCTCTCAACACTTCTACTATGCAGCCCAGCATGCCCAGCCTTTCCCCAAAGGGCAGCTCACCTATTCCAAGGTACCAGCCCAGTAAACCACCTCTGAACTACTTCCAACACATTAACATCCCTCCTTAAATTAGGAGATCAAAACTTTGGACAAAGCTCCCGCTTCGTCACTTGATAAGCCACTGTCGGTTTGACTTCAGCGCCACTCTCCCGCCTGTTGCCTAGAAAACTCGACTACCCAATGGGACAGGAATCAAACCCGTCCCCCAGACATTCACTGATTCCGACCGCACACCTCCAAAGAGCCCCCGAGAGAAAGCATCTCCACCTGACACTATTCTTGCATCAAACAAAGCGGATGTGCGGCTCCACTCAAACTCCAAACATTCATCATGTTTAACCCATTGATTGCTTAGTAATAGAGGTTGTGGAATCGCCTTGTCCGATGCTAACTCCCGAGGCGGGTTCTTCTTCTGAGAAGTGTCCAACTTCGCTTTAAGTGAGAGAACTCAGGCGGATAACGGCACCGAGCGACCAGTCCCTTGCTGAACTTCGAATACCCGTCCCGCGGGATGGAACCGAAGTTTAACCGATGTACCGGTATCACAGCTCCGGGACAGGGTAAACCCCCCTCCCCCTCCCCCGCCCCAACTCACAGCAAATACCCACCCTGGAAATTTGGGAGTGCCGCGTTTATCAGATACTGGACTGTCATTTCTAAGATTTCTGCCTTCTCCATTTTACCATTCCGGAAAGTCTAAACAGAAGAGAAAGAAAGCGGTAAAATGCGAAAACTGCGCAGAAGCGAAGCGCTGGAGGTGGGACCAAGGAAGAACATTGGGGAGGGAGGGGGTGAGGGGTCCCAGAGGGAAGGGGGAGACAGCTGGACTTGGCCGACAGGCGGCCCCTCACCTCGCTGTGGGTGTGTTTCAGCAGGAAAGATTTGAGCTGATCCAAGCTGCGGTTCATCCGATCTCGTCTCCGCTTCTCCACCAAGGGCTTAAGCAACTGTAGAGAGATGAATGAGAAGGTTTTTCACGGCCCTTGGAAAGTCGTCGCGCACTTTGGCCCAGAGCAGCCGCGCCCGCCCGGCTTGGGGGTCGGGGGTGCAGCGGCACTCAAACCAAACAGCGGGCAAACATTACTCTCCCTGCAAAATGAAATCAGATTAAAGGTCTCTCGGTCCGCGGCTCTCTGACTCCAGTTATTGACGGGGATATGCTCGCTTCAACCAACATGCCATCTCCAAACAACACCTCCTGATGGACCGTCAACTCACTTTACCTTTTTAACCCCCTTTAAATCAGTAGATTCTGTCGCCATTTTCATAGCTGGGCAGTGGCTCCAGCGCGGAATTGGATGGTCCCAAAGCGGAGTTGGAAGGTCTCAGCGCGGAGGTGGATGGTCCCAAAGCGGAGTTGGAAGGTCTCAGCGCGGAGGTGGATGGTCCCACTGTGCACTTAAGTTGTCAGACCTCTGTTAAGCGAACAGAGGTTAGTGGGTCCCAGTCCGGAGTTGAGTCCCCGCCGGCTAGATCCGACTTGGGGAAACACGGAGCTTCAATGCAAGGGAGCAGCCAGGGCGGTCTATATTATAGTGAACCCGAGAGACACGTGAGGTCGGGGCGGGATCGGATGGCGTTTGACGATGTCCCTCAAGGTGTTGGACTATTCTCTTTTACATTTGCTCCCAGCTCTCCCACTGAGCTCCTGCCGAGCTGTGAAACCAATTAATTCATTTCACGGCCAGATGCAAACTGCCACCCGCTCCGCTTTCAAATTCACCATTTGAAAAGAAGACTCTAAGTTTCAACTACTTTCCCATGGGACTTTCCCAACTTTTAGAGTTCCATCCACGTTAGTCATTCAGCACGGAAACAGGCCCTTCGGTCCCGCTCGTCCATACCGACTAAGGTAGTGACATTTGCCCGCGTTTGGCCAATATTCCTCTGAACCTTTCCTATCCACGTACCTGTCTAAAGGTGTTTTAAGCGTTGTCATTGTGCCCGCCTCTACCACTTCCACAGACAACTCGTTCCATGTAGCCACAACACCTGTGTAGAAAAAATTGCCACTCAAAAACCCTTTAAATCTTTCCCCTCTCACCTTAATGCCCTCTAGTTTTAGGGTCTCCTGTCCTGTAACCATCCAGCTTATCTATGCCCCTCCCGTGATTTTATATACCTCTGTAAGGTAAACCCCCTCAACATCCTACGCTTCCAGGAAAAAAAATCCCCAGCCTATGCAGCATCTCCTTATAATTCAAGCCCTCCAGTCTTGCTGACAATCTTTTCTGCATCCTTTCCAGTTTAATGACATCCTTCCTATGGCAGAGTGACCAGAACTGCACACAATACTCCAAATGTGGTTCTCGCCAACAATAAGATGATACCCTAATTCAATGCCCTGACCAATGAAGGCAAGTGTGTCAAATGCACTTCTTCCCCACCTTGTCTCCCTGCGTTGCCACTTTCAGGGAGCTATATACTGTACCCCACGGGGTTCACTGTGTAAGGCCCACCCTAGTTTAACTTCCCAAAATGCATCACTTTGCACTTGTCTGAGTTTAATTCCATCTGCCATTCGTTTGACAACTTCCCTTAACTGTTCTAGATTCTGCTCTAATCTTAGATATCCCTCTTCACTGTCCACTACCCCACCAATCTTTGTGTCATCCACAAACTTACTAACTATGCCAACTGCATTTTCATCCAAATCATTAATATAAATGACAAACAACAGTGGACCCAGCGCTGATCCCTGCAGCACACCACTGGTCACAGGCCTCCAATCTAAAAAAAAACTCTCCACTACCACCTTCTGACTCCTACCAACAAGCTAATTTTGTATCCATTTTGCCAGCTCACCCTGGATCCTATGTGATCTAACTTTGCAGACCAGTTTACTATGCTGGACCTTGTCAAAGGCTTTGCTGAAGTCCATGTAGACAATGTCTGCCACCCTGTCTTAGTCAATCCTCTTGGTCACCTCTTCAAAAAAACTCAGTCAAATTAGTGATATATGATCCCCCATGCAACAAAGCCATGCCAACTATCCCTGATCAGTCCTTGCCTTTCCAAATGCAACTAGGTCCTGTCTCTCAGAATCGGCTCCAGTAACTTTCCCACCACTGATGTTAGGCTCTCAGGTCTGTAGTTCCCTGGCTTGTCCTTGCAGCCCTTCTTAAATAAAGGTACAACATTAGCCACCCTCCTGTCGTCTGGTACCTGACCTGCAGCTAACGATGGTACAAATATCCCAGAAATTTCTTCTTTACATTCCCACAACATCCTATCGGCCCCGCTGGGATTTATCCACCTTCATACGCTTTAAGACCGCCAATACCTCCCCTTTTGTAATGTGGACATTTTCCGGAACATCACGGTTCTCTTCCCTGAAATCCCGAGCTTCCACGACCTTCTCCACGGTAAATACAGATGAGAAATATTAAATAAAGACATTGCCAGTCTGCCATAGCTCCACACATCGACGACCGCTTTGATTCTTAAGGTGCCCTATTCTCTCCCTCATTACCCTCTAAAAAGTAAGGATCATTATGTTTGCAATAATTAATTTATATTTGGTGATTTAAAATAATGTCGCTGAAAATAGATTTTGTCATTTATTGTTTTAAGTATGAATATTGTTTTGTTTATCGCGGATCAAACACACTCGAAGGTGAAAATGACGAGAAGGATCAGAAACATTTTTATCGTCCAGTGTAATTTTACATTACTTGTGTTATGAGGAGAGGTTGAGCGAGCTAGGGCTTTTCTCTTTGGAGAGGAGGAGGATGAGAGGTGACTTGATAGAGGTGTACATGATGAAAAGAGGCATAGATCGTTGTGAACAGTCAGAGACTTTTTTCTCAGGGCGAAAGTGGCTAACACGAGGGGGCATAATTTTAAAGTGATTGGAGGAAGGTATAAGGGGGGGTGTCAGGGGTAAGTTTTTTACGCAGAAAGTGGTGGGTGCGCGGAACGCACTGCCGGCAGAGGTTGTGGGGGCAGATACATTAGGGATATTTAAGAGACACTTAGCAACACGAATGATAGAGAAATGGAGGGCTATGTGGGAGGGAAGGGTTAGATAGATATTAGAGCAGGATAAAATGTTGGCACAACATTGTGGGCCGAAGAGCCTGTACTGTGCTGTAGTGTTCTATGTTCCAAATTCTTCAAATACGCCAAAGTTTCAAACTGGTTGCTTGTTCCCAGCGAAGGCTGGGGAGGAGGTGTCATGATGGGAGAATGGAAACACTCCGTACTCCTGCCTTTCTCCGATCTCAGTGGTGCGCGAGGTGTCGGGCTAATCAAAGACTGAAATCTCAATGGGTTTGAGACTCGGAGATGCTTTGTTTCCCGCCACAACCCCCACCCCACCCCCGCCCGTCTCTCTCTCTCACCATCTAGCTCTTGAGTACTTAACAGAACGCTAAATTGTCAGAAAATACCTTGAGTGTTAGAAACAAAATATTCCATTGAGATTTAAACAGGAACGATTTGTTTGACCGTTCAACCAAAGGATAGGACGCCCAACATTGAAACCGGAACGTTCTGAACGAATTTTCTCACGTAGAGTCGACAACTATCGTTCTCTTTTGAGGGTTTCGGGTTTATGTTGCAAAGAGGACATGATGAATAGATTATTAATTGGAGGCCGTGGAGGTTAAAATAGCTCAGATCAACTCCCACAAGAGTGATAGATTCTTTATCCGAAATCTTTACAGCGACTCGGAAGCTGAAAGAAACGTGAAGGAAACAGCTTGTGGCTTCCACACGCCCGCTGGACGGGCCCGCGGGTCCAGGTGTCACAATCAAAGGGTCTGCGTTTATGTCCTGAGAACCTCTTCATCTGGTGTTTAACCGTTTGTTCAGCGATTAGTAATTCGCCAGGAAACAGGAATCCCGCACAGAAAGATTAGTACACAGATTATCCATGCAGAGATGTTCTCCACAGAGCCATCAACTGTACAGATTCTCGGCACCAGAGGAGATTACAATAACTTCTGCCGAAAATTCTGACGTTGCCCATTGAGGTTGGCCTGTGAACTGCCAGAATTGGCTCAGTGCGAGGAAGCGGAGGGTGATGGCTGATGGTCGTTTCTCGGAGTGGAGGCCTGTGTCTGGTGGTGTGCCACAGGGGTCGGTGCTGGGACCCTTGTTCGTAATTTATACAAATGATTTGGATGTGAATGTGCACGCATGGTTAGTAAATTTGTGAATGAGACTAAAATAGGCGGTGTTGTAGACAGTGTAGTAGGGTATGAAAATCACAGGGGATCTTGATCAGCTGGATAAGGCTGAGGATTGGCAAGTGGCTTTAATCCAGATAAATGTGAGGTATTGCATTTGGGAGATCAAACCAGGGTAGGAATTGTACAGTGAATGGTAGGGCCCTGGGGAGTGTTGTGGACAGAGGGACCCAGGAGTGCAAGTGCAAAGTTCATGAAAGCAGTGACTCAGGTAGACAGGGTGGTGAAGAAGCATTTGACATGCTGGCCTTCATCAGTCAGGGCACTGGGTTTAGGAGTTGGGAAGTTATGTTGCAGTTATACAAGATGTTTGTGAGGCCTCACTTGGAGTATTGTGTACAGTTTTGATCATCCTGTCATAGGAAAAATGTTATTAAACTAGAAAGAGTGCAGAAAAGGTTTGCCAGGATGTTGCCTGATTTGGGGGCCTGAGTTACAAGGAGAGGCTTGTGTGGATTCAGACTTTATTCCCTGGAATATAAGAGACTGAGGGGTGACTTGATAAAGGTATATAAGATTATGAGGTGCATAGACAGAGTGAAAGCACAAATCACAGGTGGTGATGAGTCACCTTACCGGAGTGAGATAGGACACCTGGGTGAGTGGTGCTGCAACAACAACCTCTCGCTCAATGTCAGCAAAACTAAAGAGCTGATTGTTTGACTTCAGGAAGGGGAAGGAGGGCGAACATAAGCCAGTCTACATTGGGGGAAATTGGTGGTGGAGAGTCAGCAGCTTGAAGTTCCTGGGCGTTAACATATCAGATGACCTGTCCTGGGCCCAGCACGTTGATACAATCATAAGGAAAGCATGTCATGGTCTTTACTTTCTTAGAAGGTTAAGGAGGTTTGGCTTGTCACTGAACACTCTAACAAACTTGTATAGATGTACCTGTACTTTCGAAAATATCCTGACTGGTTGCATCATGCTCTGGTATGGCAACTCGAATGCACAAAAATGTACAAAGCTGCAGAGAGTAGTGGACTCTGCCCAATACATCACAGGCACATCCCTCCCGCCATCGGTAGTATCTACAGGAGGCACTGGCTCAAGAAGGCAACATCCATCATCAAAGGTCCCCACCATCCGGGCCGTGCCATCTTCTCGCAGCTACCAATGGGCAGGAGGTACAGAAGCCTGAAGTCCCACACCACCAGGTTCAAGAACAGCTACGTCCCTTCAACCATTCGGTTCTTGAACCAACCAGCAAAACAATAATTACTATAGTTTAGCAACACTATGACCACTTTGATCACTTTGCACTAAAATGGATTTTGTTTCTTTTTGTTCTAATTGTGTTCTTTCTTGTAAAATTGTGTGTATGGTTAATTTAAGTTATTCTTGTGAATGCTGCTTATCTGATGCTATGTGCCTGTGATGCTGCTGCAATTAAGTTTGTCATTTGCTCCTTTGCATACATGTACTTGTGTATATGACAATAAATTCAACTATAGACTATACCACACAGGGTGATACCTGACAGGGGAGGCCGAACAGCCAGAGGTCATGGTACATATTGGTACCAATGACATAGGTAAGAAAAGAGAAGAGGTCCTGAAGAGGGAATATAGGGAGTTAGGTAGGAAACTGCAAAGCAGGACCTCAAGGGTAGTAACCTCTGGATTGCTGCCTATGCCATGTGCTGGTGAGGGTAAGAATAGGATGATTTGGCAGATGAATGCATGGCTGAGAAATTGGTGCAGGGGGCAGGGTTTCAGATTTGTTGATCATTGGGATCTCTTCTGGGAAAGGTAAGACGTGTACAAAAGGTACAGGTTACACCTGAACTGGAGGGGGACCAATATTCCTGTGGGCAGGTTTGCTAGAACTGTTGGGGAGGGATTAAACTAATTTGGCAGGAGGATGGGGACCCGAGTGATAGGTCAGAGGTTGGCGCATTCAATTTACAAGTAGATGCAGCATGTAGAAATTGCAGTCAGTTGGATTGGCTGAAGTGTGCCTACTTTAATGTGAGAATTATCAAGAACAAGGCTGATGAACTTGGACCATGGGTAAGTACATGGAACTACAACACTGTGGCCATTACAGAGACTTGGCTGTCACAAGGGCAGGAATGGCTGCTGGATATTCCAGGGTTTTGATGTTTCAGAAGGGACAGGGACAGAGGTAAAAGAGGTGGGGGAGAAGCTTTGCTTATCAGGGACAGTGTCACAGCTGTAAAAAGGGAGGACGTCCTGGAGGAATCATCCACTGAGTCAGTGTGGGTGGAGGTCAGAAACAGGAAGGGAGTGATCATTCTACTGGGAGTATTCTACAGACCCCCAAGTAGCAGCAGAGACACTGAGGAGCAGATCAGAAGGCAGATTTTTGGAGAGGTGCAAAAAATAACAGGGTTGTTGTCATGGGTGATTTCAACTTCCCTAATATTGATTAAAGGGGATAGATGGGGAAGAGTTTGTTTAATGTGTCCAGGAAGGATTCCTGACACAGTATGTGGACAGGCCAACTAAAGGAGAGGCCATACTGGCCCTGGTACTCAGCAATGAGCCGGATCAGATTTCAGGTCTCTTGGTGGGAGAGCATTTTGGCGATAGTGACCATGACTCCTTGACCTTTACCATAGGCTTGGAGAGGGATAGGAGCAGACGATATGGGTGTTGTGCCAAAGTTAAGCAGGATTGTTCTCAGATCTGACAGAAATAAGCCTTACACATGCAATGCTGCACACAACTCACTTTATTGCTAAGTTACAACAAGTGGTACTTATCTCGGAAGCACGCCTGAGCCTGTTTAACTGCAGCACCCCATTCCAATTGGTCCACAGCATCAGTCGCGACCTAACCTGTGGTCAGACCCCACTTGGAGTACTGTGCTCAGTTCTGGTCTCCTCACTACAGGAAGGATGTGGAAGCCATAGAAAGGGTGCAGAGGAGATTTACAAGGATGCTGCCTGGAATGCGGAGCATACCTTATGAAAGCAGGTTGAGGGAACTCGGCCTTTTCTCCTTGGAGTGACGGAGGATGAGGGGGGACCTGATAGAGGTATGTAAGACGGGGCATTGATCGGGTGGATAGTCAGACGCTTTTCCCCAGGGCTGAAATGGTGGCCACAAGAGGATATAGGTTTAAGGTGCTGGGGAGTAGGTATAGGGGAGATGTCAGGGGTTAGTTTTTTACTCAGAGAGTGGTGAGTGCATGGAATGGGCTGCCGGCAACGGCGGTGGAGGCAGATAAGATAGGGTCTTTTAAGAGACTGTTGGATAGGTACATGGAGCTGAGAAAAATAGAGGGCTATGGGTAAGCCTAGTAATTTCCAAGGTAGGGACATGTTTGGCACAGCTTTGTGGGCCGAAGGGCCTGAATTGTGCTGTAGGTTTTCTATGTTCTATGTTCTATGAGCCCAAATCCAAGATACCTCACCACCGGTGTGCTCACTCTTTTATACCCTGGTCACTTCTGTCTGCCCCTACCTGGGTCAATCCTTTGTTCAAGTCAACCCATCACATGACCATCGCCTCAGGCACTGCAGGCTCATGTCAGTAGAGAAAATATCTTGGTTACCTAGCACCCAGGTCACCTTTCCGCGCTGCACACACATTTGATCCTTGCGCTCTCTGGCTGACATTTCAGGATTCTTACTACAATGGGAAAGTATTTAATGAGGGGAGGGGGAATTATGAATCTATTAGGCAGGAAGTTGGGAGCGTAAATTGGGAACAAATGTTCTTGGGGAAGTGCACAGTGGAAATGTGGAGGTTGTTCAGGGAGTACTTGCATGGGGTTCTGGATCGGTTTGTCCCATTGAGGCAGCGTAAGGATGGTAGAGTGAAGGAACCATGGTTGACAAGAGATGTAGAATATCTTGTCAAGAGGAAGAAAGAAGCTTACCTGAGGTTTAGAAAGCATGGATCAGAGAGGACTCTGGAGAGCTACAAGGTAGCCAGGAGGGATTTTAAGAATGGACTTGGGAGAGCTAGAAGGGGGCATGAGAAGGCCTTGGTGAGTAGGATCAAGGAAAACCCCAAGGCATTCTACATGTATGTGCAGAATAGGAGGATGACTAGAGTGAGGGTAGGACCGATCAGGGATAAAAGAGGACACGTGCCTGGAGTTGGAAGAGTTAGGGGAGGTCCTTAATGAATACTTTGCTTCAGTATTCACCAGAGAGAGAGAGACCTTGACGTCTGTGAGGATGGCGTACGACAGGCTGATGCATGTCGACGTGAGGAAAGAGGATGTGCTGGAACTTTTGAAAAACATTAGGATAGATAAGTCACCAGAGCCGGATGGGATATATCCAAGTTTATTACAGGAAGCAAAGGAAGAGATTGCAGTGCCTTTATCGACAATCTTTGTGTCCTCACTGGCCACAGCAGTAATGCCAGATGATTGGAGAGTGGCAAATGATGATCCTTTGTTCAAGAAAGGGAGTAGGGATAACTTTGGGAATTACAGGCCAGTGATTCTTACTTCAGTGGTGGGCAAATTACTGGAAAAGATTCTTGGAGACAGGATTTATGGGCATTTGGAGAAACCTAGGCTGATTAAGGACAGTCAGCATGGCTTTGTGAGGGGCAGGTCGTGCCTCATGAGCCTGATTGAATTCTTTGAGGATGTGACAAAGCACATTGATGAAGGTAGAGCAGTGGATGTGGTGTACATGGATTTCAGTAAGGCGTTTGATAAGGTTCTTTATGGAAGGCTCATTCAGAAAGTCTGGAGGCATGGGATCCAAGGAATCTTGGCTGTGTGGATTCAGAATTGGCTCGCCCATAGAAGACAGAGGGTGGTTGTAGATGTAGCGTATTCTGCCTGGAGGTTGGTGACCATTAGTATTCCATAGGAATCTGTTCTGGGACCCCTGACTCATAAATGACTTGGATGAGGATGTGGAAGGGTGGGTTAGTAAGTTTGCTGACAGCACGAAGGTTTGTGGCTTGGATAGTGTAGAAGGTTGCTGTAGGTTACAACAAGACATTGATAGGATACAAAGCTGGGCTGAGAAGTGGCAGATGGAGTTCAACCCAGACAAGTGTGAAATGATAAACTTTGGAAGATCAGATCTGAAGGCAGAATACAAGGTTAATGACAGGACTCTTAGCAGTGTGGAGGAACAGAAGGATCTTGGGGTCCATCCATCGACCCCTCAAGGTTGCCACGCAGGTCGATAGGGTTGTTAAGAAGGCGTATGGAGTGTTGGCCTTCATTAGTTGGGGGATTGAGTTCAAGAGGTGTGAGGTAACG
This sequence comes from Pristis pectinata, assembly GCF_009764475.1. Taxonomy (NCBI): domain Eukaryota; kingdom Metazoa; phylum Chordata; class Chondrichthyes; order Rhinopristiformes; family Pristidae; genus Pristis; species Pristis pectinata. Next base: position 14,400,645 of record NC_067440.1, read on the forward strand.
TTGCAGCTCTATAAATCTCTGGTTAGACCACACGGAGTATTGTGTTCAGTTCTGGTCGCCTCATTATGGGAAGGATGTGGAAGCTTTAGAGAGGGTGCAGAGGAGATTTACCAGGATGCTGCCTGGATTGGAGAGCATGTCCTATAAGGATAGGTTGAGCGAGCTAGGGCTTTTTTCTTTGGATAGAAGGAGGATGAGAGGTGACTAGAGGTGTACAAGATGGCAAGAGGCATAGATCGAGTTGACAGTCAGAGACTTGTTTCCTAGGGAGAAAATAGCTAACACAAGGGGGCATAATTTTAAGGTGATTGGAGGAAGTTATTTGGGGGAGGAATGTCAGAGGTAAGTTTTTCTTAAATTACACACAGAGTGGTGGGTGACAGCAGAGGTTGTGGGGGCAGATACATTAGGGACATCTACAGACTCTTAGATAGGCACATGAATGATAGAGAAAGGGAGGGCTTTGTGGGAGGGAGGCGTTAGATAGATCTTAGAGCAGGATAAAATGTCGGCACAACATTGTCGGCCAAAGGGCCTGTACTGTGCTGTAATGTTCTACACACAAAGGATGGTGTGTATTTTGAATGAGCTGCCAGAAATAGTGGTTGAGGCAGGTACATTAGCAATGTTTAAAAGCCATGTAAATAGGACTAGCTCTCTGAGCAACACAGTCAGCATGGATGGGTTGGGCCAAAGGGCCTGTTTCCATGCTGTAAGACTAGGACCATGACCATCACCAAGCAGATTTGTCCCTGACTACTCTTTGCTCATGACCACTATAATATCAACCCAATCAAACTTACTCTGGCGGCGAGGAGACATTCTCCCACCCTTTGGTTTGGTGATTTAATCGTTACTGTTACACAGACAGGACTAAGGATGTTGCATGAAGTTACACGTCCACATCACAATAGGCAGCCTGAGCTTGTCAGGATCACGGTCGTTACATCCTGAAGGTGAATACTTGGAATTGATCAACCAATCAGTTTCATGGGTTAATGAGATTAAATATTTATTTTGTTACTTGTACATTCAGACATGTGCCTTTTGCAATGCATCAACCAATGAGCGCTCCCTCTTTCAGATAAAGGTGAATCGACAGTGATTACAATCGATTTGGATTAATTCCACAATTAATCAAGGATTGATCCTTCCTGTAACCGACCTCTCTTCCCATCACGCTTCGAGGCGGAGGTGTCAGGATGGGAAAGCTTTAAACTTTAATATTCCACACTCCATCTCACTCCCCAGTCACAGGTCTTTTTTTTATTGTGGTGGGGGAGGTGTCAGCTGATCAAAGAGTTTAAAGTTGAAAGAAAGTTTTACACAGACGCGGTTTGGAATTTAGATCTGTCCGTAGTCCGACCATCCATCTACCAACCTCCGCGTGAATGTATTATAGAACTATCTAAACGATTAATCGATCGATCTCTGCAATATTTAAGAGCAGCAAGAAACTGTAAGGACACCTTGAACAAATTTTGACCTTTGATTTGGGAGGAAAATTTTCTGGTTCTTTAACGCCAAACACGCACGGTTTAAACTATTTTGTTGTGCAGAGGATTGTTCTGATTTGGGATGTTCAGTCAGCGTTGCAAAGCAGAAATGTTGGTGAAATTATTAATTTGAGTGCATGAAAGTTTAAAGCAATTTCAGCCCCACCCCTATCTCATCGGGATAATGTTTACGATTCATTGTCACGGATCCTTTGAGGAACTGGGAACCTGAAAGTGACATGAAGGTGACAACTTGTGCCTCGCACACGTCCGTTTGATGGGACCGGGGGGCATGTCAGAATCAAAGGTTAACTCCCAAGTATCCTTTTCATCTGGATTTAACGCCTTTTTAACAATTTACCATCCTGGGAAAGGAGCCCACGCAGTGCCTTGCTGCACTCTAGGGAATAAGTCCTATTCAAACCTTCCCTATAACTTAGGTCCTCAAGTTCCGGCAACATCCTTGCAAATTTTCTCTGCAATCTTTCAAGCTTGTATCTTTCCTGGAGGTAGGTGACCAGAACTGCACATAATATTCCAAACGTGGCCTCATCAATAACTTGTACAACTTCAACATAACATCCCAACCTCTGTACTCAATGCCCTGATTTATCAACGCCAAAGTGCTACCTACCTGTGATGCTGCTTTCAAGGAACTATGGACCTGTATTCCAAGATCCCTTTGTTCTACCGCACACCTCAGAGCCCTACCATTCACTGTGCAAGTCTTACCCTGGTTTGTCCTCCCAAAGTGCAACACCTCACAATTGTCTGCATTAAATTTCATCAGCCATTTTTCAGCCCATTTTCCTAGCTGGTCAAGATCACACACAAGTTTTGGTAGCCATTCTCGCTGTCCACTACGCTCCCAACCTTGGCATCATCTGCAAATATGCTGATCTGGTTTATCACCATCATCTAAATCATTAATATAGATGATAAACAACAACCATCTACTACCACTCTCTGGCTTCTTTCACTAAGCCAACGTCGAATCCAATTGGCTACTTCATTCTGAATGCCAAGTGACTTAACCTTGTAGACCAGCCCCCCACGTGGGACTTTGTTGAAGGCCTTGCTTGCTAAAGTCCATGTAGATAATGTCCACTGCCGATCCTTCAACAACCTTCTTGGTAACCTCCTTGAAAAACTACAAGATTTGTTAGCCATGACCTACCATGCACAAAGCCATGTTGACTATCCCTAATCAGCCCTGCCTATCCAAATACTTATATCCTGTCCCTCAGAATACCTTCCAATAATTTATCCATGACTGACATCAGGCTCACCGGTCTATAATTTCCTGGCTTATTCTGAGGGGCTTTCTTGAACAACATTAACTCTCCTCCAGTCCTCCAGCACCACACCCGTGGCTAAGGACATTTTAAATATTTCTGCCAGGGCCACTACAATTTCTGCACTAGCCTCCCACAATGTCTGAGGGGACACTTTATCAGGCCCTGGGGATTTATCCACCATCATTGACCTCAAGACAGTTAGCACCTCCTCTTCTGTAATCTGGATATGGTCCATGACCTTACCACTCTTTTGCCTCAGTTCTATTGTCTCTGTGTCTTTTCCAGAGTAAATACGGATGCAAAAAAAATTCATTTAAGATCTCCCAATCTCTTTCAGCTCCATGCATAGATGACCATGCTGATCTTCAAGACGACCAAATTTGTCCCTTGCTACCCTTTTGTTCCTAATATAGTTATAGAAACCCTTTGGATTCTTTCACCTTGTCTGCCAGTGCAACCTCATGTCTCTTTTTTCCCTCCTGATTTCTCTCTTCAGTGTTCCCTTGCATTTCTTATACTCCCCAAGCACCTCATTTGATCCTATCTGCCTATATCTGATATGCACCACCTTCTTTTTCTTTACCAGGGCATCAATAGCCCTCGATAACCAAGGTTCCTTGAATCTGCTAGCCTTGCCTCTAAATTCTGCTGACTACTGGGAGGTCTATAATATTGTCCCATTAACATGATCATCCCTTTCTTATTCTTCAGTTCCACCCATATTGTCTCAGTAAATGAGCCCCCCAGTACGTCCTCTGAGCACTGCTGAGTTTCCCTGATGAGTAATTCTGCCCCTCCCCTTTAATACTAACCCTTCTATCATGTCTAAAACATCGGAACCCTGGAACATTGAGCTGCCAGTCCTGCCCCTCCTGCAACCATGTCTCACTAATGTAATTCTATGTATAATTCTATGTATGGATCCATGCTCCTAGTTCCTCTGCCTTACCTACAATACTCCTTGCATTGAAATAGACACATCTCAGAACATTAGTGCCACCATGCTCATCAACCAGTCGATTCCTGTCTTTGCTTGTGGGCTTAAGATCTACTTTCCCCACAGCTTCTCCACTTGCTGCCCTGCCACTCTGGTTCCCACCCCCTGCAACCCTAGTTTAAACCACCCACTCCTGAGCAGCAGTAACAAACTTCCTACAAGGTTATTGATCCCCCTCTAGTTCAGGTGCAAACCATCCCATTTGTACAGGTCCCACATGCCCTGGAAGAGAGCTCAATGATCCAAAAATCTGAGCCCTCCCCCTGCACCAGCTCCATAACCACATGTTAAACTGCACTATCTTCCTACTTCTCGCCTCACTTGCATGTGGCACAGGTAGCAATCCTGATATCACCACTCTGCAGGTCCAGTCTTTTAACTTGACAACAAACTCCCCTGAACTCACTTTGCAGGACCTTATCACCCTTCCTGCCTATGTCATTGGAGTACTGATGTGGACCACATCTTCTGGCTGCTCACCATCTCCCCTAAGAATGCTGTGGACTCAGTCAGAGATGTCTCTGACCCAGACAGCTGGGAGGCAACATACCATCCATTCTCGTCCACAGAATCTCCTTTCTGTTCCCCTAACCTATGAATCCTCTTCCCCCCAACACCCCTCCTTCCCTTCTGAGTCACAGAGCCAGACTCAGTGCCAGACACCTGGCCACTGTGGCTTTCCTCTGGTAAGTCATCTACATCCCCACCCACCCACCCTCCCCTCCCCCCCCCCCCACAGACTATCAAAAATGATGTTATTGAGGGGAACTGCCACAGGGGTACTGTGAGAGCTAACACACATACACACACACACACACACACACACACACACACACACACACACACACACACACACAGATATAATCCATACATAGATATTCTCCAGAGAGAGTTGCTGCTCAGAAATATCACAAAGATATTACTGGATTCAAAACTTTCTAGGAAGCAGGACACAAAGGATAATGATTGACAGGTGGTTTTTGAGAGAGGGAGTTTGTAGACTCAATGCCTGCCCATTGCTTCTTGTTGCATACATTAATGGCTTAGGTTTAAATGTAGCGGATATTAGAAAAAAAAATGCAGGTTACATAAAAATTGGCTTCTGTGGTTGACGGTGAGGAAAACGTCAGACCGGAGGAAGATATAGTACTCAATTGGAAAGAATAGCGTCGAGTAGGATTGAATCCAATTCTGTTCTATAATTCTCCAAATGTTCGTAAATCCCGTCCCTCAGAATCTTTTCCAATAATTTGCCCACCACTGAAGTAAGACACACAGGTCTATAATTCCCAGGGTTATCCCCACTCCCTTTCTTGAGCAAAGGAATAAGATTTGCAGCCCTCTAATCATCTGGTACTACTCCTGTGGCCAGTGAAGGTACAAAGATTATCACCAAGGGCTAAGAAATCTCTTGTCTCACTTCCCGTAGTATCCTGGGATATATCCCATCCAGCCCCAGGGACTTATCTATCCTAATGTTTTTCAAAAGTTGCAGCACATTCTCCTCTTTAACATCAACATGTTTTAGCTTATCAGCCTGTTTTACGCTGTCCTCACAAACGTCAAGGTCTCTCTTACAGGTGAATACTGAAGCAAAGTATTCATTAAGGACCTTCTCCAACTCCAGGCATACGTTTCCTCTTCTGTCTCTAATCGGTCCTGCCTTCATTCTAGTCATCCTCCTGTTCTTCACCAACGAGTAGAATACCTTGGGGTTTTCCTTAATCTTACTTGCCAAGGCCTTCTCATGCCCCCTTCTAGCTCTCCTAATTCCATTCTTAAGCTCCTTCCTGGCTACCTTGTAACTCCAGAGCCCTGTCTGATCTTTGCTTCCTAAACCTTAAGCAACCTTCTTTCTTCTTCTTCACTAGATATTCCACATCTCCTGTCAACTATGGTTCCTTCACCCTACCATCCTTTTCCTGTCTCAGTGGGACAAATCTATGCAGAACCCCATGCAAGTGATCTCTAAAAACCTCCACATTTCCATTGTGCATTTCCCTGAGTACATCTGCTCCCAATTTACACTCCCAAGTTCCTGCCTAATAGCATCATAATTCCCCCTCCTCCAATTAAAAACTTTCCCATACTGTCTGCTCCTATCTCTCTCCAACGCAAGGGTAAAGCAGGGAGTGTGGTCACAGTCTCTGAAATGCTCAGTCACTGAGAGATATGACACCTGACCAGGTTCATTGTCTAGTACCAGATCCAGAATGGCCTCTATTCTCATTGGCCTGTCTACATATCATGTCAGGAATCCTTCCTGGACACCTAACAAATTCCACCCCATCCAAACCTTCTGCACTAAGGAGGTGCCAATCAATATTAAGGAAGCTGAAATTACCCATGACAACAACCCTGTTATTTTTGCACCTATCCAAAATTTGCCTCCCAATCTGTTCCTCAGTGTCTGTTGCTATTGGGGTGGGGTCTGTAGAATACTCTCAATAGAGTGATTGCTCCCTTCCTGTTTCTGACCCCCACCCACAATGACTCAGTTGACGATCCCTCCAAGATGTCTTCCCTTCTTGCAGCTGTAATACTATCCCTGATTAGCAATGCCACTCCCCCACCTCTTACCTCCCTCTGTCTTTTTTGAAAGATTTACACCCCAGAACATCCTACTGTTGTGATAGCCAAGTCTCTGTAATGGCCACAACATTGTAGTTTCATGTTCTGACCCATGTTCTAAGTTGATCACCCTTGTTCCTGATACTTCTCGCATTAAAATAGACAGCAACCCATCCAACTGACTGCAATTTTGTCCTATCAACTGCCTATCCTTCCTCACAGTCTCTCTACATGCTGCATCAACCTGTACACCAACTGCCCCATCCTCTGACCTATAACTCAGGTTCCCATCCCCCTGCCAAACTAGTTTAAACCCTCCCCAAGAGCTCAAGCAAACCTGCCCTAAAGGATATTGGTCCCCCTCCAGTTCAGGTGTAACCTGTCCCTTTTGTACAGATCACACCTTCCCCAGAGGTGATCTCAATGATCCACAAATCAGAAACCCTGCCCCCTGTACCAATTTCTCAGCCACACATTCATCTGCCAAATCAACCTATTCTTGCCCTCACTGGCATGTGGCACAGGCATCAATCCAGAAATTACAACTCTTAATGTCCTGCTTTTCTGCTTCCTACCTAGTTCCCCATATTCACTTTTCGGGACCTCATCCTTTTTCCTACTTATGTCATTAGTGCTAATGTGTACCATGACTTCTGACTGCTCACCCTCCCCCTTTAGAGTGCTGTGGACCAGATCTGAGACGTCCCTGACCCTAGCACCTGGGAGCCAACATACTGTCCAGGAGTGTCTTTCATGTCCACATAATTTCCTTTCTGTGCCCCTAACTATAGAGACCCCTGTCATTTTTGTTCTCTCTTCTCCCCCCTTCCCTTCTGAGCCACAGAGCCAGACTCGGTGCCAGCAACCTGAGAACTGTAGCTTTCCCCTGATAGGTCCACCCACCCCCCCAACCCCCAACAATATCCAAAACAGTATGCCTGATATTGAGGGGAATGGCCACAGGGGCACTCTGCACTACCTGCCTATTCTGTTCCCTTCTCCTCGGAAGGAAGGAAGGAAGATTTTCTGCACAGAGAGTGGTCATTTAGTTTGGGAAAGTGGGCAAAGGAATGGCAGAATTTAACTCATACAAGTGCAAAGTGATGCATTTTGGGAAGTTAAAGTGTGGAAGCTATGGTAAGGTGAGGTTTTTTTACAAAATAATCTTTATTCATCATAAGAATATATATAGATACAAGAATAAACAGTGCAAAACCTTTACATTCATGCACAATTTATTCAATAGTGTCATGTTTTAAAACCCATAGTACCATTGCCACTCATGTAGCTCCCTGGTGGTCATACCTCAATACAATACTTACAATATTTAAAGGGCATCCCCCCCCGACTCAGCCCCTCTGCGTACAGTATCGGAAGGAGCCCAGACCGCGATCCTTCCCCACAGAGCCTTTGCATTGGCTGCACCGAGCTTCAGCGTGTCCCTCAGCATGTACTCTGCAGCCTGGAATGTGCCGGTTGGCAGCATTCCCTTACAGACATCTCGCTGTGCTGGAAGACCCACAAGTTTCGGGCAGACCAAAGGCCATCCTTCACCGAGTTGATGACCTTCCAGTGAGGAAGTAAAGGGTTAAGAAATTGTGACCGTACATATAACTAATGAAAAAATACCACGCATGCAAGCCCCTGACTCAAGACCAGGTGGTAATTACTGTGTCCGGAACTTGATTGTAAGCCAATTATACTAAACAATGAGTGTGAGGTTTGTCTTAAATAATGAGCGTGACGGTTGTCTTTGTATTTTAGGCCGTCCGATTGAAATTGGTGTAGCCGCATTGTTTAAGTGTGTGACAAGGACTGTATAAATTGATGTCTGCCCCTCTGTATTGTGGAGACCTCCGATAAAGACTCTGCATGAAAGTCAGGAGAATTCTCCCTTGCAGTATACTGCTAATAAATGCGTTTTAACAGAATTAATCTGTGGCACTGTGTGATTTTGCAGCAGGCAGGAGTGGGAACTTAAAATTGGGATAACAATTTGGCGAGCCAGCCAGGGGTCCAAGACGTGAGCGTAAGTGAATGACGAGGATAATGACTACCTGAGATGGAAGGGTCCATAAGGTAAGATTCACCTTGATCCCTCTCAGGGAGTCAAACACCTGATCGATCCTTTGCTTATCGAATATCCTCTGACAGACTCCTTGCAAACTTGTCTGAATGCCACAGGTAAGAGGAGGTTAGAGTCTTCCAGATAAATTATCAGAGGTTTGAGTCCTTGGAGTAATAACGGTAAGGGGTTCGAGTCCCCAGTTTTGGGTTTTAAGGTTGTGAATTTAAGGTTTTGAGTTTTTAAGTTTTGAGATCTATTCTCCGGTACTACCACCCTGCCTTAGACCGGTTCTTAAGAGGGAAAACCCCCGACAGGAGGGTCAGGAACCTGAAGTGGGTGAAGGAAAGAGACCGATCTAATAGATAATCATAGTGATTTGTACTTTATGGTCGAAAATGAGAATAATTTCCTTAAATTATGGCATGCCTCAATAAGAAATTGGGAAATGAAATATGGCCATTAGGGGGAACTTGGGATGTGGATAAGTGTCTAAAGGCAGAAAAGGTGACTTGGGAATGCAATACAGGAGAAAAATGAAAAATATTAATGTCTACTTGGAGAAAAATGGCCAAAGACCTGACAAATAGATCAAAACAGAGTAGTTGGGAAAATAATGCACGTAGAAGGGAGAGGGAAGGGGTAGACCAGGGAAAGAAGGAAAAATGTAGGAATAAAAATAATGAAAATAAGGATAAAGTGGAGGTACCTCCCGACATGTCTGGCGTGCCCCTGTTGTTCCAAAGTAATGATACGGACGAAAATGAGGATTGGATGGTCCAACCCACAGCCCCTATCTACCCCCGCAATTTCACTGCTGCCCCCATATAATGTAACCAGTCTGCAAACCGTTCTGCTCTCACCACCAACGATACTAGCCAAGTCCCGTCCCAAGGACAATTCCATGACCCTATTGCGTCCCGAACTAGAAGTCAGCTTATATGGAGAGGAAGCCCGCATACGAATGGTACTAAGGCCACAGGCAAGCGACAGAACTTCCTTGTAGGGGATAGACCTTTAGTAGATCCTCAGTCGGACACCGATTATGACTCCGATTCTACCACTGATAATGACGACCCTAAAGATCCCGATCCATTGCCTATGTTGAATGAGGTAAAGGGAGCCAAGGCTCAAAGACAGTTCCCCAGTAGGAGTGTTCCCAATCCTGATCCAGCCCAAGCGAGCACTAATCCTACAATCCAAATATACAACCCTTGGAAGCCTCAGGACATGTGCCTAACCATGTCAGGTGCCCAACCGTAAAACCAACCCAGAGGATTTTACTTAATGCACTCCATTCTTGGGGATATGTAATACTGCCACAGAAAGTAAAATGAACCCAGCGCCAGGTAAAGTTTCTGGGCACCCTTTTAAGTGCAGCTGAGAGACAGCTCGCTCCTGAACGTATTGCACCCATCATTGCTACCCCACCGCCCTCTACCCCGAAGGGTATGTGCGCCTTCTTAGGTTTAGTAAATTTCTGCAGACAATGGTCCCTAATGTTGCCCTCCTTACTAAGCACCTCACACCCCTGGCTTCAAGCCAGTCCGTGGGACATTTTGAACTTACAGACGAACAAAAGGAGGCCTTTGATTAGCTCAAACAGGCCCTTGCCAGTGCCCTGGCCCTGGGACGCGCTCTATATGATCGCCCATTTCAGCTTTTTGTGAATGTCCTGGAGGACTGCGCTACAGCCGTCCTTACTCAAACCCATGGGAATAGAAAAAGACCGGTGGTGTATTACTCTACTTGGCTGGACCTGTTTGCAGGGGGACTTCCACTGTGCTCACAGATGCTTCCAGCCATCTACTCCCTGGTAACAGCAGCCTCCAATATAACCCTGCAACAGTCAGTGGTTGTTTATTCCTCCCATACCATAACAGCAGCCCTGACCTCCCATCAGACGCAACACCTTACCCAGGCCCGCTTAAACAGATATGAGGTAGCGCTCCCACTCCTCACTTTTGCATACTGCACCACCATTAACCTTGCCACCTTTCTAGAGGCCTCACCTGAGGATCTTGAAGATCCACCACATGACTGTTTAATGCAAAACCACTTTTTGACTACACTCCGTCCAGACCTTTTGGATAAGGCCTTCCAGTCAGCTGACTTAAACCTGTATGTCGACGGTGGTTCCTCAGTTTCTGAACAGGGAACTCGCCTTTGCGGCTACACAGCCCCCGGCCTCTGCCCAAAAAGCAGAACTCTTTGCCCTGATCAAAGCTTGTATTTTAGCCAAAGACAAAGTAGCTAATATCTTTACTGATTCCCGCTGTGCTTTTGGAGTCGCCCATGATTTTGGCCAACTATGGACGCACAGGGGATTTCTGACCTCTACAGGTAGCCCCATAAAGAATGTGGCTTATGTAAAGAATCTCCTCCAAGCCATCCTCCTCCCTAATAAATTGGCCATCATTAAATGCTCAGCTCACCTCTCAGATGCCTCCCTAGTAACACAGGGCAATAACAGGGCAGATGCAGAGGCTAAATTGGCAGCACACCAGGGAACTAATATCGTTTCGACTGCGGAAAAACAGGTGGTTGCTTGTAAGCCAACAATAACAATGCAGGGCACCCCAGATATGGTCACTGTACAGCACTTACAGGGTGACGCCCCTGACTCAGAAAAACAAGTATGGAAGGCGCAGGGGTGTACGCACTTTGCGCCACATGGCCTCTGGACTACTCCAGTCGGTCAAGTATGTATACCTGATACCTTGTTACCAATGCTTATTGACTGCCTACATTCTGACACCCATCTTGGCAAGGAGGGAATGGGTAACATTTTACTACGTACTTGATGGCACCCCAGATAGGAGGAAGCAGCACAAGGCAAAATACAATTGTGTTTGATATGCCAACAAACCAATGCTGGGAAAGGGGTGAGGTGAACCCCAGGCAAAACCCCCTTGCCAGAGGGTCCTTTTGAATGTATACAACTTGATTTTATTGAATTACCGTGTGTACATTGCTATAAGCACTGTCTTATTATTGTTGATGTATTTAGTATTTGGATTGAAGCTTTTCCAACCACCAACAATAAGGCCTCAACAGTGGTAGAGTTATTGCTTACAGAGATCATATCAGGGTTTGGGGTACCCCGACAGGTAAGTTCAGACAATGGTCCCCACTTGATAGGGAAAATAAATAAAGAGTTGTGCGAGGCACGGTCAGTAAGTGAGAAGTTCTGTGAAGAATGGAGGGATCCTGTTACGATCGGCTCCCCCTTATTGTCATTAGGCTATGGGTTTCTGAGTACTCTTTCTCTGGGGGGTTCGGCAGGAACTATAGCCGCAAAAAACCGGAACTACCTTATTTGTGGACTGACCATGCTGGGAAACAGTATCACAAAGGGCCTGGAGGCAGTGGACCAGGAAATGGCAGAACTTCTGCTTTATGCCCAACAGACCCAGTATGCTGTGGACTACCAGTTGGCTCAGCAAGGAGGAGTATGTGCCATAGTAGGGGACAACTGTGTCACCAATGTTAGGGATGAGTCCTACAACATTTCCCATGTCATTCAGGACATTCAGAAGCAATTAGATAGCTTTAGGCAGGGACTTGCAGGAGGGGAGGGTTGGTTGAGGTGGCTATTAGGAGGATCATGGACATCATACCTACTGCATGGAGCAGTAGTGTTAATCGTTATTATTATAGTATGCTGTGTGGTGCTGACCTGTTTAAATACTTGTTGCAAGGTCTTTATAAATAAGCTCTCGACCCCGTTCTCAGCACCCCACTAGGTTATCATGATATGATAAAAGGAGGGAATGAGGAAGTAAAGGGTTAAGAAATTGTGACCATACGTATAACTAATGAAAAAATACCACACACGCAAGCCCCTGACTCAAGACCAGGTGGTAATTACTGTGTCCGGAACTTGATTATAAGCCAATTATACTAAACAATGGGCGTGATGGTTGTCTTAAACAATGAGTGTGAGGGTTGTCTTTGTGCTTAGGCTCACCGATTGAAATTGGTGTAGTCGCATTGTTTAAGTGTGTGACAGGACTGTATAAATTAATGTCTGCACCTCTGTATTGTGGAGACTTCCGATAAGGACTCTGCATGAGAGTTAGAGGAGAATTCTCCCTTGCAGTACACGTTTTAACAGAATTAATCCATGGCACTGTGTGATTTTGCAGCAGGCAGGAGTGGGAACTTAAAATTGGGATAACACCAGCAGCAGTTGATGTCCGTCTCTGTGTATGTCCCCAGGAACAGCCCATAGATCAGAGAATCTTCTGTTACGCAGCTGCTGGGGATGAACCGTGACAAGGACCCTTGCATCTTTCTCCACACTCTCTTTGCAAACCCACAGCTGCAAAGAGGTGGACAACTATCTCATCCCCAGCGCAGTCCTCCTGGGGGTAGCATGCAATGGGAGTGATGTTTGGACCATGCAGGATCTGATTGGGAGGGTCCCTCTCACCACCAGCCAAATGAGGTCTTGGTGCTTGTTGGTCGGTTCTGGTGATGAGGCATTCTGCCAGATGGTGTGGACAGTCTGCTCAGGGAACCACCCCACAGTCTCCATCAAGTCCTTCTCCTGAAGTGTCTGCAGGATGTTCCGTGCTGACCACTGCCTGATGGACTTGTGGTCAAAGGTGTTGGTCTGGAAGAACTTTTCCACGAAGGACAGGTAGTGCGGCAACGCCCAGCTGACTGGGACGTTGCGCTGGAACAGGGCCAGGCCCATCCTTTGCCACACCGGGGTCAGGTAGAACCTTGGCATGTAGTGACACTTGGTGCCCACGCACAGCCTTATGCAGCCCCAGACGAAGGTTGTCATCAGGATGGGGGTGACATTGGGTACACTTTCTCCCCCATTGTCTAGGGATTTGTGCATTGCGGCCCATTGGACCTGCTCCATCTTGGATCCCCAGATGAACCGGAAGATGGCATGGGTGATTTCCCAGTCAGTGGAGCGGGAGACAGCCCACACCTGCGCCAAGTACAGCAGCCCTGAGAGCACCTCACACCTGATGACCAAGTTCTTCCCAGTTAATGAGAGGGTGTGCCGGTCCCACAGTCCCAGTTTCTGCTTCACCTTCCCAATCTGCTCCTGCCAATTCTTGTTACCTGCCTCGGCCCCTCCGAACCAGATCCCTAGCTGCTTCAGGTAGTTGGACCTGATGGTAAAGGAGATGTTAGATCGGTCAGGCCAGTTGCCAAAGAGCATGGCCTTGTTCTTCACGTGGTTAACTCTGGCCCCTGATGCCAACTCATGCCGGTAGCTAGTGCTGATCAATCTGCAAACTGACGGTGGATCAGAGCAGAAGACGGCGACATCGTCCATGTACAGGAAAGTTTTCGCCTGGGTGCCCCTACTGCCTGGCAACGTCACCCCTCTTATGCTCTCATCCTTCCTGATGGATTCAGCAAAGGGTTCTGTACAGCACACGAACAAGGCAGGGGAGAGTGGACAGCCCTGCCTGACTCCAGACTTGATGGGGAAGCTGTCTGTTTCCCACCCATTGATTTGGACTGCACTATGGATATCTGTGTAGGGCAGTGGATCCAATTCCTGATTCCCTCTCCAAAACCCATTTTGGACAGCACGTCCAACATGCACGTGTGTGATATCCTGTCAAAGCCCTTCTCCTGGTCCAAGCTGATCAAGCAGGTGTCCACCTCTCTGTCCTGCACGTAGGCGATGGTATCCCTGAGCAGCGCAAGGATGTCAAAGATCTTCCTGCCAGGTACAGCACAGGTTTGTTCCGGGTGGATCTCCTGTCCCAGAGCAGACTCGACCCTGTTGATGATGGCCTTGGGACAGGATCTTATATTCCACATTCAACAGTGAGGTGGGTCTCCAATTTCTGATGTCCTCCCTCTCCCCCTTCTACTTGCAGATGAGGGTAATGATGCCCTTCCTCATGGAATCTGACATGCTGCCAGACGGATGGAACCAGTCAGCTTCTCCAGGTTCAGTGGTTGGTCCAGACTTTCCCGGTTGCTGTCATATAACACCTCCATGATAAAAGATGAAGTTCTGGGAGGCTGTGCTGTCTGTGATCTTTTTGTCCTACAGACTGGCATAGAAGGATCTGCAGATTCTTGATATCTTGTCTGTCTGCGAGGATGTTACTGAAACCATTGTATTCCTTGAGGATCACAGAGCTCCCCCTGTGAACCTTCAGGAAGAAGAAAACTGAACACGTCTCATCCTGCTCCATGGAGCAGACCCTGGATCGGAAGATTATCTTGGAGGATTCAGAGGTATGGGGCTGGGCTTGCTGGCTCTTCACCTCTCGGAGTTCCTCCCTCATATCCGTCTCCCCTCTCCCCCCTTGACTGCAGAAGGAGAAGTTGCTGCAAGTCTGTCTGGAGTTGCCACAATTGTCTCAGACTCTGTCTTGCTTTCTGAACACCTTTGCGGAAGAACCTCGATGTTGTCCTTTGATGCTTCCCACCAGTGCACAGGCTCCGACATAGACGAAGTCAATCCAGGACCGGGCTGAGCCGTCTGATCTCAACCAGGTGGGCTGCGGCTGTGGTCCGCCTGCAGGGGTGCTGCAGGCGTCACGCAACTTGCCACCTTTAACTGTTTAACCATTTCTATCAGGAGTCTGGAGGTGCTGTCCAGTCTGCCGTCGGCACTGCCGGATCATCCTGGCCAGAATGACCAGCCGGGATGTCGTCAGTAACGGCGGGAGCTGCTGGGGAAGGTGTGCATGTGAATTCACCGGAGCAGAGTGTTATGGTACATTATGTCTGCCACGAGGAAACATGGATTGAGAAGATGCCTCCCTGCAGCAGAATCCCCAGGCCAGAAGCGCGACAATTATTACCCACCAAACACACTGACAACCCATGGGACCACCATCGTGACCACCTCTGATAGTTGTGGAGATACAACAGCCCACACTCTTGTAGGAAAGTCACATCCGCCTTGACCTTGGAAAGGAACTGCAAGCCATTAACACATCACGCAGTGCGCTTCACACTGCACACTTTCAGTGATGTCAATTTACTCTCCATGGCTATTTTGGAGTTCAGTACCGATCACACAGTCCATTATCATTTGTCCTGGGCCCTCATGCCGACAACTTTGGTGAACTGCATCACAGATTCTGGGCTCAAATATTGTGGCGAGGCTGGTGGCGTCGCTGGGGGGAGATCAATCTGTGCTCTTGTTCTTGTCGCTGATGATCCAGTTCCCTCCATCTCCCATTGCTGGGGTGCATCAGATGTGGTGCTGCTCCCGGTCTCCCGGGGCTGGGGGGTGGGCGACAGCCTCTGTGCTGCTCCCGGTCTCCCGGGGCTGGGGGGCGACGGGCAGGGTCTTCCCTCACTTGTGCCTGTCTGTTGACTCTCCTCCTCCATTTTGTCCCCTCCATTTTGACACTTCCTCTGCCTCCGTCATCGGCTTCCGCTGTTGCTTTCATCCTCTGACAAGGAGAGGTTGCTGGTGTCCATCTGCTGCATAATCCTTCTCCTCCCAGCCCCCTTGTTTCTCATGGCCTGTTGTCTCTTGGGTGGTGTCTTTTGTGCCTTCTTCCTCTTCACCACCTGCCATTCCCCTTCTTGTCCCTCCCCTGCTCCCTCTTCCATTCACTCCTCTTATTGGGGAGGGGGTTGGGAGTTCATAGCTAGGGTTTGGGAGCTCGAGGTGGTCGGGCTGTCCTCACCCCTCCTGGTCTCGGACTCTGCTGGGGCCTCTGTGCTGGTGGGGGGGGGGGCGCGTGTTAGTGTTTCTTGGGGCGTTGTTGGTGCTAGCTCCCCCTCTTATTGCCTGTGTGTAGGCACAGGCCTGTTTCAGGCAGGCCTTGTAGAGATGGCCTGCTTCCCCACACAGGTTGCAGCATTTGCTTTCCCAACACTCCTTGGTCTGGTGACCTTCCTGCCTGCAGTTCTTGCTGATGACTCCACTGCATTGGGGCATTACATGTCTGTGTTTGGTGCAGTTGTGACACACCCTGGGTTGTCCTGTGTACACCATATATCCACGGTTCCCTCTGATGGTGAACACTGAGGGTAAGTGAATGATGGATCCATTTGCGTCGACCCTCAGCTTGACCTTTACCTGCACCTGCTGGTCCAGATCCCAAACTGGCCCTTAATGTTCATGTAGCTTCCTGCTCCCTCGACGTAGCAAGCCAGGAAGGTGAGGACATCCACCACGGGCACATGTGGGTTAAACATGTGCACTGTTACCACAGGCTCCTTCTGGGTGGGAGGGTGAAGAATGGCTGCGCCTTCAGCAGTGAGACCGGAGCTTCATTCCCCTTCTCCCGAAAGTCCTGCAGCAGCTTCTGCCGTCCCACTAGGTGCTTGAAGGTAACGTCGAAGTATCCATTACCTGAGAAGTCCTGGAGGCAGTAGATATTCTTGGCCTCAAATTTGCAGCTTTCCATCAAGACCTTTCTGATGAAGAGGTCCCATGTGAATAAGTTCCCCTCACTCAGATCTTTCACTGTCACTCTGACAGTATTGCAAATCCCTCCTGATCACCGATGGTCCCCTGCCAAGGTGAGGGCTCAGACAGTGTGCTGACAGAGATGGTGTGCAGACAGTGTGCAGCCACCTTGCTGAACAAGGTCCTTGATTGCATAGCGCCTCTTTGTACGGCATGGCCAAGACACGAGCAGACCAAGACAAGATAAAGGTGCTAATGAAGGATTGCAAAGCACACACTTTCTGTTGGACAATAACTCTTACTAAAACTGAAGTATAACTGGCCACTTTTGATCGGATTAAATGCAAATAAAGGATTGAGTAGCATGTAGCCTTATTTGTTATTAATACCTGAAGAATGTATCGTAATTGGTACTCTATGCATGCAAATAAGGGATTCTAAGGTGTGCAAGATTTTAATTGGTCAATGTCTGTATTGACAATTCTGAGCAGAAGTTTTAGAGCAGTCCATGACAGGGGCTCTTTGTGTTCTCCTTGTGCACAAGTAAATAAAGTGTGATTGAGAAATGAGTGCAAGTTGTCATGAGTCCAGTTAATCAGTGAAGACAAAATCAGGGCAGGACATACACAGTCAATAGCAGGGCCTTGGGGAGCGTTGTTGAACAGAGAGACCTAGGGGTACATGTACATAGTTCCTTGAAAGTGGTGACACAGGTAGACAGGGTATTGAAGAAAGTGTTCGGCGCACTGGCCATCATCATTTGGGGCACTGAGTGCAGGAGTTGGGACATCATGTTACAGTTGTATAAAACATTGGTTATTGTGTGCAGTTCTAATTGCCATACTATAGGAAAGATGTGATTATGCTCGAGAGGGTGCAGAAAAGATTCACAAGGGTGTTGCCTGGTCTGAAGGGCTTGAGTTATGAGTACAGATTGGATAGGCTGGGTGAAGGAGGCTCAGAGGTGACCTGAGATATAAAATTATGAGGTGGATCGATAGGGTGAATAGTCAGTCTTTTTCCCAGGGTAGGGGAGCCTAAAACTAAAGGGCACAGGTTTGTGAGAGATGAAAGATTCCAAGGGGATCTTTAAAGTTTTTTTGCACAGAGGGTGGTAGGTATATAAAATGAGCCTTCCAGAGGAGGTGGCTGAAGTAGGTACAATTACAACATTTAAGAAACTATTGGACAGGTACATGATCAAGAAATATTTAGAGGAATATGGGCCAGGCATAGTTAGCATGGACAAGTTGGGCCAAAGGGCCTGCTTTCATGCTGTATAACTCTCTGAATCTAACAGGTAATGCATCTGGACAGGTGTAACGAAGACAAAGGAATGTGCTGTACATGGGAGCATATTGAGTGGTGAGGAAGAGCATTTTTTTAAAGTAACAGATCAATAGAGGTTAAAACATTATTTGGGATGCTTACCTTCCTTAGCTGAGGCACAGACTGTAAGAGCAAGAAAGCTATACTAGTACTGTACTATATAAAACAAAACATTGGTTAGATCACAGCTTGAAAACTGCCTACAGTTCTGATCACCACATTACAGGAATGAAGTGTTTGCACTGGAGCAGATGCAAAGGAGATTTATGAGAATGTTGCCAGAACTGGGATATTGGAGTTATGACTGAACAAGCAAAAGTTGTTTCTTTGGATTAGAGGAATCCAAAGGGAGACTGAATAGTTGTATAAAATGATGAGGAACCTGGACAGAGTTAATAGGCAGAACCTATTTCAATTAGGTTCAGGTTCAAAAGAGAGATGGTCATGGCTTCATCAGTGGAAGGATTAGACAGGAAAAAGTGGGGGTGATTCACTCAGAAGGCAGTGGAGTCTGGAGCACTGTCTGAAGAAGCTGCTGAGGCTGAAACCCTTATCATTTGTAAACAGTACTTGGATGAGTTCTTGAGAATAGGTGACCTGAGGAACAAAATGTTGAAGAGCTGATTTGCTGTAAGTGATCAGCACAGACACGGTAGCCAGATGTCATCCCTCTTTTCCATAAGTTTTCTATGATTCTATGTGATTAATGCACAGAATGCACATTCACCATATGGATGATAATGTGAGATGTTCCACAGGAGGAAATTGCTGTGAATTTTTTTTTGTTATTCAGCACAGAAATTGCACAGTGGGATTGCTATGCAGATATTCCCCAGAGGGAAATTACAAAACAGATATTTGGCATCAAGAGATTAAAGTGCAGACATTCTTTGTGGCACATTGCAGGGGCAACACAGTGGTGTAAGTAGTAGAGTGGCTGCCTCACAGGCACCAGAGATCCAGGTTCCATCCTGACCTCAGGTGCTGCCTGTGTGGAGTTTGCATGTTCTCTGTGTGTGTGGGTTTCCTCCGTATGCTCCAGTTTCCCTCCACATACCAAAGATGCGCAGATTGGTAAGTTAATTAACCACCATAATTTGCCCCTAGTACGTAGGTGAGTGGGAGAATCTGGGGGGAGTTGATGAAAATATGGGAAAAATTTTAAAAATGGGATTATTGTAGGATTATTGTAAATAGTGTTGATAGTTAGCAAGGACTCGATGGGCTGAAGGGACTGTTTCTGTGCTGCATGTCTCTATGTGGAGGGATTATTGCACAGATATTCCACATGGTCAGTAGCTATGTTGACATTTCAGCTAAGGAGTGTAATGTACATATGTTCCACACGGTGAGATTACTACAGATGAGCACACGCAGAACAAGAAGTCCTGCGAGAAAGGTCGTAATGTTGCCCAGTGAGGTTGGCCAAGAACTCCTACACTGTCACTGAGAACATTTGTCCATGGCTGCTTTTTTTAAAATTTCAGGGATATATGTTATTCATAATGTATACAGTAAATATAATTGGATGTGTCTTTCTCTACATTCATTGCATAATTAGTTCAACACATCATCTTACAATGCCTCAATGTCTCTCATGTTTCTTCCTTATGCAATGCACACGTGAAGTACTGGAGTGGCTGTTAGACAGGACCCAACCCCTCAGTGTCCAGTGGTGACAGGACCATGGGCCATTATCCTTTCCCACTTGGTGATGGCTGCACTGAGTTTCAGTTGTCTCTCAGCACATGCTCCTGCACCCTGGAATGTGCCAATAAGCAGCATTTAATTGCCAACATCTTCTTTGACTGGAAGACCAACAAGTTTTGGGCAGACCACAGTGGGTCTTCACTGAGCTGATGACCTTCCAGCAGCAGTTGATGTTTATCTCAGTATACGTCCCTGTGAACAGACTATAAAGCACAGAGTCTTGTGTTATGCAACTGCTGGGGGTGAACCTCAATAAGGACCACTGCATCTCTTTCCAGACCTTCTCGGCAAATGCACAGTCCACAAGGAGCTGGGTGATCACCTCACTCACACTGCAGCTGTCTCAAGGGCAGCAGGCTATGGGATTGAGACCCCGACTATGCTTGAAGGATGTGATGGGGATGGCCCCTCTCACTGCCCACCAGGTGAGGTTTTGGTGCCTCTTTATGATTTCTGGCAATAAGACATTCTGTTAAGTGTTATTGATAGTCTGCAATGGGACCATCCCAGAGGATCCAAGATCTCCTTTTCCTGCAGGGCCTCTGTGCTGATAAGTGCTAGATGGACATGTGGTCAAACGTATTTCTGCGAAGAAACTTTTCCATGAAGGGCAGTAGGTAACTGATTGGAACAGAATTAGAATCAGGCTTATTATCACTGACTTATATGTCATGAAATTTGTAGTTTTGCGGCAGCAGTACAGTGCAAAGGCATTAAATTACTATAAATTACGAAATAAATAAATAGTGCAAAAAAAAGGAATAATGAGGTAGTGTTCATGGGTTCATGGACCGTTCAGAATCTGATGGCAGAGGGGAAGAAGCTGTTCCTAAATCACTGAGTATTGGTCTTCAGGCTTCTGTACCTCCTCCCCAAAGGTAGTAACGAGAAGAGGGCATGTCCCGGATAATGAGGGTCCTTAGTGATGGATGCTGCCTCCTTGAGGCACCGCCTCTTGAAGATGTCCTCGGTGGAGAGAATTATGCCTGTGATGGAGCTGGCTAAATTTACAGCCCTCTGCAGCCTCTTGCGAGCCTGTGCATTGGAGCCTCCGTACCAGGCTGTGATGTAACCTGTCAGAATGCTCTCCACCGTACATCTGTAGAAATTTGTAAGAGTCTTTGGGACATACCAAGTCTCATCAAACTCCTAATGAAGTAGAGCCATTGGTGTAGCTTCTTCATGACTGCATCAATGTGTTGGACCCAGGATAGATCCTCTGAGATGTTGATGCCCAGGAACTTGAAGCTGCTCGCCTTTTCCACCCCGATCCCTCAACGAGGACTGGTATGTATTCTCTTGACTTCCCCTCCCTGAAGTCCACAATCAGTTCCTTGGTACTTCTGACTGAGTGTGAGATTGTTGTTGTGACACCACTCAACCAGCCAATCTATCTCACCATCTGAGATTCTGCCAACATCAGTGGTGTCATTGGTGAATTTATAGATGGCGTTTGAGCTGTGCTTGGCCACACAGTCATGAGTGTAGAGAGAGCAGAGCAGTGGGCTAAGCACGCATCCTTGGGGTGTGTCTGTGTTGATTGTCAGCGAGGAGATGTTATTACCGATCCACACTGACTGTGGTCTCCTGATAAGGAAACCGAGGATTCAGTTGCAGAGAGAGGTACAGAGGCCCAGGTTTTGAAGCTTATGATTAATGCTGAGGGGATGATGGTGTTGAATGCCGAGATGTAATCGATAAACTACAGCTTAACACATGTTTTGCTGTTGTCTAGACTCTACAAAGCAAAGTGAAGAGCCAGTGAGATTGTGTCTGCTGTAGACCTGTTGCGCTGGTAGGTAAATTGCAGAGGGTCTAGGTCCTTGCTCAGGCAGGAGTTAATTCTAGCCATAACCAACCTCTCAAAGCATTTCATCACAGTACGTGCAAGTGCTACTGGGCGATAGTCATTGAGGCAGCTCACCCTGCTCTTCATGGGCACTGGAATGATTGCTGCCCTTCTGAAGCAGGTGGGAATCTCCAACTGCAGCAGTGAGAGGTTGAAGATGTCCATGAACACACCAGTCAGTTGGTCGGCACAGGTTTTCAGTACCCGGCCAGGTACACCGTCAGGACCTAACACCTTACATGGGTTCACCCTCGAAGGATGTTCTGACATTGGTCTCCGAGACATTGGGTGGGAACAAAGCCAGGTCTATCCTTCACAATACTGGGGACAGGTAGAACCTCAGCACATGATAATGCTTGGTGTTTGTCTGCTCCAGCTCTACACACAGCTTGATGCAGCCACACATAAAGGTGGGTATCAGGATGAGAGCTCGATTTGACCCTTACTGCTCTCTGACCATGACTACTACAATATTAGCCTAATCAAACTTGTTCTGTGCAGCTGATATACCTCCTGGTTAGGTGTTTTAGTGGCATTTATTGTGATCAATGTTCAGAAAATTGCAGTGCTAACCATAACTTTGTGCCAATAGTAGTTGAAGCAGTCCCACTGGAACATATTGAAAATGTTCTTCATTAATATGAAGCCTCATTAAGAAGCGAAACCAGGTCCAGCATTAGCATTTTAAGCCAAAAATGGGTGACTCTCAAACATCCTTAATGATATGCTTCAATTAAACCCCAACCCATGATTTATAATCTTCTTGTTTGCATTCATATTTTTCCTTGTTATGTTACCCCAAAAATTAACTTACTATTTATTCAACAATGAACCAATGCCAAAAAGTGCTGAATAGTGAATAGTGTTCATTCTATAAAGTTACACAATTCGGCATGCTGTTGGATAGAATGGGTTTGTCGAGTTCACAGAAGTTACATTTTGAAGGTGAATACTGGGAGTTGATCAGCCCATCAGTTTCATGGATTCATGCAGATGAGATTTAATTTATCTATGTGAAATACAACAACCAATGAATCATAGGTGAATTAGATTAAATCCACAACAATCCAATGATTATGGCTTCCAGTAACTAATCTTCCCAGCACACTTTCAGATGAAGGTGTCAAGATGGGAAAGCTTTAAGCATTGGTATTCCACACTCCACCTCACTCCCCATGCACAGGTCTGAGCTTCTGGAGTGAGGTGTCAGCTGATCAAAGAGTTTAGAGTTGAAAGAAAGTTTTGCACATTCTCAGGCTCTTTGTCAAAGTTAAATCAATTCATCCAGCATCTCTGTCTCTCTCTCCCCCCGTCTCTCTCTCTCTCTCTCTCTCTCTCTCTCTCTCTCTCTCTGTTTATCTTTCTCTGTGTCTGTCTACCCATCCGCCCCTCCTTCCTTCCAACCCTGCAGTATTTAAAAGGAGCTAGAATACCTCGAGAGGTTGGATGAAAAATATTTGTCTCCAGTTTTGAGCAGATTTCAATAAAAGGGCTGGATTTTGAGCAAACTAGTGCAGCATGAATAGCTTGAAAAGGTTTCTTGTGCTGAGACTAAAGGATTGTTCTTTTTAGGGATATTCTATCATATTTTGCAAAACAGAAATGTTCGTGAGACAATTAGTCTGGGTCCATGATAGTTAAAAGCAACCCCAACTCCCATGAGACATTAAGAAGTGGAAACAAGAATGGACCATTCACTCCCTTGAGCCTAAAAGGATAACAGTAATCTGGCTTTTCTCAAGTCCATTTTTCTGTCAGGTCCCCCAAACACTTGTTCCAACAACTGATTAGAAACCTCTCTGCCTTAAATATACACCAGGGCTCTGCTCCCAGAATTCTCGATGGGAAGGAGTTCTGAAGACTCGGAACCATCTGAGAATAGAAATTCTTCCTCACCTCAGTTGTAAGCGGGTGCCCCAATGCCCATCCCATGAGGAAAATGTTTATGATTCTTTTTCATTGATCCTTTGAGGGATTTGCAAACTGAAAGTAGCAGGAAGGTGACAACTTGTGCCTCCCACATGCCCATTTGATGGGGCAGCAGTGTTTTAGTGTCAGAACAAAGGGTCTGTGTTTATCTCTGAGTATCCTCTTCACCTGGTGTTTAACACAGTTGGGCAGGCATTAACACTTTATCACTCTGGTGAAGGAAACTCTTCCCCTCCCCCAAAGTGGGACATTCCTGTTAAATTACTCTGTCCTGCAGTGAGTCTAAATACAGATATTCCACACATGGGTTAGTGTACAGAGATCCCACATGCAGAGAAATCATTGTATACATATTGCACACATCGAGATTAATGAGCACTGATTCTACAGAGGGGATAACTCTACAAATATCCTATAAGGCATTACTATAAAGGTAATATGCAGTGTGAGATTACTTAACACAACTCCAACACAGTCAGATTTCTCTGCAGACATTGATACAGCAGGGAAACAGGCCCTTCGGCCCATCTTGTCCATGCCAGCTAAAATGCCCCATCCAAGCTAGTCCCATTTGCTAACATTTGGCCCATATCCCTCTAAACCTTTCCAATCTATGTACCTGTCCAACTGTCTTTTAAAAGTTGTTATTGTACCTGCCTCAACCACTTCCTCTGGCAGCTCATTCCATGTGCATACCACCCTTGGTGTAAAAAAGTTGCCCCTCAAGTTCCTATTAAACCTGTGCCCTCTAGTTCTTCTAAAACTTTAAAACTTTATTTACAACATGGTACTAGGCCCTTCTGGCCCAACGAGTCCGCACCGCCCATATCAAATGCTTTACTAAAGTCCATGTATACAAAATCCACTGTCTTACCCTCATCAGTCATCTTTGTCACTACTTCAAAAAGCCCTATGTTAACCTACCCGTATGTCTTTGGAATGTGCGAGAAACCTGGAGCACCCGGAGGAAACCCACACAGGCATGGGGGGAACGTACAAACTCCTTACAGACAGCAATGGGAATTGATTCCACAATTCTTGATTCCACAACTCTGTGAAAAAGATTGAGTGCATTCACCCTATCTATGCCCCTCATGATTTCATACATCTCTATAAGATCACCTTTCCCAATAACACAGTCCCTCAAGTCCTGGAAACATCCTTGCGAATTTTTTCCGCATTCTTTCCAGTTTAATAACACCAGTCCTTATGTAGGTTCTCAAACCGAAATATAGACAATTCCTTTCCTGCCACAGATACTGCTTGACCTGCTGAATTCCTTCAGCAGTTTGTCTTTTGCTACAGATTCCAGCATCTGAGTCTCTTGTGTCTCCTGATGGGATCTATCCCAGGATCCTGAGGGAAGCAAGGAAGGAGATTGCTGGGGGCTTGACAGAGATCTTCGTATTCTCTTTAGCCACACGTTTAAGACTAGAGAATAGTCAATGTTGCTCCATTGTTTAAGAAGGACGATAGGGACAAACCTGGAAATTATAAACTGGTGAGTCTTACATCAGTGGTAGGGAAGTTATTGGAGCAGATTCTTAGGAACAGGATTTACTTGCATTTGGAAAAGCACAAAACTATTAGGGACAGTCAGCATGGCTTTGTGTGGGGGAGGTCCTGTCTCACAAATTTGATTGGGCTTATTGAGGTAGTGACAAAGATGATTGATGAGGGTAAGACAGTGGATTGTGTATACATGGACTTTAGGAAAGCATTTGATATGGTAGGCTGGTCCAGAAGATTCACATGTAATCCATGGTGAGTTGGTAAATAGGATCCAAAATTGGCTTGCTATAGAAGGATAGTGGTGGAGGAGTGTTATTCTGACTGGAGGTCTGTGACCAGTGGTGTTCTGCAAGGATCAGTGCTGCAACCTCTGTTGTTTGTAATATCTCTGAATTACTTGGATGAAAATAAGGAGGTCTGATTAGTAAGTTTGCAGATAACATAAAAATTGGGGAAGTTGTTGATAGTGAGGAAGGTTCCAAAGGATTGAGCGGGAAATATGGGTAGAAAAATGGCAGATGGAGTTTCATCTGGACAAGTGTGAGGTGTTGCATTTTGGGAGGTCAAATGCAAGAGAAAAGTATAAAGTATGTAGCAGGACCCTTAGGAACATTGATGTACAGAGGGATCTTGGGGTGCAAGTCCATAGCAGCAATACAAATGCACAACGTATTTACCTTCATCAGTCAGGGCGCTGAGTATAAAGTCAGGAAGTCATATTGCAGCTGTATAAGACTTTGATTAGGCCATATTTGGAGTATTACATGCCACACAATTGGAAGGATTTGGAGAGGGTGCACCAGGGTGTTGCTTGGATTGGAGTGTATTAGTTATAAGGAGAGGTTGGAAAAACTTGCATTATTTTCTCTGGAGCGTCGGAGGCTGAGGGACGACCTGATAGAAGTTTATAAGATTATGAAAGGATCCCAGGATGGAAATGTCAAATATTAGAAGGCATATGTCTAAGGTGAGAGCAGGGTAAATTTAAAGGAGATTTGCGAGGCAATTATTTTACATAGGGAGTGGTAAAGTGCTTGGAACGCACTGCCAGGGAAAGTGGTGGAAGCAGAAATGATAGAAATGTTTAGGAGGCATTTAGACAGACACATAAGGAGGTAAGGAATGAAGTGATATGGGTCATGTTCAGGCAGATGGGATTAGTTTAATCTGGTATCATGGTTGGTGCAGACAAGAAGACACAACCCTCTGAGAGAAGAAATTTTCCCTCACGTTAATCTTAAATGGATGCCCCCCTATTCTGAGACTATCCCCTGTGGTTCTGGAATCCCCCAGGAGGGGAAGCATCCTCCCAGTATTTACCCTGTCCACCCCCCCCTAAAAATCTTAGATGTTTCAATAAGATTGCCTCTCATTCTTTTAAATTCCAGGGACTACAGATCCAAGCTCTTCAACTTTTCCTCACAACAATCCCTCCATAATCAGCATCACCCTAGTGAAACTTCCCAGAACTGTCTCCAATGATAATGTACCTTTCCTTAAATGAAGGGACCAAATCTGTACATAGAACACCAGATGTAGTCTCACTTGTATCTACTTTTACACTCTAAACCCCTTGAAAGCCAACATTCTATTAGTTGCCTTGATTACCTGCCATACCTGTGTGCTAGTTTTCTGCATAGCATCTTCAAGGATCCTCAAATCCCTTTGTGCTTCAGCTTTCTCCATTTAAACAATGGTCAGCTTTTATCTTTCTTCATTTCAAAGTGAACAACTTCACATTTTCCTACATTATACTCCATTTTGCCCACTTACTTGACCTACCCATATCTTGTTCCTGTTAAGATGAAGGGCAAGGCTGGCAGGATTATAGAACCCCTGCTGATAAAGGATATTGAGGCTCTGGTCAGGAAAATGAAGGAAGCATATGTCAGGGAAAGGCAGCTGGGATCAAACAGCTCCCTTAAAGAGAATAAGGGATGTAGGAGTACACTTAAGAGGGAAATTAGGATGACACAAAGAGGACCTGAGATATCCCTGGCAGATAGGGTAAAGAAGGATCCTAAAAAACTGTAAGTATATTAAGAGCAAAAGATTAACCAGGGAGAGAGTAGATCCTCTGAAGGATCAGTGTGGTCATCTATGTGTGGTCTTAAATTAATATTTCTCATCTATATTTAGCATGGAGAAGAACTAGGGAGTTCAGGGAAGAGAGCAATGATGTTCTGAAACATATCTTAGTGCAAAATAGAAGGTGTTGGTGGTCTTGAAGTGCAGAACATAGAACACAGAACAGTACAGCACATTACGGGCCCTTTGGCCCATGATGTTGTGCTGACATAAACATCTACTCCCTGATCAATCTAACCCTTCCCTCCTGCATAACCCATAACCCTCCATTGTTCTTGCTTCCATGTGCCTATCTAGGAGTCTTTTAATGTCCCTATTGTATCAGCCTCTACCAAAACCCCTGGCAGTGCATTCCAGGCACGCACCACTCTCTATGTAAAAAACCTTCCTCTGACATCTCTCCTAAACTTTCCTCCTCTCACCTTAAACTGATGTCCTCTGGTATTGGCAATTGCCGCCCTGAGGAAAAGGTGGGTAAATACCAAGGGCCTGAACAGGTGTATCTTAAGATGTTGTGGGAAGCAAAAAAAGAAATTTCTGGGGTCCTGGCAGAGATATTTGTATCACCATTAGCCACAGGTGAAGTACCAGACGACTGGAGGGTGGTGAATATTGTGCCGTTATTTAAGAAAGGCTGCAAGGACAAGTCATGGGACTACAGGCCAGCGAGCCTAACGTCAGTGATGGGAAAGTTACTGGAGGGAATTCTGAGAGAGAGGATCTGTCTGCATTTGGAAAGGCAAGGCCTGATTAGAGATAATCAGCAGGTCTTTGTGTGTGGGAAATCGTGTCTCACAAATTTTTTTCAAGCGGTGACCAAGAGGTTTGATGAAGGCAGGCCATCAGATGTTGTCTATATGGACTTTAACAAGGCTTTTGATGAGGGCCGCATGGCAGGCTGGTCCAGAAGGTGGGATCACATGGGATCCAGGGTGAGCTAGCCAATTGGATACAAAATTGGCTTGGTGGTAGGAGGCAGAGTGGAGGGTTGTTTTCATATTGGAGGCCTGTGACCAGTGGTGTGCTGCAGGGATCGGTGCTGGGTCCTCTGTTGTTTATCATCTATATTAACAGTTTGGATGAGAATGTAGGTGGCATGGTTAGTAAGTTTGTGGATGACACCAAAATTGGTGGTGTGGCGGACAGTGAAGAATGTTGTCTAATGTTACAACAGAGTCTGGAATGGTTAGGAGAGTGGGCAAGTGAATGGCAGATGGAATTTAACTCAGACAAGTGCAAAGTGATGTATTTTAGGAGGTTAAACCAGGGTAAGACATACACAGTGACTGGCTGGGCCCTGAGGAGCATTGTTGAACAGAGATACTGAGGAATACAAATACATAGTTCTCTGAAGGTGGCGACACAGGTAGAAAGGTGGTGAAGGCGTATGGTATGCTTGCCTTCGTCAGTCAAGTCACTGACGACAAGAGTTGGGACATCAGGTTATAGCTGTACAAGATGTTAATGAGACCACACTTGCTGTATTTTATGCAGTTCTGGTCACCTCTCTATAGGAAGGATGTAATTAAGTTGTAGATAATGCAGAAAAGATTCACAAGGATGTTCCCGGGACTGGATTGTTTGAGTTATGAGAGTCTGGATAGGTTGGGACTGTTTTCCCTGGAGTGAAGGAGACTGAGGGGTGACCTTATAGAGGTTTATAAAAATGCAAAGGGCAGAGATAGGGTAGGTAGTCACAATCTTTATAAGATATCTTTATTAGTCACATGTACATCGAAACACACGGTGAAATTCATCTTTTTGCATAGAGTGTTCTGCGGGCAGCCTGCAAGTGTCGCCATGCTTCTGGAGCCAACATAGCATGCTCACAACTTCCTAACCATTACATCTTTGGAATGTGGGAGGAAACCGGAGCACCCAGAGGAAACCCACACAGACACTGGGAGAACTTACAAACTCCTTACAAACAGCAGCTGGGATTGAACCTGGATCGCTGGCACTGTAATAGCCTTATGCTAAGTGCTACACTATCATGCCCAGGATGGGGGAATCTAAAACCAGAGGGCATAGGTTTAAGATGAGAGCAGAAAGATATAAAGGGGATCTGAGGGGCAGCTTTTTCACACAGAGGGTGATGGGTATATGGAAAACGAGCTGCTGGGGAAGTGGGTGCAAGTACAAAGTTTAAAAGACATTTAGAAGGGTACATGGATAGGATATGTTTAGAGGGATGTAGGCCAAATGCAGGCAAATGGAAGAGTTTAGGGAGCCACCTTGTATGGACAAGTTGGGCTGAAGGGCCATTTTGTTGCCGTATAACTCTGTGACTCTGTAACTCTATCTCTCTGTAAACTGTTTGTATTCTCCTTGCAGTTCGCCTTCCCACTTACATTTCTCCTATACCCTGTACTTTTCCAGAAGATTATATCCAATGCATTCATTCTTCATTCTTTTAGGATGCCACAATGCAAGCAAAGTTTTTAGCTGTTAGATAAAGTCCTGCAAGAAGGGTCATGATGAAGTTGTTCTGTAGCTGCTACACAGTCACCAATCAGATTTGTCTGTGGCTGCTCTCTGATGAAGACTACTGTAATATTAATATAATCAGATGTTGCTCTGGGTGGCTGGTGTACCTTCACTGTAAACACTCTCATGGCTTGGTTTGGTGATTTAATTGTTACTGTTACACAGACAGGAATAAGGATGTTGCATGAAGTTACACAAATCCATATCACAATAGGCAGCCTGAGCTTGTCAGGACCATAGTCATTACATTTCGAAGGTGAATACTGGGAATTGATCAACCAATCAGTTTCATGGATTGAGGTAGCTTTTATATTACTTCAAAAATAACTTTGTTTAGATCAGATTGAAAATATTTATTTTGTTACTTTTACATTCAGACATGAGCTTTTTGCAATGCATCAACCAATGAGAGCACCCTCTTTCAGATAAGGGTGAATCGACAGTGACTACAATCGATTTGGATTAATTCCACAATTAATCAAGGATTGATCCTTCCTGTAACCGACCTCTCTTCCCAGCACACTTCAAGGCAGAGGTGTCAGGATGGGAAAGCTTTAAACATTAATATTCCACACTCCACCTCACTCCCCAGTCACAGGTCTTTTTATTGTAATGGGGAGGTGTCAGCTGATCAAAGAGTTTAGAGTTGAAAGAAAGTTTTATTATCTCTCAGGCTCTTTGTGGAGCTTAGATCGATCCACCTGTCTGTTTGTCTGTTTTTCTCTCTGTCTCTCTCCATGTGACTATCTGTCTTCACCTCTATGATCTATATATTTCTATATATTGATTAATCTGAGTGTACACATCTATCTCTATAGGAACTAAAGTGTGATAGATTACTTCAAAATGAAAAATATTCATTTACAGAATTACAGAACAGTACTTTGTTCAATAACAAGCCTGGAAAGTGAGCGAACTAATTAAGTAGGGACAGTTTTAAAAGATTTCTTTTGTAGAGTCTAGATGGATCTCTCTGATCATGAATATTCATCCATGTTGCAAAAAAGTAATGTTCATGATACAGTCTGAATCCTTGCAAGTTTAAACCAGCCCAACCTCCACACTCATCCTTTGATTCATTGTCAGGGATCCCTTGAGAGATTCGGAAGCTGAAAGTAGCAGGAACGTGACAACTTGTGCCTTCCACATGCCCATTTGATGGGGCCACAGTGCTGTGGTGTCAGAACCAAAAGTTCTGTGTTTACCTCTTGAGTGCTCTCTTTGCTTGGTGTTTAAAGCGGTGGTGCAGGCATTAACACTTTGTCAGGAGACTCTTCCCCTCCCCCAACATGGGAGATTCCTGTTAAATCCTCAGCACAGTCATTTATCTGTGCAGATGTTCTACACAAGCCTATTCCTGTGTATGTATTATACACAGAGGGCCTACCACACAGATATTCCACCCTAAAGCACTGGTGTACAGATATTCTGCACAGGGATTTTTACTTTATGGATATTCTGCACATAGAGATTACTGCAGAGAAATTTCACTCACAGGTATTATTTAGGGATATTCTTCACAGAAGGATTACTGCACAACTGGGCCCATAGACCACAAATAAAGAATAGAGATATTCTTCCGAGAGAGATTACTCTGCAGATACTTGGTCTAAATGGATTACTGTACATATGTTCCACATGAAGAGATTACTGTACAAATATTCTGCACAGAGGGATTACTGCATAGATATTCCACACAGTGAGATTATAGTGTAAATTTTCCGCACAGAGCAATTGCAGTAAGTGTCCCAGCACTAAATCCCATGGGAACCACAGGTCATAGGCATCTAATTGCAAGAACAACCCTCCACAATCACCCTCTGTCTCCTATTGCCAAACCAATTTTGGATCTAGTTTGCCAATTTGTGCTGGATCCCTCTAGACCTTTCCCATCCAAGTACCTGTCCAAATGTTTATTAAACATTGTAATTATACCTGCCTCTACAACTACCTGCATCTACCACAATTTTGTATCCAATTGGCTAGCTCACCCTGGATCCCACATGATCTCACCTTCCAGACCGGTCTACCAATCAGCCCTCACTAAAAGCTTTGTCCATTTAGACAACTTCTACTGGTCTGCCTTCATCAATCCTCTTGGTCATCTCAAATGCACCTCTAATGCATGCTCATTTAAAAAATTGGTGAGAGACAATTTCCCACGCACAAACCATGCTGACTAATTAGTCCTTGCCTTTCCAAATGCTGGTAGATCCTGTCCTTCAGAATCCCCTCCAGTAACTTTCCCACCACTGATGTTAGGCTCAATGGCCTGTAGTTCCTTGGCTTGTCCTTGCACCCCTCCTTAAAGTCACAACATAGCCACCCTCCAGTCTTCCGGTACCTCACCTGTGGCTAACTCTAGTACAAGGCAGATACAAAAATTTCTGCCAGGGCCCCTTCAATTTAGAGTCATAGTGATATAGCATGGAAGCAGGCCCAACCACAGCATCCTCCCTGCTAGTCCCAGTAGCTATCCAAATGCCCCTTAAATGTTGCAATTTTACCCACCTTGACCACTTCCTCTGGCAGCTCATTCCAGGTACTCAGCATGCTCTGTGTAAACAAGTTACCACTCAGGTCTCTTTTAAATCTCTCCCCTCTGGTCTTGTATCTGTGCCCTCTAGTTTTGGTTTCTTCAACCCTGGGGAAAAGACTATGACCGTCCACCTTATCCATACCCTTTGTGATTTTATAAACTTCTGTGAGTTCACCCCTTATCCTCCTATGCTCCAAGAAATAAAGATCCAGCATGGCCAACCTCTCCCTATAACTCAGGCCCTCTAGTCCAGGCAACATCCTCTTAAATCTCTTCTGCACTGTCTCCAGCTTGACAGTGTCTTTCATATAACAGGGTGACCAAAACTGTACACAATACTCCAAGTGTGGCCTCACCAATGACTAATATAACTGCAACATAATGTTCCTACTCCTAAACCCGATGCCCTGACTGATGAAGGCCAGCAAGCTAAACGCCTTCTGCACCACCCTGTCTACTTGCGCGGCTGCTTTCAGCAAGCTGTGCACTGGTACTCAAAGGTCCCTCTGTTCCACAACACTCATCAGTGCCCTGTCATTCACTGTACAAGTTCTACCCTGGTTTGATTGTCCAAAATGCATCACCCCACACATATCTAAGTTGCAAACAATTTGCCGTTCCTCAGCCAATCTCCCTAACTGGTCAAGATCTCTCTGTAATTTATTGTAACCTGCTTCACTATCAACAAGACCCCCTAATTTAATGTTATCAGCAAACTTGCTAAGCATGTCATTACATTCACATCCAAATCATTTACATATGTTATTAATAACAGAGGTCCCAACTCTGACTCCTGGGACACCTCACTAGTCAGAAGCCTCCAGTCGCAGAACCGACCTTCAACCACTGCCCTCTGCTTCCTATCATCGAGCCAATTCCGAATCGACCTCTCTAGCTCCCCCTGAATCCCATGCAACCTAAGCTTCCAGGTCAGCCTGCCATGCGGAACCTTGTCAAACATCTTACTAAAGTCCATATAGACAACATTCACTGCCCTACCTTCATCTATCCCCTTAGTTATCTCTTCAAAAAACTCCAAAAGATTCATCAGACATGACCTCCCACGTACAAAACCATGCTGATAATTCCTGATCAGGCCTTGGCTATCCAAGTGGTGGTAGATCTTGTCCCTCAGAATTCCCTCCAGTAACTTCCCTCACTGGCCTATAGTTCCCTGGCCTGTCCTTGCTACCCGTCTTGAACAATGGAACAACATTGGCCACCTTCTAGTCTTCTGGAACTTTGCCAGTCGCTGACAATGAAGCAAATATCTCTACAAGGGTTTCCATGATTTCTTCCCTGGCCTTCCATAAGATCCGGGGTGCACTTGGTCGGTCCTGGGGATTTGCCCACCTTAATGCACTCCAAAGCTGCAAACACCTTCTTCCTCGTAGTATCCTTGTAATTTCTTCCCCTGCTTCCCAGAACATCCTGGAATACACTTGATCACGCCTTCATTGATGCACTTTATTACCTCTTCTAAGAAGTCAGTCAAATTGGTCAGACAGGATCTGCCCTTGACAAAGTCATTTTGCCTGTCTCCCATCACTCCCTGCCTTTCCAAGTGATCATTAACCTCTCCCTCAGAAGTTTTTCTAGTATCTTCCCTTCCACTGATGTTAGGCTCACAGATCTGTAATTACTAGGCTTTTCCCTGCTGCCTTCCTTCAAAAGAGGACCATGTTTGCTGTTGTCCAGTCATCTGGTGCCACACATGTATCCAGCAAAGATTTTAAAAACTCAGCAGATCCTCAGCAATCTCTTCGTTTACTTCCCACAGCAGCCTGGGATAAATCTCATCCAGTTCTGGGGATTTATAGTCAGAGAGTAATGCAACATGGAAACAGGTCCTTTGGCCCAACTTATCCATGCTGACCAAGGTGCCACCTAAGCTAGTCTCATTTGTCCATGTTTCGCCTGTATCTCTTTAAACCTCTTCTATCCATATACTTAATTTATCTATCTTTAAGCCTGCCAAGACATTTAGTACCTCCTCTTCATTTATGGAGACCAGCATTGGACTTTCACCTACCCCTTCAATGGATTATCCAATGACAAAGTCAATCAAAAGTATTAATTTAGGACTTCACCTGGAGCTTCTGGCTTTGTGCATAAATACCCTACTAATAGGCTCTACTTTTCCCCTGGTTATTCTTTTGCCCTTAATATACTTATAGAGTGACTTCATATTTACCTTAATTGTGTATACCAGTGATTTCTTGTGACCCAACTTTGCCTTCCTAATTTTCTTTATAATGCCTCCCTACGCTTTTTATACTCTTGATAGGCCTCCCCCATCATTAGTTCCCTAAACTTTCATATACCACCTTTTTTCTCTTTATCCAACCAACAACATCCCTCAACATATAGGGTTCCCTGTCCTTGTTACCTCTGGCTTTCACCCTTACGAGAACACCTTGGACTTGGAACTCTTGCTGTTCCTCCTTTGAGTGTTTCCCACTGTGTAAATGTAGACTGCAAGTAGATGCTCCCAATCTACCCTTTCCAGGTCCTCCTCTATGTTAATAAAATTGGCTTTTCCCCCGTTTAGGAGGAATTACTGCTCCAACTCTTTTTTCACAAACACTTTAAAATATATGGCGAGTGCTCATGATCTTCAAAATGTTCCTCGACTGACACTCCACCTGACCAGCTGCATTCCCCAAGATAAAATCCAGTGATGGCCCTTCCCTCATTGGTCTACCTACATAGTGTCAAAAAACTCTCCTGGACACATCTCAAAAATTCTGATCCTGTTTAGGTAATCCCAGTTAATATTTGGGAAATTGAAATCTCCCAGTATGATAACCTTATTTTTATGGCATCTCTGACATCTGCCTACATATGTGTTCCTTTATCTCCTGTTGATTGTTTGAGGTCTGTAATACACCTCCAGCAAAGTGATAACACACCTTTTGTTTCTACTCTCTACCTATATTGCCTCTTTTGAGGTGCCTTCCAGGACGTCCTCCCTCAAAACTGAAGTGATACGATCTTTGACGAACAGTGCAATACCTCCTCCCCTTTTATTCCCTCCACTGTCTTGCCTAAAAATTCTATACCCTGGGATGTTGAGTTGCCAGTCATGCCTGTCCTTCAACCATGTCTCAGTGATGACAACAATATCGTAGTCCCCCGTGTTAATTAAAGCTTTGACTTCATCAACCTTACTGCATTAAAATAAATGCAATTTAGCCTTGAATTCCCTTGATGGCCACTTACTCACTTGTTCTGCCTACTGGACTGACTATTGCTCCTCTAGGTAACTGTACCTCTCCACCTGAACTACTAGTCTGAGACCCTTTCCCCTGTCAACTTAGTTTAAACCTCGCGCAACAGCACTAGCAAACCTCCAGCAAGAATGTTGGTCCCACTCTGGTTAAAGTGCAACTTGTACCACTTGTACAGGTGCCACCTTCCCAGAAACAATCCCAATGATTCAGAAACCTAAAGCCCATCTTCCTTAACCACCCCTTCAGCCATGCATTCATCTGACATAGTCTTCTATTCTTGTACTTCCTCACTTGTAGTACCAGAAGCAATCCAGAGATAACAACCTTTGAGGTCCTGCTCTTTAAACAGCTACCTTGCTCCCTAAACTCAAACTGCAGGACCTCATCCCCTCTCCTACCTGTGTCATTGGTACCTACATGTACTACGACCTCTGGCTGTTCACCTTCCCCTTTCAGAATGTCCTGCAGCTGCTCTGAGCCATCCTTGACCCTAGCACCAAAGAAGCAACATTCCAACCTGGAGTCTCTTTTGCAGCCACAGGAACGCCTATCTGACTCCCTTGCCATGGAATCCCCTATCACTATCGCTCTCTCAGCCTTGTTCCTTCTCCCTCCCTTCTGTTCAATAGTGGCCACCATGGTGCCACAAACTGGATTGTTGCTGCTGTTCTCCCCTGAGAGGCTATCCCCCCCAACTTTTTTTGTTTCAAAAATAAACTTTATTCATAATAAAAAAATATATACAAAGGAAGAAACAGTGGGAAGACATAATCCTTAACATTCATGGCTGTTACATTCAGTAGTGTAAACTTTAAGGAGAAAGATACACAAACAAACATAGCACCACTGCCTCTGATGTGGCTCCCTGAGGTGATACCCCTTTTATTGTTTTAGGGGCTTCCCAATCCAATTCTGCTCCTCCATGTGAGGTAGTGGAAGTTTATACTCTGGTCCTTCCCCACAGAGCATTAGCATTGGCTTCACTGAACTTCAATGTGTCCCTCAGCATGGACTCATGCAGGCTGGACTGTGCCAGTCAGCAGCATTCCCTGTGCTGGAAGACCAACATGTTTCAGGCAGACCAAAGGGCATCCTTCACCGAGTTGATGACCTTCCAGCAGCGCTTGATGTCTGTCTAGGTGTGTCCCCAGGAATAGCCTGTGGATCAGACAGTCCTGGAGATGGATTGTAGATCAGAACTGTAGAACTGGGACAAGGACCCTTGTATCTGTCTCTACACCCTCTTAGTGAATCCACACTCTGCAAAGGGGTATCCAACATGGTATACTTGTGGACAGTGGAATGACCACAGGGGACTCCTGCACAATCTGCCAAAGCCTGCACTTTGACCTCACAGCACCACTTTTACCTCATTGTCCTTCTCAAAATACCCACTCCAAAATGGGCACTCTTCCTCATTACTTGGACCTGCATGCTAATACTTTGTGTTTGTTGGACCACCAGATTACATTGTACGGCGGTATTTTACAGTCTCCCTCCTTTTAAATAATGGTTTGTTTTTCCATTCTTCCTTCCAAAGCAGATAACTTACATTTTGTCATATTATACTCAATCTTCTAACTTATTGCCCATTTACTTAATCCATCTGTATCCTGGGCACACAAGGGGTATGAGGAAAGAGCAGGAATATGGTATCAAGATGGAGGATCAGCCATGATCATATTAAAAGCTGGAGTAGGTTTGAAGGGCTGAATGGTCTACCTTTGCTCCTATTTTTCTATGTTTTATGGCCATTTGTAGGCACTTTGTCTTTTCCTCACACTTGCTACCCAACTTATATATGCACAGTATCTTCAGCAAATTTGGCTACAGACAACCCTGCCCCTTCATCTAAGTCTTCTCCTGTGATTACAGTACGGATGTTCCACACACTGCACAGAAACCCAGCAGAAACTATGTAACAGCTTCTGTTAATATTACGTTTCAATCATGAATATTGAGAAATCTTACACTGCCTCTGCCGGGTTTCTGTATGATATCATCCAATATATTGACATTGAATTTGTTACTTTCAATTTCAGAGCGGGAATTGAACTGAGAGATACAACAACCAACAAATATAAGAACTGAACTTACACACTCTGTAAGATGAAAATGATACATTAAATCAGAATTCCGCAAAATTGACCTCCCAGAAAATGACCTGTCCTTCCAGCCCACTTTCAGATGGAAGCGTCAGGATTAACATTCCATACTTTAGTTCACTCTTCATTCACAAGTCTGGGCTAAGGGAGCGGGCGAGGAATTGGTTGATCAAAGAGTTTAAAGCTGAAAGGAAGTTTTACGCATCCCCGTGTATAGTTTGGGTCTGTTCACCTGTCCGACCATCGCTCTTTCCCTCCCTTTGCCCGTCTTTCATAATGTTGTCCTTCTCTCTACGAGGATCCACACATTCCTGGACTAATAAACTGTTCTTTGAAGGGTTGCAACTTTCTCGAAGCATTTGTTCTTCATTCCAGGGGTCTCTGGTGAAAGTGGTTTATGGTCGTTACTGACAGGAAGTGTAGTTTTTTTAATTAAAGTACTGGTTCAGATGTACGGGGGGATTTTGAGAAATCTCTGAGATTCAGGATCCGCCTACTAAACTCCACGAGCTGCTGGTTAGATAGTCACTTATGTACCCACTGAGACAGTTGGAGGTGTCCCCTGAGAGATTAGACGGGATTAATATCATTTTCTGTGGTTAATGAGAGATCAGAACTCTGCGTTAATCCAGTTTCAGAAACAATGGTTTTCATCATCTCTTTAATCTTGTTTTATAATTAATCAGTTTTAAACCTGAGCCCCTTTCACACTCGCCTTGTGAAGGAGGGATCTGAAATTCATTGGTTCTTTCCTGTTGCGAATCACAACAGCAAACGCCAGACTTTGGCGGATGCTTTGAACTCCGTCCATGGAGTGTGCTTCAGATAAAATATTGGGTTTAATGCAACAACTCGCAGATTGAGAATTAAACGAAATCCCCGATTAACAGAACAGTTTCTATGGAAACGTCCTGCATTTAACGATTCTCTGTTGAATTTACATTCTCGCCCACTGAAAAAAGGGTAAATCCTCACTAATCCGCGGGCCACTTTGCAACAGGTGGCTGCGTGGTTTGTTACTGATTCCCTCTGCTGGCGCATTGTGTTCATTCTGAAATCGATTAATCCGGGGCCGTGGAAACTCGGTCAAGGATCAGCAATCAACTCCGCCCTTGTCCATCACCAGAGCTAAATGCTCTGGCCACCAAGACTGGCAGGAGTAGGAGCAAAGATTGGTTTATCAAAAGGCATTTCTGCGAGACGCCCATTCCATTGTCAGATGTTGCACGTGTTTCCTACTGTGTGGATGTCTCCGGAGATCCATGAAAGAATTCACCCTGCAGTTTGAGAGGGAGAAGCTAAAATCGGATGTATAGGTATTACAGTTGGGTAAAGGTAACGACAGAGGCATGAGAGAGACGCTGGCCAAAGTTGATTGGGAGGGAACCCCAGCAGGGATGATGGTAGAGCAGCAATGGCAGGAGTTTCTGGGAGTAATTCCAAAGATGCAGGATCAGTTCATCCCAAAAAAAGAAGCGTTCTAAAGGGAGGATGAGGCAATCGTGGCTGACAAGGGAAGTCAAAGACAGCATGAAAGCAAAAGAGAGGGCATACAATATTGCAAAAATTAGTGGGAAGCTAGAGGATTGGGAAGCTTTTAAAAACCAACAGAAGGCAACTAAAAATGCGAAATATGAAGGTAAACTAGCCAATAATATAAAAGGGGATATCAAAAGTTTTTTTCAGATATATAAAAAGTAAAAGAGAGGCAAGGGTGAACATTGGACCGCTGGAAAATGACGCTGGAAAGGTAGTAATGGGGAACAAAGAAATGGCGGGCAAACTGAATAAGTATTTTGTGCCAGTTTTCACTGTGGAAGATACCAGCAATGTGCCAGAAGTTGGATAGAGTCAGGGGGCAGAAGTGATTGTCATCGCTATTACGAAGGAGAAGGTTCTTGGGAAGCTGAAAGGTCTGAAGATGGATAAGTCACCTGGACCAGGGTTCTGAAAGAGGTAGCTGAAGAGATTGTGGATGCATTAGTAGTGATCTTTCAAGAATCACTGG
Organism: Pristis pectinata; assembly: GCF_009764475.1. Classification (NCBI taxonomy): domain Eukaryota; kingdom Metazoa; phylum Chordata; class Chondrichthyes; order Rhinopristiformes; family Pristidae; genus Pristis; species Pristis pectinata. The sequence continues at coordinate 14,440,226 of NC_067440.1, forward strand.
AGTCAGGAATGGTTCCAGAGGACTGGAAAATCGCTGTCACTCCACTTAAAGAGAGATCTTGCCTGACAAATCTGTTGGAATTCTTTGAGGAAGTAACAGGCAGGATAGACAAAGGAGAGTCAGTGGATGTTGTTTACTTGGATTTTCAGAAGGCCTTTGACATGGTGCTGCACATGAGGCTGCTAAACAAGATGGGAGCCCGTGGCGTTAAAGGAAAGGTACTAGTATGGATAGAAGATTGGCTGACTGGCAGAAGGCAAAGAGTGGGAATAAAGGGGACCTTTTCTAGTTGGCTGTTGGTGACTAGTGGTGTTCCTCAGGGGTTGGAGTTGTGTCCGCTACTTTTCACGTTATATGTTAATGATCTGGATGATGAAATTGACAGCTTTGTGGAGACACCAGGGATTCTGAAGATGCTGGAATATGGAGCAAAGCAGACAAAGTGCTGGAGGAACTCAACAGGTCAGGCAGCATCAGGACTCTGTTGAAGGGTCTTGACCTGAAACATCAACTGTTTATTTCCCTCAGATGGCTTTGTGGCCAAGTTTGTGGATGATACAATGATAGATGGAGGGGCAGGTAGTGTTGAGGAAGCAGGGAGACTGCAAAAGGACTTGTAAAGAAGTGGCAGATGGAATACAGGGTAGGGAAGTACATGGTCACGCACTTTGGTAGAAGGAATAAAGGCATAGACTATTCTATTTTCTAAACGGGGTGAGAATTCAGAAATTGGAGGTGCAAAGGGACTTGGGAGTCCTAGTGTTGGATTCCCTAAAGGTTAGCTTACAGGTTGAGTCGGTAGTAAGGAAGGCAAATACAATGTTAGTGTTCACTTTAAGAGGACTAGAATATAAAAGCAAGGATGTAATGTTGAGGCTTTATAAGGTGTTAGTCAGACCACATCTGGAGTATTGTGAGCAGTTGTAGGCCCCATATCTAAGGAATGATGTGCTTGCGTTGGAGACGGTCCAGAGGAGGTTTACAAGAATGATCCCAGGGATGAAAGAGTTAACTAATGAGGAGCATTTGATGGCTCTGGGCCTGTATTTGCTGGAGTTTGGTATTGGTTTATTATTGTCACTTGTACCGAGCTACAGTGAAAAACTTGTCTTGCATACCAATCGTACAGCTTAATTCGTTACACAGTGTAGTTACAATGAGTTAGTACAGAGTGCATTGAGGTAGTAGAGGTAAAAACAATAACAGTACAGAGTAAAGTGTCACAGCTACAGACAAAGTGCAGTGCAGGTAGTCAATAATGTATAAGGTCACAACAAGGTAGATTGTGAGGTCAGAGTCCATCTCATTGTATAAGGGAACCGTTCAATAGTCTTATCACAGTGGGGTAGAAGCTGTCTTTAAGCTGGTGGTATGTGCCCTCAGGCTCCTGTATCTTCTACCTGATGGAAGAGGAGAAAAGAGAGAATGACCCAAGTTGGTGGGGTCTTTGATTATACTGGCTGCTTCACCAAGGCAGCTGAGAGTCCAAGGAGGGGAGGCTGGTTTCCATGACATGCTGGGCTGTGTCCACAACTCTCTGCAGTTTCTTGCAGTCCTGGGCAGAGCAATTGCCGTACCAAGCCATGATGCATCCAGATAGGATGCTTTCTATGGCGCATTGATAAAAGTTGGTGAGTGTCAAAGGGGACATACACTCAGAAGAATGAGGGGAGATCTCATTTGAAACCTACTGAATATTGAAAGGACATCCCTTTAGAACTGAGATGAGGAGGAATTCCTTTAGTCAGAGGATGGTGAATTTGTGCAATACATTGTCACAGACGGCTGTGGAGGCCAAGTCGTTGGGTATATTTAAAGCGGAGGTTGATAGGTTCCTGATTAGTAAGGGTGTCAAAGATTATGGTGAGGAAGTAAAGGGTTAAGAAATTGTGACCGTACGTATAACTAATGAAACAAATATCACACACGCAAGCCCCTGAATCAAGACCAGGTGGTGATTACTGTATCTGGAACTTGATTGTAAGCCAATTATACTAAACAATAAGTGTGAGGTTTGTCTTAAACAATGAGTGTGATGGTTGTCTTTGCATCTTAGGCTCCCCAAGTGAAATTGGTGTAGTCGCATTGTTTAAGTATGTGACAAGGACCATATAAATTAATATCTGCCCCTCTGTATTGTGGAGACCTCCGATAAAGACACTGCATGAGAGTCAGGAGAGTTCTCCCTTGCACTGTACTGCTAATAAACGCGTTTTAACAGAATTAATCCATGGCACTGTGTGATTTTGCAGCAGGCAGGAGTGGGAACTTAAAATTGGGATAACAATGGGGAAGAAGGCAGGAGAATGAGATTGAGAGCGAAAAGTAAATCAGCCATGATAATGGTGGTGGAGCAGACTCAGTGGCCTAATTCTGCTCTCATGTCTTATGGACTCCCCTGACTCTGGATAAACTATTCAACCTTCTGCCCTATCAGTAATTTTCTCTCTGTATTTATGATCAATACATTGTTACAAGAAGCCCTGAATTGCTGCAAATGCTTAAATCAGCAGGGGGAGGAGGGCCGCAGATTACTTCACTCGGTGATCTGCAGAGAATGCCCTCGATATACTGGAGGTTAGCAGAGAGCTCCCTCAGATGCTGGCCATCTGCAGAGATCTCTCCCAGAGGCCGGGATCATGAAGAACTGAGATACTGGGCTCAGCTCCTGGAGTTCTGCAAGGGCAGGTCCGGGGGACAGTCAGTGCCTGGAGAACGCTCTCAGACCACACTGATCCGTAGGGAACTCTCTGATCTTGGAGATAAAGGATTTTAGATCTATCGGGAACTATCTCTGATTTTTGCCTCTGATAGGGTGTCATGCTAATTCATCACAGCACAGGAGGATCTAATCGAGCTGCCTAATATTGGAGTTCATAAGGTAGATGGTGAAAAGAAAAATGCACAGAGCAAGGAGAGTCCAGGCCAGAGGATAAACTTCTAACAAGGACCTTCCTTGTGCAAAAGAAGTGAAGATTTAAATTGTAAATGTCAAAACTAAAATGTGTTGGACAAGGGTGTTAAAGAGACACAGAAGCCAGGCAGACAAACAGCAGAAGAGTTGCAGGGGACTAAAAGCGCCTCCTGCTGTTCAACTTGTTCACCAGCTTGAGCAGAAGACTGGAGCCACAAGAGACTGCAGATGCTGGAATCTGGAGCAAAAATTAAACTGTTGGAGGAGCTCAGTGGGTCAAATCAGCATTTGGGGGTGATGGGGAGAGGAATTATTGATGAATCCTGATGCAGGGTTTCCCTCCCACAGATGCTGCTCGACCCACTGAGCTCCTCTGGCAGATATCTTTTTGTTTAGAGCATAAGATTGGTTGGTACAATTGGGAGACAAAGGGTTGAAGGTGTACAAGATTGTTGCAATGAAGTGAACCTAGACAAGACCAGATTTCAGTCAACATATTCTCATTTCCGCAATTTTATTTGTGACATTTTACAAGTCGCGGTCTGAAACATTGACTAACACTGTGCATTGCCAAGTCAGAGTCTTGAAATTACATTTTTCAGCAGCAGGACTATTCGGGTGCAATGCAAAATGACAGAGCTGAATTGCTCCATCTTCAAGCTGAAGCAAAGCAAGGTAGTTGGCTTCCCGAGACAACCTTGCGTTCAACTCCTTTCTGAGTGATGGCTGCGAGACGAATCACCCCACCACTTGAACCATCACGATCCATCGCAAGTGCAATAGCTGAAACACAAATTGAAGTTTTAAATCACAAACCGCATTAAAGTAAAAACTTGCTGTTCCTTAAGGGACTAACTTTTGTCAAGACACCACACACAACTTGCCATTCACTGAGTGCTATACCATTTAAATAGAGCTTATCAAAAATCTTTTTCACAAACAATTTCTGCCAAGATAACTAAACATGGACTTCCGTAAGGCCTTTGATAAGGTTCCACATGGTCAGCTGGTCTGGAAGGTTAGATCGCATGGAATCCAGGGAGAGGTTTAGAGGGAAATGGGCCAAACACAGGCAAATGGAACTAGCTCAGGTCGGCACTATGATATATGCTTCTTCCTTTTTCCTGATCAAACCAGTTTCCTGAACTTACCATCTTTGCTTTTTATCCTTACAGGGAAATGCTGACTCTGAACTTTTACCACCTCACTTTTAAACTCCTCCCACTTATCAGATACTGCAAAAGATGTTCAGCACTCAGTGTATACTTGCCATTTGCTGTGAAGTCCAAGCACTCCTCTTTTGTCATTCCGGGTTTGTAGGTGGAGTCAACATAACCATATATATAGGTACTTCCAGAGCCACCAATTGAGAATGGCTGCTGCACCATCATCCCACCCATTGGGACTGTGTATACCTAGAATCATAAACATTATTAATTCTTCTCCAATGCTCCAAAACATTCATTCAAATCAAGAGTGGGATCGTGCAAAGTACCTCAGACCTTTAGCAACTGCTGAAAATTCACTGCACTGGTGACCATTCAATCCACTGTGTCTGTTACGGCCAAAGAAACTTAGAAACAAAGAAAACAGAAGCAAGAGTAGGCCATTTAACCATTTGAGTCAATTCTGCCATTCACCCTCATATCTGACCTCCTATTTTAATACCACAATCCCACACTCTCCCCATACTCCTCGATGCCTTTTGCATCTAGGAATTTATGTATCTCCTTCTCAAATAAATTCAGCCTTCTGTGGCAGTGAATTCCAGATGTTTGCTACTTTCTACATGAAGAAATATATCCTTATCTTGGTCCTAAAAGATGAGCTGTTCGGCCTCAACCCTCTTTGAAGATCTTGTGCTAAACTTGCCCTGTTATGCTTATCCAGACCTTCTTAAATAGTCACAGAGTTATACAGCATGGAAAAAGGCCCTTCGGCCCAACGCGTCCATCCTTACCAAGATGTGTATAGGAGCTGGTCCCATCTGCTTGTGTTTGGTCCATAACGATCCAAACCTTTTCTATCCATGTACCTGTCTAAATGTCTTTTAAACATTGTAATTGCACCCACCTCTACAGCTTCCTCTGGCAGCTCGCTCCATATATCCACCACCCTGTGTGTGGAAAAAGTTGCCCCTCAGATCCACTTTAAATCCTCCCCCCCTCCCATCATCGTAAATCTATATTCTCCAGTTTTAGACACCTCTACATTACATAGCATCGATAGGGTGGATGGTCAAGGTTCATCTATGATTTTATATACCTCCAATAATGACACCCCTCAAACCTTCTTCGGTCCAAGGAAAAGGTCCCAGCCGATCCTTATAACTCAAGCTCTCTGGTCCTAGTAACATCCTTCATCAGAACTATAACATAGGTTTAAGGTGAGAGGTGAAAGATTTAAAAGGGACCCGAGGGACAACTTCTTCACTCAGAGGGTGGTGCATATATGTAGTGAGCTGCCAGTGAAAGTGGTTGAGGCAGGTACAATAACAACACTCAAAAGTCATTTGTATAAGTATGTGGATAGGAGGGGCGTAGAGGGATATGATCCAAACGCGGGTAAATGGGACTAGCTTGGTAGGCACTATGGTCAGCATGAATAAGTTGGGCCAAAGGGCCTGTTTTCAAGCGGTATCACTCTATGACTCTAACTGCACACAATACTCCAAGTGGGTCTCACCAACAACTTATGTAGTAGCAACATGACAACCCAACTCCTATACTTAATGCCCAATGAAGGCCAGCCTGCCAAATGCCTTCTTCACCAGTCTACCTATGTTGCCACTTTCAGGGAACTATGTACCTGTACCCCTAGGTCTCTCTGTTCTACAACACTTCTTAAGGCCCTACCATTTACTGTGCAAATCCCGATGCCCGAGCCCCTTTGGATCAGAAGCCCAACCCTACAGAGCACCCGAGGCCAACTCCTTTTGCAGAGGCTCGCCTAGAAGCCCACTTCTCTTCAGAACCTTCAGACCTGTATGGGAACAACTTGCCTCACAGGCCAGCTGAATCCACTCCAGGTCTGTCCTTAAGCAGTTACCTACCCTCCAGTCCAGGTGGCTTCACTCCAGGACTTTCAAGTCCGAACAGACGCAGCCACTTACCTCGGAAGCGTGGTAAGAAGGCTGGGCTGCAGGTGAGGCTGAATCAGCGTGGTTTCAAGACTCCCCTCCCCAGCATACTACTAGCTAACATCCAGGCCATTGAGAACAAAGTTGATGAACTAAGGGCAAGACTAACCTACCAAAGAGAACTGAGGGACTGCTGTGTGCTATGTCTCACCGAAACGTGGCTGACACCTGCTTGCCATGACTACGCCGTGCAACCCGAGGGCTTCTTAATTCATCGGGCAAAGTTAGAGGTTGAGGGGTCTGCTTCTTAATCAACACCTTGTGGTGCCTGAACATGATGACATGGCGAGTTCCTGCTCACCCAGCTTGGAGTATTCTAACTGTGAAGTGTCGCCCATATCCCCTGCCACGGGAGTTCACTTCAGCTATCCTGACAGCAGTCTACATTCCACCCCAGACAGACGTGAAGCCAGAACTCATGAACTATACTCTGTGGTCAACAGCCTTGAAATGGGATACTCTTAGCCCTCTTCATTGCTTGTGACTTCAACCAGGCCAACTTCAAGAGTGTGTTACCAGAATACCATTAAGCATGTCTCCTGTCCCACCAGGCCCAAACACTCTTGACCATTGCTATACAACCATCAAAGATGCCAATGGGCAGTACAGAAAGTCGTACAATGCTGGTCTGAGAAAACATATGAGCTTCTATGCGACTGCTTTGAGTCGGTAGACTGGTCCCTATTCAAAGACTCAGCTGCCAGCCTTGATGAGTATGTCACTCAGCTGCCAGTCTCGATGAGTATGTCACGGACTTTATCAGCAAGTGTGTTGAGGACTGTGTACCAAAGAGGACAATCAAGGAATTCCCAAACTGAAAACCATGGATGAACCAGCAGATCCACTCCCTACTGAAGTCTAGGACTGTAGCATTCAAATCAGATGACCCTGACCTATACAAGAAATCGAGATACGACCTCCGTAAAGCTATCAGAGGCAATACCAGTCCAAAATAGAGTCCCAGACAGCCGTCAGTTGTGGCAGGGCTACATTATAACAGGCTACAAAACGAAGATGGGCAGCATTGCCGACAAAAGTGCATCCCTTCCCGATGTGCTTAATGAATTCTATACATGTTTTGAATGGAAGGGGACTGGTATGTCACCACCCGCCAAGACACCCTCCAATGCACCTGAACCCGTAGTCACTGTTGCAGACACAAGATCAGTTTTCTAGAGAGTGAACCCGCAGTAGCATCTGACCTGGATGATCTTCCTGGCTGTGTCTTTAGATCTTGTGCAGATCAGCTGCTGGGGTTATTTGCAGACATTTTTAAACTCTCCCTGCTTCAACCTGAGGATCCCACCTGCTTTAAGACCACCATTATCATCCCAGTACCTAAAAACAAGGTAATGTGCCTTAATGACTACTGCCTGGCGGCTCTGACATGCACCACCATGAAGAGCTTCAAGAGGCTGGTCACGGCACGCATTAACTCCAGCCTCCCAAACAACCTCTACCCACTGCAATTCACCTACCGCTGAAAACAGGTCTACGGCGGACACCATCTCCCAGGCCCTACACTCATCTCTGGAGCATCTGGACAGTAAAGACACCTATGTTAGATTATTGTTTATTGATTACAGCTCTGCCTTCAATACTATAATTCCAAACAAACTCATTATCAAACTCCGAGACCTGGGACTCAACACCTCCCTCTGCAACTGGATCCTTGACATCCTGACCAACAAACTGCAATCAGCAAAGGATAGGCAGCAACACCTCCGCCATGATTATTCTCAACACTGGTGTTCTATAAGGCTGGGTCCTCAGCTCCCTACTCTACTCCCTATACACTTGTGACTGCGTGGCCAGATTCTGCTCTAACTTCATCTACAAGTTTGCAGATGATATCACTGTAGTGGGCCGTATCTCAAAAAAATGATGAATTGCAGTACAGGAAGGAGATAGAGAGCTTAATAACATGGTGTCATGACAACAACCTTTCCTTAAATGTCAGCAAAACAAGAGAGCTGGTCACTGACTTCAGGAAGGAGGGGCAGTGCACATGCTCCTGTATAAATCAACAGTGCTGAGGTCGAGAGGGTTGAGAGCTTCCAATTTCCTAGCCTGTCCTGGTCCAACTGCGTAGACACCACGGCCAAGAAAGCTCACCAGTGGCTCTACTTCCTCAGGACACTAAAGAAATTTGACAAGTCCCCATTGACCCTTACCAATTTTTCATCGATGCAGCACAGAAAGCATCCTGTCTGGATGCATCACGGCTTGGTATGGCAACTGCTTTGCCCGTGACCACAAGAAACCGCAGAGAGTTGTGGACACAGCTCAGCACATCACAGAAACCAGCTCCACCTCCATCATGTCTATACTTCTTGCTGCCTCACTAAAGCACCCCAGACATTCTCTCTTCTCTCCTCTCCCATCGCACAGAAGATATAAAGGCCTGAAAGCACATACCACCAGACTCCAGGACAGCTTCTATCCTGCTGTTGTAAGACTACTGAACAGCTCTCTGGTATGATAAGATGGACCCTTGACCTCACAATCTACCTCATTACGACCTTGCACCTTTATTGTCTACCTGCATTGCATTTTCTCTGTAGCTGTACACTTAATTCTGACTTCTGTATTGTTTTACCTTCTACTGCTTCAATGGACTGTGTAATGAATTGATCTGTATGAACGGTATGCAAGACAAGCTTTCCACTGTACCTCGGTACATGTTACAATAATAAACCAATTCCAATTCCATGGTTTAACTTAGCAAAATACAACACCTCATACATGTCAGAGTTAATTTCCATCTGCTATTCCTTGGCCACCTCCTCACTTCATCCTGTTGTAATCTTAGATAACCTCCTTCACTGTCCACTACACAACCAATTTTGGTGTCATCCGCAAACTTACTAATCACGTTAACAACATTGTCATCCAAATTGTTAATATAGATGACAAACAACAGTAGGCCCAGCACCGATCCCTGTGCACACCACTGGTCACTAGTCTGAATAACAACTCTCCACTATGACCCTCAGTCTCCTTCCACCAAGCCAATTTTGTATCTAATTGGCTAGCTAACCCTGAAGCCCACGTGATCTAATTTTCTGTACTAGCCTACCACGTGGGACCTCGTCAAATGCCAGAATCAGGTTTATTATCACTGACATATGTTGTGAAATTTGTTGTTTTGTGGCAGCAGTACAGTGCAAGACATAAAAATTACTAAGTTACAAAAAAAAAGTGCAAAAAGAGGAATAACAATGTTACAAGTTCATGGATTCATTGATCATTCAGAAATCTGATGGCAGAGGGGAAGAAGTTGTTCCTAAAAAGTTGAGTGTGGGTCTTCAGGATCCAGTATCTCCTCCTAATGGTAGTAACCCGGCGGGCATGTCCCAAATGTTGAGGGTCCTTAATGATGGATGCCACCTTCTTGAAAGACTGCCTCTTGAAGATGTCCTCAATGGCGGGGAGGGTTGTGCCCTTGATGGAGTTGGCTGAGTCTATAACCCTCTGCAGCCTCTTTTGATCCTGCGCATTGGAGCCTCCATACCGATGATGATGCAACCAGTCAGAATGCTCTTCACCATACATCCAAGGAAATTTGCAAGAGTCTTTGGTGACATACCAAATCTCCTTAAACTCCTAATGAAGTAGAGCCACTGGCGTGCCACCTTCTTGATTGCATCAATGTGTTGGGCACATTATATTCATATCCAGGAACTTAAAGCTGCTCACCTTTTCCACTGCTGACCCCTCAATGAGGACTGGTGTGTGTTCTCCAGACTTCCCCTTCCTGAAGTCCACAATCAATTCCTTGGTCTTTCTGACGTTGAGTGCGAGGTTGTTGTTGTGACACCACTCAACCAGCCGATTTCACTCCTGTAAGCCTCCTTGTCGCCATCTGAGATTTTACCAACAACGGTGGTGTCATCAGCGAATTTGAGCTGTGCCTAGCCACACAATCATGAGTGTAAAGAGAGTAGAGCTGTGGGCTAAGCACGCATCCTTGAGGTGCACCTGTGTTGATTGGCAATGAGGAGATGTTGTTACTGATCCGCACTGACTGTGGTCTCCGAATAAGGAGGTCAAGGATCCAGTTGCAGAGGGAGGTACAGAGTCCCAGGCTTTGAATTTTGTCAATTAGTACTGAAGGGATGATAGTGTTGAACGCCGAGCTATAATCGATAAACAGCAGCCTGACGCATGTTTTGCTGTTGTCTAGGTGCTTCTAAGCCGAGCAGAGAGCCAGTGAGATGGCATCCGCTCTAGACCTGTTGTGGCGGTAGGTAAATTGCAGCGGGTCCAGGTCCTTGCTCAGGCAGGAGTTAATTCTAGCCATGACCAACCTCTCAGCCTAACGGCATGAACATTGAATTCTCCCACTTTAGGTAACCCCCCCCAACATCATGCTTCTTCTCTTCGTCCCTTTCCTAGCTTCTTCTTTTCTACCTTCTTTTTCTCCTCTCTCTCCTTACCTTTGACCCATCCCCTGGTGGATCTACTCTCCCCTCCTCCCCCGCACCTGCCTATCACTATCTCTTACCTGCATCTACCTATCACTACCTTGTGCCCACACTGCCTCCCCTCTTTTGTCCACCTACCACTGCTCTGCTTTTCTCTTCTATACATTGGACTTCCCCTTTTCCTATCTTCAGTCCTGAAGAAAGGTCCTGACCAGAAACATTGACTACCTGCTTTTCTCCATGGATGTTGCCTGGCCTGCTGAGTTCCTCCAGCATCATCGTGTTTTTCATCTAGATTCCAGCATCTGCAGTCCTTTGTTTCTCTTGAAGCACTTCATCACAGTAGATATGAGTGCTACTAGGTGATAGTCATTGAGGCAGCATATCTTGATCTTCTTGGGCACTGGTATGATTGGTACCCTTTTGAAGCAGGTGGGAATCTCCAACCGCAGCAGTGAGAGTTTGAAGATGTCCTTGAATACTCCAGCCAGTTGGTCTGCACAGGTTTTCAGTACCCAGCCAGGTACATCATCAGTGCCTGATGTCTTGCGAGGGTTCACCCTCTTGAAAGATGTTCAGTTAACAGCCAACAAGACACAAGATCTGAGACACAGGGTCGTCAGATGCTGTGGGGATTCACACAGGTGTGTTATTGTGCCTTTCAAAGCATGCATGAAAAGGCATTAAGCTCATCAGGGAGTGAAGCATTGCTGACTTTTATGCTGTTAGGGCTGTTAGGTTTCGCCTTACAGGAAGTAATGGCATGCAAAGTCTGCCACAGACATCATGAGCCCAATTGTGTTTCTAACTTAACACGGAATTGCCTTTTCGCTCTCACGATGGCCTTCCGTAGATTATACCTGGACTTCTTGTAGGGTTCTGGATCGCCGTTCTTGAACGCCGCAGATCTAGCCCTCAGCAGACTGCAGATCTCCTGGTTCATCCAGGGTTTCTGGTTTGGAAAGACTTGGTATGTTCTCAAAGGCACACACTCATCCACGCAGGTCTTGATGAAGTTGGTGATGGCCGTGACATATTTATTCAGATCCGAAGATGAATCCCTCAATAAGGTCCAGTACACCAATTCAAAGCAGTCCTGTAAATGCTCCTCCACCTCCCTTGACGATACTTTCACTGTCCTCATCACTGATGCCAGGAGTAGAAGTACATATATAGCCAGGTGATCAGACTTACCAAAGTGTGGGCTTGCGATGGCACGGTAAGCGTTCTTGATGGTGGTGATCGAGTGCGTTGGCTCCTCTGGTCCTGCAGGTGACATGTTAGTGGTAGGTGGTCAGAAACTTCTCCAAGCTGGCCTGGTTGAAGTCCTCCGTGATGATTGGGAAGGCTCAGGGTGCACTGTCTAGTGACTGTTAATCACGGCGCTCAGCTCCTCCAGTGCCAGCTTGACATCTGCCGAAGGTGGATTGTACACCACTGCCAGGATGACAGCAGAGAATTCCCTTGGCAGGTAGAACGGATGACACTTGACCATGTGTTCCAGGTCATGAAAGCAGGACTGAGACAGAACCGCCACATCTGTGCACCACAATGAGTTAATCATGAAGCAAACACCACCAACTCTGCCTTTACCTGATGCTGCCATCCGGTCCATGCTGTGGATGCTGAAGACCTAGGGCTGCAGTGATGTGTCTGGAGTGCTGGGGCTGAGCCATGTCTCTGTGAAGCAGAGTACACAACAGTCCCTGATGTCCCTCTGGCACAGCAGTCTTGCTCTGAAGTCTTCAACTTTTTTTACCCCCCAGAGACTGTACATTAGCCAGGAGGATGGTGGTGGGGGGGAGGGGGGGGGGTTGCTGGGGCAGCCTTGGGACCCTGTGTTTCAGTTTTACCTGCAGCCCTGGCCCGCAGCCACCTTTCCTCAGACAATGGAGACGTTCTCCGAGCTTCCAGCTGCTTGCACTCTCTCCTGGAGTGGTCTGGGGTCCCGAGTCTGTCCGTTCTTAAGATCGCTAGTTTTTTTAAATGACTTGAAACAACGTTACTTACTGCAGTCTCTGTGGCTGCAGATTCCAGCTGTAGTAGTCGTAAACTGGAGTATTTTATAATTCCCTTCGGACCTGCACACAGAATGTTGCCCCTCTCTGGCACCATCTTGAAAGGTATCAGTTTAGCCTTTAGCCTTGCTAATGTCCATATAAAAAATGTCTACCACCCTGTTCTCATTATCAAATGTGATGAGGGTTTCTGCTGCTAGACATTGTAGTTCCAGATTTCAGGAAGGGCGATATGGATATTCATTAACATCAAAATGGAGGAAGTATCAGACATCTTAGTGACCATAAAAGTGATAAATCCCCAGGACCTGGTGAGATGTATCCCAGACAGGTACAGGAGGCAAGGCAGGAGATAGCTGGTCCCTGAGGGAGGACAGCAAGTGTGGAAAGCCATGAGTTGATCAGAAGTAGTCAGCACAACTTTGTTGATTGGAGATCCTATCTAACAAACTTGACTAGGTTCTTTGAGGGTGCAAAAGACTGCAGATACTGGATCAGGGTCTCAACCCTAAACACCCACCATCCCTCACCCTCCACACATGCTGCCTAACCCACTGAGTTCCTCCAGCAATTTGTTTTTTGCTTGATATTGATGAGGGCAGTGTGGTTGACGTAGTGTATGTGAGGTCCAAAGGCATGTTAACAAATTGGATCAAAAGTAGGTTTGATATTAGGAGACAGAGAGTGATGAAGGTTTGATTTTGTGATTGTAAGCCTTTGGACGGGGATATAACACAGGGCACAGGGATTGGTAGTGGGACCCTTACAATTTGTCATAAACTTTAACAGTTTATATATGAATGCAGGAGGTGTGATCAGTACATTTGTAGATGATATGAAAATTGGTGGTTTTGTTGAAAGTGAGGAGGTTGGTCTTGGGTTACAGAATGCTATTGATCAGTTGGTAACATGGAGAGAGAAATGGCAGATGGAATTTAATCCTGGTAAGTAGGAGGTGATGCATTCTGGGAGGTTTAATAAGGATAGGACATATACCATCAATGGTGGGGCCCTACAGGGCATTGAAGATCAGACAGATCTCGGTGTGCAAGTGCACAGATCCCCAAAAATGGCAGCAGAGATAGGTGGGGTGTTGAAGGCAGCATATAGGATGCTGGCCTTCATTAGCTGGGACATGGAATAACTTTACAGAACTTTGGCAAGGCCACAGCTGGAATATTGTACACAGTTCTAGTCACCATGCTACTGTAAGACCACTGGAGAGGGTGCAGAGATTTACTGAGATGGAATATTTCAGTTAGGAGAGACTGGATAGGCTGCTTGCTTTCTTTCTTTGGAGTGGTTGAGGGGGATTGATAGAGGGATGTAAAAATTATGAGGGGCATAGAAAGGTTGGATAGTGAGAAACTTTTCTCCATAACAAGATGTCTAAAACCAAAAGGTATAGGTTTATGGGGAGGAATAAGACGGTTAGAGGTTATCTGGAGAAAATAAATTTCACGCAAAAGGTGGTTGCAATCTAGAAGCATTGCCTGAGAAAGTAGTGGAAGCGTGTACTCTCACATTTAAAAAGTACCTGGATTAGCACTTGAATCACAAATGCTTGGGAGGCTATGGACCAAGTGCTGGTAAATGGGATTACTATAGATGGGTACTTGACAGATGGCATGGACACAGTGAGCCAAAGAAACTGTTTCAGTACTGTACATCTCTATGATACTTTTTCAGACTACAAGTTCCAGATTCCTACATAGACCAAACTAAAAAAATCTCTTTTCAACTCCATTTTAATCAGTCCTCCAATTACTTTATTGACTCTGGTCAGTGTAGTTGGTCTTTGTTACATCACTGTCAATTTTAGGTTGGGTTATTGCTCCAAAGAAAATAACCCAAACTGGCCAATAGTTCCTCACTGCTAATTATTGCCAGCCCCAAAACATAACCTTAAATATCCTACAGTCTCCAGTGCTATCACATTATTCCTATAATATGAAAGGCCCATAGCAGTATCCAAAAGAACAGAGCTATTAAATCACACAACCAATGCACCAACAGATCAGATCAATTCCTCTCCGTGGTTTCTACTGCTCTTTGACCACGTTCCACCTATTGTCTGCCAGCCCTGCCTCATCCCTTCCTCTAACCTCTTTATATTGGCTATCTCCTCTCTACACCCAGTCCTGATGCCATGATCTCAACCCGAAACATTGACTTATCCCCTCGCGTCCACAGATGCTTGCTGGGCCACTGAGCTTCTCCAGCAGTTTTGCTTTTGGCTTCAGATTCCAACATCTGCAGTCTCTTGTATCTCCATTTCAATATTCCACTGCAAAGTCTCTTCTAGGTTTGTACACTTTTGAAAATGTTTTCCTCCTCTCTTCGATAGGAATTCTGCAAATCCCTCTCTCACTGCTCCCCCTCTATGATTTCTTCTGCTCTTCGACCACATTCAACCTATCACCTGTCAGCCTCTGCTTTACCCCTCCTCCTCACCTCTTTATACTGGCCATCTCCCTTCTACCGAAACGTCAAACATCCTTCACCCTCCACAGCTGCCTGACAGAGTTCCTCCAGCTGTTTGTTTTTTGTTCCATTTTCCAGGATCTGCAGTCTGTTGTGTGTCAGATCAATCTCTCTTGTGCTACCACATCGTCAGGGAGGAGAGCAGCTCTCAGGAGCATCCCCTGCCCTAACCGGAATCAACAAATACAGAGCACAGATTTAAAGTCAGTAAATGAAAATCGAATTCCTACAGATGCTGGAAGTCTGCTATGTCCTCCTCTACACTCAAAGTGGTGAGAATATGGAATTTGCTCCCTCAGAACTTGAACTGACTAGCAGGTGCATTTAAGGGAAATCTGGATAAACATGAGGGAGGACATTGAAAAAACAGGTAGCCTATGTCCTGTTGTGTGCTGAAGATTTAACATATTTCAATGTAATACCTGTTAACTCGAGAGGGACCAATGTCCTTGTGGGCAGGTTTAAACCAGGTTGGCAGGGGGATGGTAACCAGAGTGTTTGATTAGATGATGGAGCAGTTGGTGTAAAGGTAAATGTAATATGCAGAGAGACTGTGAAGGAGGATAGACAGTGGATAGGGCATAAATGCAGTCAATTGGATGGGTTGAAATGTGTTTAATGTGAGAAGTTTTAAGAATAAGGGTGATGAACTTGGAGCATGGATCAGTACATGGAATTACAATGTTGTAGCCATTACAGAGACTTGGCTGTCACAAGGATAGGATTGGCTGCTTGATGTTCTGGGGTTTAGATGTTTCAAAGGGGATAGGGTGGGAGGTAAATGGGGGGGAGGGGGGGAGTGGCATTGCTAATCAGTGATAATATCACAGCTGCAGAAAGGGAGGATGTTGTGGAGGAATTGTCTACTGAGTCAGTGTGGGTGGAAGTCAGAAACAGGAAAGGAGCATTGACTCTATTGGGAGTATTCTATAGGTCCTCCAATAGCAACCAGGACGCCGAGGAGCAGGTAAGTAGGCAGATTTTGGAAAGGTGCTAGAATAACAGGGTTGTTGTCATAGGTGACTTGAAGTTCCCTAATTTTGATTGGCAGCACCTCAGTGCAAAAGGTTTAGATGGGGCAGAATTTGTCAGGTCCGTCCAGGAAATTACTGACACAGTTCATGAACAGGCTGACCAGAGGAGAGGCCATACTGGATCCAGTAGAAGGGAATGAACCTGGTCAGGTGACAGACCTCTCAGTGGGCGAGCAATTCAGAGATAGTGACCACAATTCCCTGACTTTTAGCATAGCCATGGATAAGGACAGGAGCAGATGATATGGGAAAGTATTTACTTGGAGGAGGGCTAATTACGATGGTATTAGGCAGGAATTTGGGAGCATAAATTGGGAACAGATGTTCTCAGGAAAATACACAGCAGAAATATGGAGGTTGTTTAGGGACCACTTGCATGGGATTCTAGATAGGTTTGTCCCACCGAGAAAGATGGTAAGGTAAATGAACCATGGTTTACAAGAGAGGTGGAACATTATAAGGTAGCCAGGAAGGAGCTTAAGGTCTTAGGAGAGCTAGAAGGGGACATGAGAATGACAAGAGTGAGGGTAGGACCGTTTAAGGATAAAGGGGGGAAATGTGCCTGAATGTGGAGGAGGTAGGGGAAGTGCTTAATGAATACTTTGCTTCAGTGTTCAATGGGGAGAGGGACTTTAATGAATGTGAGGTCAGCGTAGAACAGGCTAATGTGCTGGAGCACGTCGAGGATAAGAAAGAGGCAGTGTTGGAGCTTTTGAAAAACATTAGAATAGATAAGTCCCCAGAGCCGGACAGGACATACCCTAGGTTACTATGGGAAGCGAGGTAAGATTGCTGGGGCTTTAACAATGATCTTTGCATCCTCCCTGGCCACAGGAGCGGCACAGAGGACTGGAGGATGGCAAATGTTGTTCCATTGTTCAAGAAAGGTAATGGGGATAATCCTGGGAATTATAGACCAGTGATTCTTAGGGACAGGATTTACGAGTACTTGGAGAAGCATAGTTTTATTAGGGGTAGTCAGCATGGCTTTGTGAGGGGCAGGTCATGCCTCATGAGCCTAATTGAGTTTTTGGAGGAGGTGATAAAACAAACTGACAAAGGTATAGCGGTGGATGTGGAGTATATGGATTTTACTAAGGCTTTGACAAGGTTCCCCATGGTAGGCTCATCCAGAAAGTCATGAGGCATGGAATCCATGGAAACTTGGCTGCGTGGATTCAGAGTTAGCTTGCCCATAGAAGGCAGAGGGTGGTAGTAGGTGGAGCATATTCTGCATGGATGTTGGTGACTAGAGGTGTTCTGCAGGGATCTGTTCTGGGACCCTTGTTCTTTGTGATTTATATAAATGACTTGGATGAGGAAGTGGAAGGGTGGGTTAGTAAGTTTGCAGATGACATGGTGGTGGTGTTGTGTAGAGGGTTGCTGTAGATTACAGCAGGACATAGACACAATGCAGAGTTGGGCAGAGAAGTGGCAGATGGAGTTCAATCCAGAAAAGTGTGAATATGCAGAGAGAATATCCAGAGAGTATGCATTATGAGGAGAGACTAAGGGAGCTAGGGCTTTACTCTTTGGATTGGAGGATGACGAGAGGAGACTTGATAGAGGTGTACAAAATATTAAGAGGAATAGAGGGGACAGCCAGCACCTCTTTCCCAGGGCACCAATGCTCAATACAAGAGGGCATGGCTTTAAAGTAATGGGTGGGAAGTTCAAGGGAGATATCAGAGGAAGGTTTTTTTACCCAGAGAGTGGTTGGGACATGGAATGCGCTGCCTGTGGCAGTGGTGGAGGCAGGTACATTGGTCAAATTCAAGAGATTACTAGATAAGCATAGGGAGGAATTTAAAATGGAGGCATATATAGGAGGAAGGGGTTAGATAGTCTTAGGCGAGGTTTAAAGGTCAGCACAACATTGTGGGCCGAAGGGCCTGCATTGTGCTGTACTGTTCTATGTTATAACGTCCCAACTCTATGTAAGTGATACACTGGAAGATCAAACTTGAAGGCAGAATACAAGGTTAATGGCAGGATTCTTACCAGTGTGGAGGAACAGAGGAATCTTGGGGTCCAAGTCCATAGATCCCTCAAAGTCACTGCACAAGTTGATAGTGTGGTTAAGAAGGCATATGGTGTGCTGGCCTTCATCAATCAGGGGACTGAGTTCAAGAGCTGCAAGGTAATGTTGCAGCTCTATAAAACTCCGGTTAGACCACACTTAGAGTACTGTGTTTAATTCTGGTCGCTTCATTACAGAAAGAATGTGGAAGCTTTAGAAAGGACGCAGGGGAGATTTACTAGGATGCTGCCTGGATGTCTTATGAGAAAAGGTTGAGCAAGCTACGGCTTTTCTCTTTGGAGCACAGGAGGATGAGAGGCAACTTGATAGAGGTGTATACGATTATGAGAGGCATATATAGAGTGAACAGCCAGCACCTTTTTCCCAGGGTGGCGAAGACCAATACCAGAGGACATCTGTTTAGGGAAAGTGGAGGAAAGTTTAGGGGAGATGTCAAAGGAGGTTTTTTTTACACAGAGTGGTGGATGCCTAGAATACACTGTCGGGGCGGTGGTAGAGGCTGATACAATAGGGACATTTATCATTATTTAACATCTCTACAGTTGTCTCCTCTTTCATCTTATACAAACACTTAACCAACACTCATTGCCAATTGTGGAGATCACATGCTGTTAATCATAGAATCTCTTATATGAGCTTCTGCATAAGAACCTGTTAAGCAGATGGTGTGCAATTCAGGAGGCCAGGATTGAATCCAGGTTGCTGAAGTTGAGAGGCAGCAGCTCTATTAGCTGTGCCACTGTGCTACCCTTAAAAATCTTTCAGATCTTGGCACTTTTGGAGTGGAAGTAGAGGTAGGAAGGCATGAAGACAATGAGGGATTTGAAAACAAGACTGTGACTTTTTTTGTGTTTTAATATGGACCATGGTTACCTCAATCCAGAATGTCTTTCAGCTGCATGCACTTGTGCTGTAACTTACTAATTATCCTTTAAACAGAATTGACTGTTGGGTTATAGATTTATCACTTTTAGCTACTTCTGTTCTGTACTGATGAGTTTGAGGATCTAGGTTTTGTCAGTCGATGTACAGTCAAATAATCCTGGGCTAGATTATATTTGTGGGTCTAGATTTTGCCAAATTGAGAAAAAATGACTTCAAAGAATACACTCTTCTATCATGACATGAGATGATGATGACAGTAATGTGACCTGGCTGATCTCTTATACCACCAGAATCTGGTGATGCTCACAAAGTGAAGAATGATGCCCTGAGTGAGGAAAAACCGCACGTAAAGAACTAATGAGGGTGAGTTTACACCCAAGTGACCTGCATGATAATCTGGTAGACCCAGTTGCCCGGCCTCCAGAGAGTATGCACTATTTCCTTTTCGTTGATTTAAATGGAAAGAAAATCATCCTGGTTCTACATTGGGCAAATGATAGTCTCACCATATACCATCTGACAATGACAGGAGAGAGGTAAAACTCGAACACAAGAAAGTAGGATGAGTAGGCACCTGGCCTCTCAAGCCTACCCTGCACTTAACGTGATCATTGCTGACCTCAACTCCTCATTTGTCAGTGACTGGATCATCTCAGACGTTTACCAAGGTAATGACCCACACCCAGCGCGTGGCCTCAGTAGTTAGCTTCCCATCACAAAGTAACTACAATTTTTCTTGCAGTAACCTGAACTACACTCTTTCTTATAAAAGCCACATTGAGAAGATGAGATGAAAAACAAGTGCCTAAAACATCATCAGGAAGCTTGCAAATTCCAAATAGGGGCACACTCATCCATAATTAAGACCTCTGTGTTTGCCCTACTGTTACCCCACTGCAGAGTACCCTTGGCTGGTATAAAAATGCTCTTCCCATGCATAGGAAAGATCAGCTTTGTGCTGATATGTCAGCTGCAGAATTATCACTGGCTGAAGTCAATGAATGTCAACGATCAAAAACTGCTGCAATGAAATGAGACTGGACTGCAATACCAAAGTTCTGTGACTAGGCAAGGGGCAACATTCTCTTGATCTGCTCACTACTTGAGATGGGCTAAGCAGAGTTCAGGATCTTGTGGAGGTCAATGTGAATTTTCTACTGTACCGGGCAAGACTTTGATGGATGGACACCAGAAAACAAAATAGGAAGATAGTTTTCCACATTTACCTGTAATTTTAACTGGGACAGCATCAATAATGTGGGTAGGACAGAAAGGTTCTGAAGGGACTCCCAATTAAACTGAAAGCGAGACCAATGTAAAAGAACTGATAACTAGGAAGTTAAATATGGTCACTTGGAGATTCAGGGAAAAAGAATTACTTTATTCTCCTATTCCATCAGACTGAGGCCTCATAAACCAAATTCTTGAAATCAGTGAGGCACTGGGTTCGCAATTGAAATCCCTAAAATCTTTACCTGTCCACCATTTCTTCTGTCCCACCCAGCGACGATGATCCCAGCCATCAGCTCCTCCCGGTATTTATAACACATGTCTTTGAACAAATTGGCAGCAGTCTGCACCAGCGGAAGTTCATCAAGTTCAATGCTGCGAAGAAAGTGAAGTGGAGGAATAAAAAATGTGCTACAGCATCAGGCACCACAACTTCCATGAAAGCACACAACACAAACAGGTAGCGAGAGCCTGGGGACAGGTTGGATACAGAGAAAGCTCCTCTTTATTCAGCAGAACCTATTCTGGGCATCACACTCATTGACCCTTTACATAATGATTAAAGAATGGAAGGGAAATTGCCTAAAATCCATACTGATCAAGTTTGTACAGGAGGTCAGGGTGATCTTTTGATCTAATTGAAAATCTTTATCAGTAAATTTTCACAGAAGATCTTAACAAATAATGTCTCATTTCCTACTGCACATGAATAACATTTGATCAGACAGACCTGTGGAAGCCGAGCTGATAAGTCACTGCATCTGCAATTGCCTGGGTGTCAGCTGCCGATCCTGAGCGGCAGCAGAAGATCAGATCGTGAATAGGAGTCAGTTTATCTGTGACCCTGTTTGCAATGTATGATCTGTAAAAATGAAATAATGCTATGTCAAAAGCAGCACACAAAGTTGGAAAACAAATACCTCCAGGGAAAGAGCAGAGGAGTAAATGATTATTTGCATTTGTCATCAGTCCAACAATCACCACAAAACAACTTACTGAAGTATAATTTCTGTAAAACATAGGGACACACAACAGTCAATTTCTGTAGAGCAAGTTCTTGGAAAACATTGAGATTAATAGCTTGTCCACTTCTGAATGTCATTTGTTGTTTTGTCTACAGTAACTGGCTATATTCCTGAAGGTTCAATCACATGACATCTGTTGCCATTTCAATTCTTATTAGCGCTCTTGTTTCCTCCACTTTTGGATCAAGGTATTCTGTTACTTCCTAAAAATTGCTTAGCTGTACATAGGCACTAGCGTTTTCCCTTCCTTATGGTTACAGACTGAAAGTGTACTTATGCACAAGAACTGTTGGTTATACTTGGTTAAAGTTAAGGAAGAAACAATGAACTTGGGGCAAAAAAAACATAGTTTGGCAGTATCCATACTATTATGTCCAGATAAACATAAAAGTTAAGAGCAGAAGCATCCCACTCAGCCACCTTGATCCTGTGTCACCATTCAATAAGATCATGGCTGATCTGACTGTGATCTCAACTCCACATTCCAACTATCCTGGTAACCTTTCACTGTCCTTGCTGTCAAGTATCGATCTAACTGTTCTAATTCAAATACTGCTTCCGTTGCCCTTTGAGGAAGAGAGTTCCAAAGACCCATGATTCTCATTTAAAAAAAATATTGGTTCATCTGTCTTAAGTGGACAACACTTTATTAACAGTGACCCTTGATTCAAGACTTTCTCAAGAGGAAACATCTGTTCCACATGTACCCTGCCAAGACCCCTCAGGACCTTGTACGTTTCAATCATCGCCTCTCATTCATCAGAATTTGGTTACAAGTCTTGCCAATCCAGTTTTTCCTCACAAGATAACCCACCCATTCTAGGAATCAATCCAGTACACCTTCTCTGAACTGCTTCCTATGCTTTTACACCCTTCCTTAAGTACCCTATATAATTGGAAGAATAACCTCCCTACTTTTACATTCAATTCCACTCTAATTCTTCACCTAACTTTAGGAAGGATTGGTATTGGTTTATTATCGTCACTTGTAACGAGGTACAGTGAAAAGCTTGTCTTACAAACCGATCGTACAGGTCAATTCATTACACAGTGCAGTTACATTGAGTCAGTACAGAGTGCATTGATGTAGTACAGGTAAAAACAATAACAGTAGAGTAAAGTGTCACAGCTACAGAGAAAGTGCAGTGCAATAAGGTCCATCTCATTGAATAAGGGAACTGTTCAATAGTCTTATCACAATGGGGTAGAAGCTGTCCTTAAGTCTGGTGGTACGTGCCTTCAGGCTCCTATATCTTCTCCCCGATGGAAGAGGAGAGAAGAGAGAATGTCCTGGTTGGGTGGGGTCTTTGATTATGCTGGCTGCTTCACCAAGACAGCGATAGGTAAAGCCAGATCCAAGGAGGGGATGCTGGTGTCCATAATGCGCTGGGCTGTGTCCACAACTCTCTGCAGTTTCTTGAAGGTCTGAGATAGGGTGCAGAAAAGATTTACTAAAAGGGTTGAAAGTGTGAGATATTTCAGCTGCAATGTTAAACTGAAGAAGCTGGGGTCATCTTGTTGGAGCGAAAGGCTGAGAAATTTATAGGTGTGTATAAATTCATGACTGATTTAGACAGCAAAAATTGTTCTAATTTTGGGATAGTTCAAAGACTGGGGCAAAGATTTAGAATTTGGGCCAAAATATGCAAATGGTAGTGATGATCTGGAACTTACTGCCTGTAGGGGTGCTGGAAATCAGTGTCCTTAAAAGTGAATTGGATGGGCACTCGTGGCAATGAGACTGATGGAATGCTGGACGACAGACTCAACTGAGTCAAGCTGCTCTCCTGTGCCATAATTTCAAGATACTAATAATTCAAATTCTAGACACTCTGGATTTGCTATGATTGTAGTTTTCCCACAAACGATAGATGTATACAAAGTTATGAGTGGCAGAAATAGGTTTAAGCTGAGAAGTAAGAGGGTTAGAGGGAATCTGAGAAAAAAAATCATCCCGAGGGAGGTTGTGATCTGGAATGCACTGCCGAAGGGTGGTGAAGGCAAGTACACAACAGTTACAAAGGATCTGGATGAACAACTGAATCGCCAAGGCACGGAAGGTGACAGACCAAGTGCTGGTAAATGGGATTAACAAAGATGGGTACTTAATGGTCAGCATGGAGAGGGTGGATTTGCCTGTTGCTGTGCTGTACAACTCTACAATTTGAAGATCAACTGTGACAAAATGGAAAGACCCTCCAGGGATGTCCCACCAGCAATGGCAAATCTATGTTCCACACGATGAGAAAATGCTGATGGGCAGCCACAACATAATGTTAAACATTTCCCCAATTATGAACATAGAACAATACAGCACAGGAACAGGCCCTTCGGGCCCACGATGTTGTACCAAACTAACTAAATTAGTAATCAAATGCCCAACTAAACGGATCCCTTCTGCCTATATAATGTTCATATCCCTCCATTTTCTGCACATTCATGTGCCTACCTAAGAGCCTCTTGAACACCTCTATCCTATTTGCCTCCACCACCACCCCTGGCAGCTCATTCCAGGCACTCACCACTCTGTGTAAAAAAAACTTGTCCTGCACATCTCCTTTGAACTTACCCCCCTCACCTTAAATGCATGCCCTCTGGCACTTCAACCCTAGGAAAAAGATACTGGCTGTTTACTCTATCTATACCTCTCATAATCTTATAAATCTCTATCAGATCTCTCCTCAGCCTCCACCGCTCCAGAGAAAATAACTTCTGCTTATAGCACATGTCCTCTAATCCAGGCAGCATCTTCTTCTGCCAAACTTCTTCTGCACCCTCTCCAAAGTCTCCACATCCTTCCTGTAATGGGGCGACCAGAATTGAATGCAGTACTCCAGATGCAGTTTAACTAGAATTTCATAAAGCTGCAACATAATTTCCTGACTCTTGAAATCAATTCCTCGATTAGTAAAAGCAAGCATGCCATACACCTTCTTTACCACCCTATCAACCCGTGTAGCTATGGAGTTGGATCCCAAGATCCCTCTGCACATCAACATTGTTCAGGGTCTTCCCATATACAGCGTACTGTTCTTTACATTTGATTTCTCGAAGTGCAACACTTCACATTTGGCCGGGTTAAACTCCATCTGCCATTTCTCCGCCCATATCTGCAATTGATCTATCTGTATCCTTTGGCAGTCTTCTACGCTATCCACAACACCATCAATCTTTGTATTGTCCGAAAACTTACTAATCCACCCATCTAAGTTTTCATCCAGGTCATTTAAATATCACAAACAGCAGAGATTGTGCTGACCCAACAGTTCAAAGTTTGACTTCAAATACAAAACATGACATATAGTGTAGATGAGTTAATCATGAGTTGAAGCTTCACAGCACAATGCTGACCAAAAAGACCAAGGAATTGATTGTGGACTTCAGGAAGGAGAAGTCGGTAGAACACACACCAGTCTTCATTCAAGGGTCAGTGGTGGAAAGGGTGGGCAGCTTCAAGTTCCTGGGCATCAACATCTCAGATATCTATCTTGGGCCCAACATATTGATGCAATCACGAAGGAGGCATGTCAGCGCTCTACTTCATTGGGAGTTTGAGGAGATTTGGTATGTCACCAAAGACTCTACAAATTCCTACAGATGTATGGTGGAGAGCATTCTGACTGGTTACATCGCCGGCGGATATAGTGTCTGCAACGTGCAGGATCGAAAGAGACTGCAGAGTGTTAGAGACTCAGCCAGCTCCATCACAGGCACAACCCTCCCTGTCATCGAGGACAAGAGGTGGTGCCTCAAGAAGGCAGTATTCATCATTAAGGACCCTCACCACCCAGGATATACCCTCTTCACGTTATTACCATCAGGGAGGAGGTACAGGAGCCTGAAGAGCCACACTCAACGTTTTAGGAACAGCTTCTTTCCCTCTGCCATCAGATTTCTGAACGGTCCATGAACACTACCTCATTATTCCTCTTTTGCACTATTTATTTATTTTTGTAACTTATAGTAATTTTTATGTCTTACGGCACTGTACTGCTGCCGCAAAACAACAAATTTCAAGACACACGTCAGTGATAATAAACCTGACTGATTCTGCTATTGCTTCTGCAGCGCAGTCAATTATTGGCATAATATCGAAGAGTCACATTGCACAGAAGCAAGCTCTTTGGCCACTGTGTCCATACCACACATTAAGTACCCATCTAAACTAATCCCATTTACCAGCACCTTGTCTGCAGCCTTTTATACCTTGGCGATTCAAGTACTCACCTAAATACTTCTTAAGTAGGCATTTAAGATTCTAACCACCCTCTGCCCTCTGGGTGAAAAAAGTTCTTCCTTCAACTTTCTTTAAACCTTTTACCCCTTATCTTAAACCTAAGCTAACCTATGCGCTCTACTTTTAGACACACATGAATGTTCCTCAAAATTTTGTATATGTCTATTAGGTTCCCCCCTCAAACTATTTCATTCCAAGGGAAACAAACACTTTTCCAGTCCTCATAATTGAAACACTATCCTCGGTCACATCCTGGTGAATTTCCTCTGCACACTCTCCAGTGCTGTCAGATCTTCATAGTGTCAAATTGTACCAGATGCGGCTGAACCAATGTGTTATAAAGTTGTACAATAACTAACCTGCTCCGAGATCCCAGTTGCAGACTATTTCAACAACCCTTCCCATTCCCACACAGACCGTCCATCCTTGGCCTTATCTACTGCCAGGAAGAAGCCCAACACAAACTGGAGGAACAACACCTTATATTCTGCCTGGATAGTCTACAACCCAATGGCATGAATATTGAGTTTTCCAATTAAGGTAACCCCACTCCCCCCCCCCCCCCCCACTTCCAATCCTCCGGTCCTCCTATTTTCATCCCCTTTCCCACATCCCAATCCCAACCCCCCCCGACCCTCCCTTCACCCATTTTCATCCCCTTCCCTCTGTTGTTCCAATTACCCACTTCACACACAGGTTACCCCCCATCCCCTCCTCATCTCCCTCTAGCAGCAGTCTCCTATCTTCACATTCCCCTCCAGCCACCTTGCTCCATCTGTTCCCCCCCCCAACCTTTTTCCTCTCTCTCTCTGTCTGCATCTATCATTCACCTGCCACTGCCTTCCAACTCTACACCCGCTCTGCTCCGCTACCTGGGCACTACCTGCCCATCATCTTGCACCAGTCCACCAATCACGGAATCCTTTCTCACCATGCACCTTCTCCTCTTTATGCTGGCCATCTCGTCTCTCCACTCTTGGTCCTGGGGCAGGGTTTCGACCCAAAATGTTGACAGTTCCTTTCCTCCCACATGCTGCTTGACCCATTGAGTCCTTCCAGCAGATTGATTATTCCTTATATTCTATACCCCAGGGTATGGAGGAAACTATTCCATATGCCTTCGTCACCACCTTATGCTGCCACGTCAGGAATTCCTAGGCTTGTATATCAAGGTCCCTCTCTTCCTCCATTCTCAATAGGCACTACCATTCATTGGGCATGTCCTACCCTAATCAGTCCTCCAAAAATTTATCACCTTGCATACTTTCAAAATTAATTTTCATCTGCCATCGTTCTTCACATCTTACCAACTGATCAAAATCATTATGTAGCCTACAACGGTCCTCCACGCAATCAACAATACCATCAATTTTCATGTTATCTACAAACTTACTGATCATTCTACCTATATTCATTTTCAGATATATTTAACAAACAGTAAGGTTCCCAGCACCAATCCCTGTGGTACACCACTGGTCAAAGGTTTCCACTAAAACAATCATCCACCATCACCTTCTGTCTCCTATTACCAAACCAGTTTTGGATCCAATTTGCCAACTTGCTTCAGATCCCATGGCTCTAACATTTTGGATGAGCCTTCCACATGGGACCTTGTTGAAAGCCTTTGTGAAGTCCATGAAGATTACAACTACACTGCCCTCAATGCCTTTTGTTACCTCTTGAAAACATCAATCCAATTGGTCATTCAGGATATCCCCCTAATGAAGCCATGTTACCTTTGATTAAACCCTCTCTTCCCAAGTGTAGACTAATCCTGTCTGTCAAAATTCTTTTTCAATAGCTTCCCTAAATATTGATATTTGATTCACTGTCCTGTTACTACCTGGCTTATCCCTGTTGCCCTTCTTGAAGCCATACACTGATGGGGCTTAAGCAAAGGAATGATGAAGTGGAATGAATTATAATGTATGAATTGCAAATTTTCACTGAACCATAATATTCCTAAAAGTGCCCAGACAGAGTAGATGCTGAGAGGTTGTATTCCTTGGCCATCAAGTCTAGAATAGGGAACACAATTTCAGGTAATGGGGACTAAACATTTATGACTGAAGTCGGGAGAAATTTCTTCACTCAGAAGCGTGCGAATCTTTGGAATTGATTATCACAAAAGACCATGGAAGCTCAATCCATTTATGGCTGATATCAATAGATTATAGGAATCCATGGAATCAAAGTATTATGTAACCAGGTGTTAAAATGGAGTTGAAGTAGATCCAGGCATGGTCATTGTGACGGTCAGTATTCTGGATATCAGAAATGTAGATACAAGGTTGAGAAAACTAACACAACAAATTAAGAAGATTATGCTTGTACTGAAGAAAAAAAAATGATACAAATGTGAAAGCTGGGATAGATATGTCAAAAGAGACAACAGAATAGGAATGTGGGAATTGGGTTGTAGAAAAGTTAAGGGATAATTTGGAACTATTAAACAGAAGGGATGTTCCAAGTTGGGTCAAGAATAAGCAGCTATGGATGTTAATTATTTGACAGATAAATGGTAGCATCACAAAGTGTATACTTAGGACATGGTTTAGAAAGGATGTCTATGAAATGCAGGTGAGATAGCAACAGGGTTCATATTAGGATTACAAATTATAGCCAAGTTATCAGTTAGTAAAACCCAAGTGACGTGAACAATACAGGGAAATGTGCAGCTGGAAATCACAACAGATTTGCCATGGAGAAGAATAGATTGTTCATCAGAACAAATCTAAAACAATGCGTGCTCCTGAAGTCATTGTGTGCCTCTATCCTACCTATGCAATGCTGGAGTTTCTATGTGTTCTTAAAGAACCTTAATGTCAACTGTACCACTAAAGACAGATCAATGGACATGGCCCTCTTGAGGATGGCACATAAAGGACAACAGTCATATTGCAAACCTACTACGTTAACGGTATTCCTATACCAAACAACGATTAGTCCTGTTTTAAAGACAATGTTTGTTTTCAACTTCAAGTCATAACAAGTTTGGGCCAGAGGGAGCTGGTTGACAGTCACATACATTCAACCATGGTTACTGACATTTTGGAATCTATCAATGGTGAACTAATTCACAATTTTGAACCATGTGAAACATCTCTGCAGACTCTACCCAAAGAGCTAACTGAAATCCAAGGGTAACTCCACAAAGTGTTATATATGTTAATATGTAATGGACTCAGTTGAAACAAAAATAAAGAAAACAAAACATCTCATTGTGGATGACAAAGTTGGGGCTGCAATATACAAATCCATGCATGGCTTTAATTGACGATGCTATTTAGTATATCAGTGATGGTCACATTAAGAGTCATGGAGTTATATAGCATCGAAACATGCTCTTCAATCCACCCTGACCACATGCTGACCATCTATTACCTGTCTATACTAAAACTGATCTTAATCAGTTATTTGAAATGCTTCAGTAGACAAATGAAGACAAAACTTTTTGAATTAGAAGTATATGCAACAACTATACGTGATAATTTCAGATGAAGTTTGCATGATCAAAGGAGGCACTGTAGCAAGAGGGCCTTTAGTTTTCAACTAAGCCACTGTACATGAACTTAGTTAAGCAGGCTGGGAACTAATTAGGAAGAATAAAAGATGCAGTAGAATAAGCAGACAAAGTACAAAGGCCAGACTAACACAACAGATGGACGAACAGATAGAGACAAGGATGGTAGCTTTAAACAAATGAAAGGGAGGTAAATACATGGGCTAAGAGATGATAGTGCAGAGAAAGGCAGGAATGTCGATATTAGTAGCAACCCATCCTTTGGTTAGGCCGGTGCTTAATTACAAATTAAACATGATGAGGGACGTGAATTAGGAGTTAATATTTGTCCCACATTTCAGATTTTTAAGCAGCTGCCTGAGCAATTCGCAAGAAAACAGACTAAAGTTGATGATGATGGGCATGACCCTGAGTAACACTGTACGTGTGAACAGAGTCTTCCAGTGGAAATGAACAAAGAACTAGAAAGGATATAGAAAGAGGGGCCTTGAAATGGTTCGGCAGCGTGAACCTAGGGGAGAAAGAAGACACTTCGGTGCAAGTCACCAGCTCAGCCTGATCAACTAATAGGGAGAGCATAGTGACATCATCAGAAGAGCTACTACTTCACAGCTCTAGTGTCCAGAGTTCAATTCTGACCTCCCATCCATCTGTGTGGAGTGCACATTTTATTTTCATGTCTGAGTGGGTTTTCTCTGGATACTCCAGCTTTCTCCCACGTCCCAAAGATGAGCAGTTTGGTAGGATAATTGGACACTGTAAATTCCCCCTAGTGAATGGTAGAATTTGGGATAAGTTGATGGAAATATAGGGAGAATAAAAAGTGGGATTAGTGTAAATGGTTGGTGTGAACTCATCTGTTTCCATGCTATATGATTTTATGACTATAATTAATGCCAACAAAGGGTAATATTGAGATAGTAGTAAGTTCAGGTTTGTTTGCTGTACAGCGAATACATGTTATTGCTTACGTCACTTCTGTTTTCTAATATCATTATTTAGGTACCAAGTTTTGGTGAAGAGTGAGCCCTCATTTTAGAGTGAAGCAATGCCTCAAGGAAAGGATAAACTTAACATCACAGTACGCAATAAGCAACAGTACATATCTGAAATATCTGAAGAGTAGAGTGTGCATAAATTCAGTTTCTGTGTTCACCAGGCTCATTCTCTTATTACAAACAGTCTTTGAAACTAACAGTCTTACCCTGTTGTGGTCCTTGAATCTGCACCAATGACAACACCACCATCAAATTCTACGGCCATAATAGTAGTCTGCATCAAAAAAAAATCTGATTTTACAAAGGAAAACACAAACGAAACTCACCACAATAGGCAAGAGACTGATGATGCAAGAATAAAAAGCAAACACAATCAACAATCACAGTTAAACTCAGTTGCATATAATCATAAGAAAATAAGAAATTGGAAGAGTAGTAGGCCATCTGGCCACTCAAGTCTGCTCCACCAAAATCAGGATAATTTGACCTTGCCTTCAGCTCCATTTTTCTGACTGTTCCACATAACCTTTGGCTCCCTACTGAAAGTTTACCTTGCCTTGGAATGCCTTCAGTAATTCAGCCTTTACAAACTCTGGTGTAAAGAAGATTTACGTCCTTGAAAAGAACTTACTACCAATTGCCATCTTAAATGGGTTACAGCTAAATGGGTTACTCTAAAATTATGATCACTGATTCTAGATTTCCAAGAGGAAACATTGAAAACAGGATCTATCTTGTCAGGTCCCCCAGAATATCTCTGTGAATGCTCACTTCTCTGATTTCTTTCACATGGACTATAACCAAGATTCCATCCTTCACGTCTCAGATTCATCCATGATTACAGATGTATTCAAGAAATTCAGAGTTTTTTTGAATTGATATTGCTTGGGCATCCTAATATCCAAGTTTAATGCCATATGCTGGCACACGCATACTCTTGACTTCTCTCCAAAAGTAGTGATTTACTTTATCAAAACTGTTCAGTTCTGTTGTTTCTCTTCTATCTTCAAGAAAAGACATTTTTACTTATCCAGCATCAAAGGTAGCAATTCTTGAACTGTAGCACTCCAACAGTTCTTGCTCTCCTTTCACTTTTTTCTGACACCACTTCTTCCTTTCAGCATATCTGATCTTTCCCTCTCTAAACCCAAGAGATTTATCCTCAGCATAGCCACCAGCTTCACCCCCAGGCATCCCCACCTTCTTCTGCCACCTATGCCTCTGTACTTATTCCTTTGGCCAGTGGTCTGACATAGGATTTCAGCAACCCCCCCCCCCCCCCACCTTCTGCTTATTCACACTAACCTATCCATCTCCAAGCATCTGCTCCCGAAGGACTAACCACAACAATGGTATCAAACCTGCCAACCAGGGCAATGGTGTTGCTCCTAGGTGATCTCTAAGACTGACTGAGAGCTCTCCGAAACTTTAATTCATCTTTCCCTCTCGACCACGACCCCACCACTGATAATCAGCTACTGCCTCCCAGTCACTAACCTCATTTTCTTTGTAGATCCTGCCTTCACAACCTGAAACTCATTTGTCCCCCAAGCATGCACAAACTGCTTCTACCACCTCACCAAGATCCACAAATAGAACTGTCCTGGTAGACCCATTATTTCAGACTTTACTTGTGCCAGAAAACTTACTTTTTCCTGAAGACTCCATTCTTTCTGTCCTCATCTAAAATCTTCCCACTTGCACCCGAGATGCACCTGACACCTTCCACGTCCAACTGGCTGACCTACACCATGATCATTCACACGTTCACTCCCGAGGGCCCTATTGAGCATTGATGAATAGAAGGACCTTGGGGTACAAATCCATAGACCCCTGAAAGTAGCAGCACAGGTTGATAAAGCAGTGAAGATATTATATGGGATGCTTGCCCTCATTATGGTGGATTTGCCTAACATAAGAGGGCATGGGTTTTGGATGAGAGGGAGGAGGTTTAGAAGGTAACTGAGGATTTTTTCCCCATAGAAGCTGGTTGGATTCTGGAATGCGCTACCTGAGAGGTGGTGGCATCAGATAATCTCACAACATTCAAATATCTAGTCAAATACTTGAGTCACTAAGGCATAGAAATCTACAAACCTAAAGCAGGTAAATGCAATTAGTGCAGATGGATGCAATGGGTATCAGTGACATGGTGGGCTGAAGGGCTTGTTCCTGTGCTACACGATTCTATGTCTCAATCCCTCTGCATCTCCATTCCACATCAGTACAGTCTTTGGATCTATTATTTCTTCCTTGAGCAGAGGTCCAACCAGTCCACTTCCATCACCACCCTCCTTTTCCAGATTGAACGCATTCTCATTTTGAACAATTCATTCCTCCAGTCAAATAGTGTAGCCATGAAAACCCTCACGAGTCCCAGCTGTGAATGTCTCTTTGTAGAATTCATAACGATATCCTGATTTGAGTCCGACTCAGGCCCCTTCTTCATTTTTATTCCGAAATATTGCTTCCTGCTCTCATTCAGATCTTGGAAGTTTCACCTCCTTTGATTTTCACTCTGCTTTTACTGACGCTTTCTTTCCCCAACTTCTCCATCTGTAGGTCAGGGGCTGGTTAGCAACCAATATACATTAAAAGTCTACTGTCTCTCAACTATTGTGATAACAGCTCCTCCCTCCCTAATTTCTATAAGGAATCCACTTCATTCTCCAGCTTTGCTCTTCCTGTTCAGAAGATGACACTTTCCACAAGAATGCCTTCAAAAGAATGTCTTCTTTTTCCTGATGTGTGGTTCCCCTTCAGTACAGGTTACAGGGCTCTCAAATGCACCTGTTCCATTTCCTGCACTCCTGCTCTTACCAAAGAAAGCTCCTTGCCTTCCAGTGCATAAACCTCATAGTCAATGGATCATCCTCTACAGTTTCCGTACCTTCAATGTGGTCACCATCAGATACAGCTTTCCCTATCTCTCTCAGGTTCTTACTACTCCCGCTCCCCACCCTCCTACCTTCCCCCATCACCTGAACTCACCTATCACCTGCCTGCACGTTCTCCTCCCTTGACCTTCTTATTCCGGCTTCTGCCCTCTTCCTTTCCAGTCCTGATGAAGGGTCTCGACCCAAAACACCGACTGTTTATTTCCATCCATAGATGCTGCCTGACTGCTGAGTTCCTCCAGGATTCTGTGTGCATTCTTTCCCTCCCCTTTCAACATTCTAAATGAAGCATTACTCTGTGATTCTCTGGTTCATTCTTCCATTTCCACTGTCCACCTCCATTCTCACAACAACTTCCCATGCAAATACAGGCCAAACCTGCCCTTTTCTTTTCCCATCATCCAGCAGCCCAAATACTCCCTCTACGTGAAGCAGTAATTCACTCGTACTCTTTCCAATTTAGTGTATTATACTTGATACTAAAATCATGGTCTGCTTCACATTAGAGGAACCAATCTCAGAATGGCTACCCACTTTGCAGAACAAGATGGTGATCCTGAACTAACAATTGCCTGTCACTTCACTTCTTTAATTATCGATCTTCTTCTGACCTCTGCATCTTTGGCCTACACAAAGCCAAAAGCTCAAGAACCATTATCTCATCCTCCAGTTAGGCATGTTATGGCCCTCAGGGCTCAACATTAAATTCAATAATTTCAAACAACCACCCTCTCTAGATCATTTCAGAATTGGCCAGGTCTGATGAAAGGTATCATCAACCTGTAACAATAGTTGTATTTCACTCTTCACAGATGCTGCTTAGCTTGATAATTATTTCAGGACTATTAGTTCATTCTAATTTTTAGCTTACAAAACCAGCAATTCTCATTCAGTACCCTTTTGCAAAGTACTAGATTTTAAGATAACCTGTTCCTCAACATATTGGAATTGGTTTATTGTCACATGTACCGAGGTGCAGTGAAAAACTTGTCTTGCACACTATTCATACAGATCAATTCATTACACTGTGCATTGATATACAAGGTAAAAAATAACAGAATGCAGAATAAAGTGTAACAGCTACAGAGAAAGTGCAGTGCAGGCAGACAATAAGGTGCAAGGTCATAACGAGGTAGATCAAGAGGTCAAGAGTCCATCTTATCATACTAGGGAACCATTCAATACTTACAACAGTGGGACAGCAGCTGTCCTTGAGCCTGGTGGTACATGCTTTCAGACTTTTGTATCTTCTGCCCGATGGAAAAGGGGAGAGGAGAGAATATCCGGGATGGCTGGGATCTTTGATTATGGTGGCTGCTTTAGTGAGGCAGTGAGAAGTATAGACAGAGTCCATGGAGGGGAGGGTGGTTTCTGTGATGTGCTAACTTGTGTCCACAACTCTCTGCAGTTTCTTGCGGTCATGGGCAGAGCAGTTGCTATACTAATTTGTAATGCATCCAGATAAGATGCTTTCTATGGTACATCGATAAAAAATTGGTAAGGGTCGACGGGACATGCAAAATTTCTTTAGACTCCTGAGGAAGTAGAGGCGTTGGTGAGCTTTCTTAGTCGTGGTGTCCACATGGTTGGACCAGGACAGGCTATTGGTGATGTTCACTCCTAGGAACTTGAAGCTATCTAAGATTGATCGATGTCCATTGATCTATAATTGATCTTTAATATTGGTGATCTATAATTGATCTATGTATGTATTACAGGAATTCATTTTCTACATTTTCAGTAGAAATTTGACTTGACAAGTCTCTCTGCAGATTAAAGTGCCCTCTGATCATTGTAGTATATCACTGCATGCACCTCTAATTTCTTTTTTTAAATTTTGCCCGATATCACAACTACTGCTTGTCTTCCATTTGTCTTTTTAGCCCCCCTGCTTTTTTTTTAAGTTCTTCCCAGCTTGATTCTAATTCTATACCACTAGTTCCAATCTGCCAATCCATGATCCATTCTTGCCACCTCACCTTTTAACCGTCCCATCTAATTATCAAATGTCCTGGAATATTTAGTCCTCAGCTTTGGTCACCCTACAGTGTCTTCTCTGTAATGGCAATTAAATTGTTCTCATTTATTGCCCTTAATTCATCCACCTAGTGGCAGGTGCAGAATCCATTTAGGCATAGTGCTTTGGAATTTGGGCTTTTAACATTTCCATACTTTGATCCCATTTACCACTTGCCTATGCTTCTACTGCCTATATTGCTCACTCCATTTCTAACTTCCATTTCCAGTGTTGTTTCTCTGCTTCTAGATTCACTTCTCAAGTTTTCATCTTTACCAAAGTACCAGCAAATCTCTCTGCAAGGATATTGGTCCCAGTCCATTGAGTTGTAACCCATCGGACATGTGCAGGTCCTACTAGCTCTAGAAACGGCCTCAAAGTCTGAGAAATCCCATGCAACGTCTGTTCACCACACATTCATTTGCACTATTCTTTATTAGTTTGAGACACTGGTCACAATCCTGAAATTACTGTCCTTTCAGATCCTGTTTTTTTAACCTCTTCCCTAGCTCCCTAAAATTCACATCCCTGCTTCTAGCTATGTCGCTGATACCACAATTTCTACCACTTCATCCTTCTCCTTCAGAATATTCTGCAGCCATTTGATGCCTGTACCACAGGGAAACGTACCACCCTGGAGTCACATCTATAACTGCAGAAACATCCATCTGTCTCCTAACTATTGAATTCCCTATCCTGATTGCTCTCTCACTCTTTTTCCTCCCCTATCCAGCTGAGCTACTTATGATGTCACTGTCTCCCAGAGGAACTACTACTCTCACCAATATTCAAAGGGAAAATCTCTTAGAGTGAGATGGACAGGGTGCTCCGGCATTATCTGCTTCTTAGCCACCCATTCCCCCTTATCCATACAATTTTAAGCTGGATGTTGACTATTCCACTAAATGTGCTATCCACAAAGTCCTAAGTCTTGGACATATGCTACAGTAACACAGGCTGCTTCTCCTGCTGGAGATGTTTCCTGCAGATGCCATTGTCTAGGCCACTGGAAGCATCAACTTCCCACATAGCACAGAATGCATATTCCACGGCTCGGCTTCTCTGCCATGACATGTTTGCAGATAACTGATAAAGTACAAATTTGTCATAACATACGCAATAACTATTCACCAGTCAGCTAGCAAGCTAGCATTTAGAGAGATGGTCATACCACAGATTAAGAATGTGCAAGTGGAGAGGGAAATGAATGACTGCCAGAAAGACCAGGAGTGGCAGGCAAGCATCCCTGAATCCATCTCCATCACAAACTTTTCCCTTTTGGCTACCATTGGAGGTACTAATTACTGATGGGAGTGATGGTTAATCAGGAGTGAAACCAGAGTTGGGAATGTGGTGTCATGAGTGGCTCAGCTGCACAGAATGGGAGGAAGAAGACTAAGAGAGTTTTAGTGACAGGGGCTTCAATAATCAGGGAACAGAGAGGCATTTCTGGCTGCACACCATTCCAGGACGGTACGTTGCCTCTCTGGTACCAGGGTCAAGAAAGAAGTTATACTTGCCATAGAGGGAATGCAGCAAAGATTCACTACACTAGTTCCAGCAATGGCAGATTTGCCATATGGGGAGGAATTGAATAGATTAGAGAACACGTAAAACTGCAGATACCGGAATTTGAAACAACAACAAAAATACTGGAAGAACTCTGCCAGTCAAACAGTATCTGTGGAAAGAGAAACCAGTTAATGTTTCAGGTCAAAGACCCTACACCTGAGAAAGCAAGACAGAAAGAGAGAAGGTGGGGGGTGGGCAACGTGTGGAAGAAAGGAAATATTACCCATTGAATGGATAGTTAAGCTCCTTTGTAATGTGTTGCTAACATTGTGAGGTCTGGGTGATGTTGTATAGTCTGGCCTGCTGGGATGTACTGAGCAGACATAATATGCAAATGAAAGGGAAAAAAAGTGTGGGGGGAGGGTGGGGAAGAGCAATGGCAGCACAAATGGCCAGTCCTGAGACAAACAGAAAATTACCTGAAGTTGAAGAATTCAATACTGAGTCCTCTAGGCTGCTATGTACCAAGACAAATGATGAGGTCTTGTTCCTTAAGCTTATGTTGGGCCTCATTGTAATGGTGCAAGAGGCCACAGAGAGGTCCGAGTTGGAGTGGGATGGCAAATTAAAATGGCTGGCAACTGGAAACCCACTGTCCCTCCTATGGACCATTTAATTTCTCCAACATCGAGGAGGCCACATTGTGAACACTAAATGCAGTAGACGAGATCGGAGGAAGTGTAAGTGATGCTTCACCTGGAACGATTGTTTGGGTGCTCAAATGGTGGGAAAGAAATATGTGAATGAACAGGTGTTATATCTCCTCCGCTTGCATGGGAAGGTGCCGTGGGAAGGAGAGTGGCAGGCCAGGAAGTCATGATGTGATCCCACTCATGGTGGGATCAAGTCAGATGTGGCAGAAATTGCAAAGGATACTGCACTGAATATGAAGGCTGATCAGGTGAAAAGCAAGTACTGGGGAACTCTATCAGGGATGGGTGCAAGAGCAGACTTTGTGGGAAATTGACAAAATGCAGATGAGAGCTCCATCCACTGTAGCAGAGTGAATGCCATATTTTAGGAAGGAGGAAGAAATTTCAGAGGCATTAGAGCAGAAGGCCTCATCATTAGAACAAATGTGACAGACACAAAGAAAATAGGAAAAGGGTATGCTGCCCTTACAGGAGGCAAGCTGAGAGGACGCATAATTGAGGTAGCTGTGGAAGTCTGTGGGCTTGCAGAAGATGTTAGTGGCTAGTCTATCTCCTGATATGGAGACAGCAAGGTCCAGAAGAGGAAGAGTCATATAAGTAAGAACAGGGTAGAAATTGGTGGCAAACGTTCAGAAAACAAGAGGCAAACTGATTGGATATTACAAGGTTGTTACAGGGTTCAACAGGCTGGATGCAGGGAAGTTGTTTCTCCACGCTGAGGAGATCTGCCTCAGCATAAAGGGTCAGCCGTTGAAGACCGAGTTCAATTCTCTACCCTGGAGGTCTGTGGAGGCTCAGTCAGGAGTTCGATCAACACTGAGGTGGACAGATTTTGAGGGCCTTTGGGGCTGGGGTTGGAAGATGCTGTGGCCTCGGTGTGTAACTCTCCCTCCCAATCGCCGGGTGTCGTCTCCTACTTACCCCTGTACTGACTTCCCTCCTCATCCAGTCGGGGTGAAGATTGGAGCAGCACCGAGTGGGCTCAGGCCCCAACCTCTCAATTCGCCCCATCATCGGCAACATCACCGCCATCTTCAGCCGGCAAGAGGGAATGCCGGGAAGCTGGAGGACTGCGCTGCGCGGGGGCCACCGGGAAGCTGGAGGACTGCTGGAGGTCGTTGAAACAGCCGTAGAGGGCGGTGTTACAGCGTAGTGGGCAGGCTGGCTCGACAACATTAATGCCTGTAAGTAATCTTATACTGGAGACACCAGAGACTGCAGATGCTGGAATCTGGAGCAACACACAATCTGCTGGAGGATCTCAGCGGGTCGAGCAGCATTGGGGTGGGGGGTGAGGGGAGGGGAGGGGTGGGCGGGGGGAACCCTGCATCGGGACTGAAGTCCCATTCGTTCCTACTCTCTATTCCTGACGTCAACTAACTTTCAATCCATCGCAGTATATTACCCTTATCCCATGTGCTTTAATTTTGCACACAAACCTTCGATTTTATCAATGCCCACATAATCTAAATACACCACACCAAATGATTCTCCCTTATCTCTTCTAGTCATTGGTTTATTATTGTCAGATGTAGGGTTGTCACTAAGGTACAGTGAAAAGCTTTTGTTTCCATGCCATCCAGACAGATCATTTTAAACATAAGTACATTGAGGTAGTACAAAAAAAAACAATGCAGAATATGGTGTTAAAGTTACACAGAAAGTGCAATGCAGGTAGACAAAGTGCAAGGGCCATGACGTGGTAGATTAAGAGATCAAGAATTCATCTTTGTCTTATAAGAGGTCCATTCAACAATCTTATAACAGTGGGATAGAAACTGTCCTCATGCATGGTGGTATGTGTTCTCAAGCTTTTGTATCTTCTGCCCGATGGGGGGGGGGGGGGGGGGGGGGGGGGGGGGGGAGAAGAGAGAAGGAGAGGGTTTGGCAGTGGGAAATGTGGACAGAGAGGAGGGGAGGCTGGTTTTTGTGGTAGACCGGACTGCATTCACAACTCTGAAATTTCTTGTGGTCTTGGGCAGGCAGAACAGTTGCCATGCCAAGCTGTGGTGCATCCAGATAGTTGCTCAAAAAAGCTACAGTATGTTTGTGAACTGAAAGGGAACTACATTTACCTTCACTGATCGTTCTTTTTCCTTTTACATACATGCAGAAGATTTTACAATCTGCCTTTATATTTCATGTGAAGTTTACACTTGTACTCAATTCCAGTATTTATTCCGTAGCTTCCTGTGCCTGGGCGATTTAAGTGCAGACAATTAAATGCTGTCAGTGACTCAGCTTCCACCACTCTCTTCAGGCAGTGTATTCCAGGAACTCGACATTCTCTGGGTAAAAAAATGTTCCCCTCCGATCCCCTCTAAATTTCATACCCTTTACCCTTAATCTACGTTCGCTAATTTTATCTTCCTCTGATATGGAGAAAAGTTTTCCACATTCTATTCTGTCTGCACCCCTCATAATTTTATATACCTCAATCATGTCCTGACTTAACCTCCTCTCCTCCAGGGAAATCAGACCTTGCCTCTCCAGCGCAGGGAATGTCCTGATGAGCCTCCTCTGCATTCTCCCCAGCGCTATCACATCCTTCTGATAGTGCAGTGACCAGAAATGCATATGGTAATACTGCTGAAGTCTGTCCATTGTTTTATAAAAATGAAACACAACCTCCCTACTCTTTATTTCAATGTCCTGGCTAATGAAGTCCAGTATTCCATAGGCCTTTTTCACCAGATTATTTACCTGCTCTGACACCTGCAAGAATCTTTGAACCTGTACACTGAGGTCTCTCTGTTCTTCAATACTCCCGAGGATCCTACTGTTCATAGTTTAGTACTCTCAGAGTACATCACCTCACGTTTATCAGGATTAAAATGTCCACCTGCCATTTCTCAGTGCATTTCACAAACACATCGATATCATCACCCTCTGTCTCCTATTGCCAAGCCAATTTTTGATTCAATTTACCAACTAGCCCTGTATCCCATGGGCCCTAACCTTCTGGACCAGCCTCCTATGTGAGACCTTGTTAAAGGCCTTGCTGAAATCCATGTAAGCCTCATCTACTGCCCTGCCCTTGTTAATACATCTTTGTTACCTTTTCAGAAAATTCAATCAGATTAGTCAGACAGGATCTGCCCTTGACAAAGCCATGCTGGAATATTTTCTGGGAACATTCTGTGACTCATCCTTGGATCTAATACTTCTTTTGTTAGTCATGTTTGAGTCACTTTTCCTAATGTTTTTGTGCCAGGAAGGAATGTATAATTGTTGCAGTTCCTGCATTTGTTCCTGAAATGTTATTCATTCAGTATCCACCATCATAACTTTTCATGAAACACCCTGATCTTTCATAGCCTACTTTCTTCTCATATATGCTTTAATTTGTTTAGATTACGGACCCTAGTTTCGGATTGATCTTTCCATCTTAATGAAGAATTCTATCATGTTACGGACACTCTTCCCAAAAGGACCCTCACAAAAAGTTTCTTAATTAGCTCCTTCTCATTGCACAGTGCCCTGTCTGGGATGGCCTATTCCCTAGTTGCTCCTTAACATATTGGTTTTAAACTAAACTCTCTAGAAATTCGTCCTGCATGGCATTACTGCCAGTTTGGTTTGGCTATTTTATGTTTAGATTAAATTCACCCATAATTACAGTGGTATACGTGTTACTAATTTCCTGCTTGATGCCATTCCCCTGCAGTGATTGATGGGGCCCTCACCTGCATCTCCTCCATTTCCTGCACTTCTGCTTTGACCCCACCAGCCTCCACATCTAGAACTTCATCCTTCGCCATTTCTGCCAGCTACAACATAATACCATCACCAGTCACATCTTCACCTCCCTACCCTTTTCTGGTTTCTGCAGGGATCACTCTCTCCGTGACTCCCTGGTTCACTCATCCCTCCCCACCCGCCCCACCCCCTCCACCTCCCCAGGCATTTTCCCCTGCAACTTTAGGAAATGTATAACCTGCCTCTGCACCTCCTCCATCACCACCATCCAGGGATCTAAACAGCTCTTCCAGGTGAGGCAGAGATTCACGTGCACTTCTTCCAACCTTGTCTCCTGCATTCGGTGCTCTTCCTCTACATTGGTGAGACCAAGAGCAGTCTTGGCAACTGCTTTGCCAAACACCTGCACTCTGCTATGACCATCTGGAGCTCCTGGTTGCAAGCTATTTTAATTCCCCTCCCCAAGGATGGACCAAGGATGAGGACCAACACAAACCAGAGGAATAACACCTCATATTCCGCCTGGGTAGTCTACAACCCGACGGCATGAACATTGAATTCTCCAATTTCAGGTAACCTGCTCCTCCTTTGTCCTTTTCTCTCTCCTGATCTCCTCAGGTCTTCTCACCACCCCCCATCTTTCCATAAACCCCCTCAGGCCCCTGATCACCCACTTTCCCCTCCTCCGCATGTTCCATCTTCCCATCACCCACGTACTTCTTCTACTGGGTCCAGTATCCCCTCCCTCCACAGTTGTCATCTGCCCACCATTTGGTTTCACTCTTCACCTTTCTTTCCTATCAGATTCCATGATATGCAACACTTGTTGCCTCCACCAATCATCTTCCAGCCTCAGTCGCTGTCTCCACCCTTCCCTCCCCCACCTGACTCCATCTGCAAATCAACCCTTCCTTACCTATATCCACCCATTGCCTGCTAGCTCTTGCCCCATCCGTCCCCCTCACCTCTTTAGAGGCTGTCTTCCCTCTACTCTTAGTCCAGATGAAGGGTCTTGAAATGAAATGCTGATTGTCCATTTCCCTTCACAGATGTTGTCCAACCTGCTTAGTTCCTCCAGCAGTTTGTTTCTTGTTCCAGATTCCAACATCTGCAATCTCTTGCGTCTCTACATTGGCACTACTATTTGTGTTGAGAATGGCAACATAGCAGTGATTGTATTATATATTTTAAGTTTTTTGGCTGACATTGTTACCTTTCAAGGGTTTGTCCTTGTTTTTTTTATTAAACAGTTTCAGTTTTTGGTAGTGGGAGTATATTTTTTTAATAATAAAATATTCCAATTTTTCCTTTATTAACTAACTAGTACATGTGATTATTAGAGTATTGTGATCCTGTATGATTTAACACAATGTATTCAGTAGTATTTCTACTCTCTTTTTTGATGAATGTACTCTGTATTTTTTTTCGTGGATTTAATAAAAATATTGTAGAAGAAAGAAAGTTTATATGACTGAAGTAATAGTTTAGTGAAACAAGTACTAATTTACTTTGGCAAATAAGTCTCCTAGTGTCTGCTGGCAATGATGTTTAAGACTGGTGGGATGGCTTCTTTCCTCATGTTGAGAGACTGGGTAACAGAAAAGTTTTGCTGGTGCCACTTACACAAAATGCCTAATCTCATACTGCAACACATAACTGAACAGGGGCACTCAATCATTCACTTATTCATTCACTCATTCAGAGAGTGAAGTGAGCTTGGGCTGAGCAGGGCTGGTGATGGATCGAGCCATTGTCCACTCTGTTGCTGCGTCCCTAGAGGTGGTCATGACCAAGAGGTTAAGCCGATGGACTAGAAATTCATTAGGGTTTCCCCAGCCTGAATCTAATCATGCTGACTATGGGAGAAGCTGGTCCGTCTAGAGTAACTGGTGTATGTTTAATTTTGGGGGCTGCAGAGTGGTGCAATGAGTAGAGCTACTGCCCACTGTTGCCTTCCACTGTCCACCACCCCCAGGCATTTTCCGCTGCACTCAGGAGGTGCATTACCTACCTCTACACCTCCTCCATCACCACCATCCAGGGACTTAAACAGCCCTTCCCTGTCTAGCACTGCAGCCTCCAGCCCCTTACTCGTCCTCCAACTATTCATTACAGCCTTTGCTCACCCTTGAGGGAGGCGTTATATAGAAGTAATTATCTTTGTTTTTGCAAATTTATGGTCCAACTGCCTAATAAAAGAACAGATATGTAATCAGGCAGTATAAGTATACATTTTCACTTTGATTGCTGCAGTGATACAGTGCAGCAGATAGTGCTCCCACAACCCAGGTGTGATCCCAGCCTCTGGCACTGCCTACATGAAGTTTGTATGTTTTCTCTGTAATTGCATGTTTTTTTTTCTGTGTACTTTAATTTTCTCCCACTTACAAAAATGTGGTGGTTGGTAAGTTAATTGGTTGCTGAAATTACTCCTCGTGGGTGAATGGTAGGAGTATCAGAGTGGAGTTGGGGAGAGAGAATAGGTTGCATTGAAGTAAATGGGTGAAATGGGTTGATGGGATTGCCCTGAAAACTATCAAAGATGATGGCCTCCTATGTGGCAAGGAAATATGATAGAAGCAAATAGGGTAAGGCAATGTGTGATATGAGAGCATAATGAAGCGAATGTCCCCTTAATTTCACTTGAATTCACTCAGATCTTGATGTATTTCTAACATCGGATTGCCTACACATCCATTTGCATGTGGGAGTGGATGGATGGAGAGGGAGCAGGGAGCCAGAGGTTGCAGTGGATGACTAGGAGTGGGTGCAACAGTAGACAGTGTAGCCGAACGCAGCGCGTGGCAGGAAGGAAAATGCAGAAACACGGAGGCTGGACTGGAGCACACTTTACTGACTCAAACAAAGCGCGCGCGCTCACTGAAGTAACCGAGACCCCCTCCGGTGGACGTGACGTGTGGTCCCCGCTGGAAGGCTCACGTTGCAGTTAGTCCGCATCGTGCTCCCGTGCATGCACCCGCGGCCACCGATGGCGGTTTGAGTCTTGTGGGTCCGGGCTGCTACACCACCTCCCCCCCACCCCCCAGAATCACCCATCGGAGGCGTGGGATCCCCAGTCTGTGTGTCCACCTTGGGTGGCCTGCCCTGCCGGCGCGATGAGGGCACCTTCATGGGCTGTCCGATGTCCAAATGCGCCAGTCTGAGGCGGTCCACTGTGAAGGTCTCTTGGCGGGCCCCCATCTCCATGACACACGTAGATCCGTTGTGCCGGATCACCTTGAAGGGTCCTTCGTATGGCCTCTGCAGAGGGGACTTGTGGTCCATATACGCGGTGAAATCCTGTCCTTCGAGGAAATACCGGAAGTGCCGGATGGCTAGGTAGAGTGCTAGCAACTCCCTGTCGAAAGCGCTGTACTTCACCTCTGGCGGTCGCAGGTGTCGGCTGAAAAAGGCGAGCGGTCGCCACTGGCCCTTGATGAGCTGCTCCAGGACTCCGCTGACCACCGTGTCGGAAGCGTCGACTGTGAACGCCATGGGTACATCGACTCTTGGGTGTACTAGGAGGGCCGCCTTCGCCAACGCCTCTTTGGTCTGCTCGAAGGCTTCCGTGGACTCCACGTCCCATTCCACCTCCTTGGCCTTGCCAGCCATCAGACCGAACAGGGGTTTCATGATGCGCGCCACCGCCGGCACGAACCGGTGGTAGAAATTCACCATCCCCACGAACTCTTGCAGGCCCTTGACCGTGCTAGGTTTGGAAAACAGGCAGATGGCCTGAACTTTGTCCGGCAGAGGGGCGGCTCCATGCTGGTTGACCCGGTGGCCCAAGAAGTCGATTTCTGGCAGCCTGAACTGGCACTTTGCTGGGTTGATTGCCAGTCCGTGGTCGCTCAGGCGCTGGCAGAGCTGGCGCAAATGTGCCACATGCTCCTTGCGTGACTTGCTGGCCACCAGGATGTCGTCTAGGTAGATGAAAACGAAATCCAGGCCTCACCCA
This sequence comes from Pristis pectinata, assembly GCF_009764475.1. NCBI lineage: Eukaryota > Metazoa > Chordata > Chondrichthyes > Rhinopristiformes > Pristidae > Pristis > Pristis pectinata. The sequence continues at coordinate 14,484,977 of NC_067440.1, forward strand.
ACCGAGTCCATTAGCCTCTGGAAAGTCTGAGCGGCGCTCTTGAGGCCGAAAGGCATCCTTAGGAATTCAGACAGCCCTAAAGGGGTGATGAGGGCTGTCTTGGGCACCTTGTTGGGGTGCACGGGGATCTGATGATAACCTCGGACCGGGTCGATTTTTGAAAAGATGGTCGCCCCTTGGAGGTTGGCCGTGGTCCTGGATGTGGGGCACCGGATATCTGTCGGCAGTTGTGGCATCGTTAAGTCTCCTGTAGTCCCCGCAGGGCCTCCAATCTCCTGCGGACTTGGGCATCATGTGCAGCGGCGATGCCCAAGGACTGTCTGAGCGGCGGATGATCCCCATCTCCTCCATTTTCCGGAACTCCTCCTTGGCGAGGCGAAGCTTGTCAGGTGGCAGCCTACGGGCCCGAGCGTGCATCAGTGCTCCTTGTGTGGGAATGTGGTGCTGTACGCCGTGCTTGGGGCCGGTAGTGGAGAACTGTGGGGTGATGATGGAGGGGAAATCCCCCAGCACCCTGGCGAACTCATCACCCGAGAGCGTGACGGAGTCCAGGTGAAGGGCCGGGAACTGGGCTTCCCCGTGCTGGAAGGTTTGGAAAGTCTCGGTGTGGACGCAGATGGAAGCTGCTTCCCGCTGCTTACTCTGCCACAAAATGTCCGCCCTGGCCGCAAGGCTGCACGGGTCACTGAAATCTTCACCCACGAGGAGGAGGCGAATGTCCTCTGGCAGTTGCTCGAGGAACAGCTGCTCGAAAAGGAGGCAGGGTTTATGACCATCCATGAGCGCCAGCATGTCGTCCATCAGCTCGGATGGCTTGCGGTCGCCCAGGCCGTGCATGCGCAGGAGCCGCACGGCTCGTTCGCGGCAGGTGAGTCTGAAAGTGCGGAGGAGGAGTGCCTTGATTTTAATGTACCTGTCCTCCGTAGGTGGATGGTGCAGGGAGTCGATGATCCGCACTGCCATGTCCTGGTCGAGCGCGCTGACCACGTAGTAGTACCGTGTGGCGTCGGCTGTAATGCCTCTGATGCTGAACTGGGCCTCAGCCTGCTCAAACCAAACATGGGGCTGAGCAGCCCAGAAAGTTGGGAGCTTGAGCAAGACTGCGTTGTGTGAGTCGTTGGGATTCATGTCGCAGGTTCCAGATGCCGTCTGAGAGCGTCGGGGTCACTAAATGTAGCCAAACGCAGCGCATGGCAGGAAAGAAAATGCAGAAACATGGAGGCTGGACTGGAGCACACTCTACTGACTCAAACAAAGTGTGCGCGCTCGCTAAAGTAACTGAGAGCCTCTCCGGTGGGCGTGACGTGCGTTCCCAGTCGGAAGGCCCGCCCCACGGTTAGTCCGCGTCGCGGTTAGTCCACGTCACGCTCCCTTGCATGTGCCCGCGGCCGCCGATGGCGGTTCGAGTCTTGCAGGTCCGGGCCGCTACAACAGCACAGGAAGTGGCACTTGGGGCTAGAGGGCATAGTATCAGGGCAAAGGATCCCTCTGTTCTTGCCTCTTCTGGGATCTCATTCTCACCTGTCTTACAGTCACTTCATAAGTCTAGACTGGATGTTGTGGATTGGGACTAATGTACGAGCAATAGCAAATTTGTCCACAGCAAGCTCCCAGAAACATCACAGCATTCTTAGCATTAAACTTTTGCAGAGAATCTGTTGTTGAAACATTTAGAGATGAATTTTAACCATGACAGAGACTTTCAGAAGGAAAACTTTGGAACTTCAGAAGGACAAGATAAAAATCTACAGAAATCTTAATGATAAGCAGGCTGGACTTGCGGAAAATCCTGACCAATTATTTATTTTTATGGGTGCAACTTATGAGCTTTTCCTGAACTAAGAGCATTACCATTGAAAGGAAGCTGGACAAGACTGGGAGAATTTAACAAGTTGCATTCCTGTTCTGGGATCTCTTGCTCCCTGGTAATTCCTTCAGTTGATGCAGGCCCCAGTATCACCCAATGTCTCAATGCTTTGTGCATATTGTGCAACTGTTTGTTTTGAGATTTAGAATGTTTATGGCGCTTTAAAATCAATTTAATGAGTGCTGTGGCTGACAGTGTTTCCTCCTTCTCATTGCTACACTGTCCTATTTGATGAAGTGCTCTGGGACTAGGGCAGTTCAAGCATTCCATGCTGTGCATACATGCGTTGTGTAATATTATAAACTCTTTCAATAGCATTGACGGAATTCCGTAGTTTCACTTCAGTCTCCTTGTTGTCTTGCACACACAATATGCGGAGAAATTTTGCTCGTGACGGCAGGGCAAGGAAGGCAATGCCAGCAGCCTTTTGTACCAACCAGCTGTGGTATTTGGCAAGGGTCCTCTGGTAGGCATCAGCGCACATATCAGACATTGAATTACTTTTGGAATTAGACCTTAACTTATCAAGAAAGAGCTGGAGCCATTGCAGTGCTCGATGGAGACGCAGTAAAGTGTGACAGCCAGACACCAGGCCATCACCACGAAGCCCACTGTCCTTCACCAGATTGTTTCTCAATTCATAATCAATCATGGATTTCATTGTGGTGTATTCCTTCCCATGCACTCCCCTTTGATGTTGGAAGATTATCTTCATTTTACTGGTCACTTCTTCAGATATAAATCCAAAAACAGTGCCAAGTGCATTCATAATTCTGAAAAGACAAGGCCACAATCAGTTACTTGGGCAAAGACCTGACTATCTCACAGCAAAATCATGAACTGTGTTACTGGAATAAGAACTGGATGACTGTAGATCCTCAATGGAACCCAACGTAGAAGAGCATCCATTTCGAATTTCTGGCTAGCAATCTGCTAAAATATTACTCAATGCATAGTTTTAATCTTTGGTTTGTATAACCTGTATCCTATCAAACACTACCAGGGCATGCACAACAGGGTGAGATTATGAATAACATTTTCTCCACACTGTCCCACCAAAGGCCCCAGGGAGGGTATGCATGTCACAATCCCACAAAAATAAGGGGTTTAATACAGAGTAAAGCTCCATCTACACTGTTCTATATTACACCTAGACTTCAGATCAACATACTTGTCCTCAATATTTTTCTGTACTCCCTTTGACTCACTTTAAGAAATTGAAGCAGAAGTATGTTGCTCGGTCCCTTGGGCAGGTTATTGGACCAAGTTACATGAGATAAGGGAGTGGTGCTGCAACAAAAAACCCTCACTCAATGTCAGCCAAACTAAAGAGCTGATTGTTGACTTCAGGAAGGGGAAGGAAAGCGAACATGCGCCAGTCTACATTGGGGGTTCAGCAGTGGAGAGGGTCAGCATCTTTAAATTCCTGGGTATTAACATATCGGATGACATGTCCTGGGCCTAGCGCATTGATGCAATCATTGTGCACCAGTGTCTTTACTTTCTTAGGAGCTTAAAGAGGTTCGCCTTGTCACCAAACACTCTTAACAAACTTCTTCAGGTGCGTGTTGAAAGTATCCTGACTGGTTGCATCATGGTATGGTACGGCAATTTGAATGTGCAGGAACGTAAGAAGCTGTAGAGAGTAGTGGACTCTGCCCAATATATCATGGGCACATCCCTCCCCACCATTGGTAGTATCTACAGGAGGTGCTGCCTCAAAGATCCCCACCATCCAGGCCATGCCATCTTTTCGCAGCTACCATCGAACGGGAGGTACAGAAGCCTGAAGTCCCACACCACCAGGTTCAAGAACAGCTACTTCCCTTCAACCATTCAGTTCTTGAACCAACCAGCAAAACCCTAATCACTACAGTTTAGCAACACTATGACCTCTTTGATCACTTTGCACTAAGATGGACTTTGTTTTTTGTTCTAATTGTGTTCTTTCTTGTAAAAATTATGTTTAATTTATGTTTTTCTTGTGACTGCTGCTTATTTGATGCTATGTGCCTGTGATGCTGCTGCAAGTAACTTTTTCATTGCACCTGTGCATACATGTACTTGTGCATATGACAATAAACTCGACTTTGAATTTGACTTTGACAAAGCATGAAAATTGCATCCTTGCCTGAAGTCTGTGGTTGGCAGCAGAGTAGGTAAGAACTGTTGGCTTTCACTATCAAGGCTGCAAAAATGGAGAGGTATTGGGCAGCAAGTGGTTGGGGGGAATCTGATGCCTGAGGCAACATGATGGGTGAGCTGTGGTTCCAGCTGAGGTCATGACCTACTGTTGGGGAAGACTTACCAAAAGTACATAAGGTGTCCTGGTGTATAAGTAACCCTGCCACTGACTTTTTTGGTCCCATCAATGACTTCCCAGAAAATTTTATTTGACAGATTTTACTATATTTGTGTCATTGGTCAGGCTGCCTCTTTACAACTCTGACAGAACCTGACTCTGCTCTTGCTTCAGCTAATCTGTTGTTGAAACCATTATTCTTGCCCTTGTTATTTCTAGATTCAACTGCTCCACAGTTTTCCTGCCCATGTCCTAACTCACACCCATTCAATTCAACCATCACCTCCTATGCTCGCTGACCTACACTGGCCTCCAGCTGAGCAATACCTTGGTAATGATATCCATATTTTTGGATATATAGTTAGCCTTTTTGTCATGTCTCCTGAAGGAAAGGGGTCCAGGAAGTGAGTGTTATTCTGCACTGTGAGTACCTTATCCTTTCCTATCTCAGAAGCCGTCAGTTAAACAGATCTCTGATAGCACAATTTTTCAGCAATTCTATCCTTTTGTGCATCCCCATTTCAATTATTCTTTCAGAATCTACTCCCCTAGTCTGTTGTACAAATAAATGGTTCATCCTTCAAAGGCCTTTAAAATCTACTCCTCTACCAAAGCTTTGGTTACCAGTCCTAATGTCTCATTGCATGGTTAACTTCTTGGTTAATTTCACATTTCCTCCACACTTTCACAGAGTCATAGAGCTATGCAGCATGAAACCAGGCCCTTTGGCCCAATTCGTCCATGTTGATCAAGTCATCTAACTGAGCTAGTCCCATTTGCCTGCATATGGCCCATATCCCTCTAAACCTTTGCTATCCATGTAACTGTCCAAATGTCTTTTAAATGTCATAATTGTACCGCCTCTATCACTTCTTCTGGCAGCTCTTTCTAGATACACACTACCCTCTGTATGATAAAGTTGCCCCTCAGTTCCCTTTTAAATCTTTCCCCTCTCACCTTAAACCTATGCCCTCCAGTTTAAGATTCCCCCTGAGGAAAAAGACAGAGGCTATTCACTTTAGAACATAGAACATAGAACATTGAACAATTACAGCACAATTCCGGCCCTTCGGCCCACAAAGCTGTGCCGAACATGTCCCCACCCTAGAAATTACCAGGCTTACCCATAGCCCTCTATTTTACTCAGCTCCATATACCGATCCAACAGTCTCTTGAAAGACCCTTACGTATCAGCCTCCACCACAATTTCCGGCAGCCCATTCCACGCACTCAACCACTCTCTGAGCAAAAGACCCACCCCTGACATCTCCTCTATATCTACTCCCCAGCACCTTAAACCTATGTCCTCTTGTGGCCATCAACTCAGCCCTGAGGAAAAGCCTCTGACCATCTACCCTATCAATACCTCTCATCTTCTTATACACCTCTATCAGGTCCCCCCTCATCCTCCGTCTCTCCAAGGAGAAAAGGCCGAGTTCCCTCAACCTATGCCCATCGTGATTTTATAAACCTCTAAACATTTTATAAATATTCAGTATTATTAAGAATGTTTCCTTCCAACTCCCCACCGATCCATGCCTTACCATTTTACAATTATCTTTTCTAAAGATCTCCAAGTTAGCACCTGGGTCTCAGCACTCTGCAATCTTCAATTCATCAAAAGCAGAGTAGCTCAGAACTCACACACACATGCACACACCTGCCCATATACTCAGTAACTGCCTTCACAGCTGTGTTGGGTAAAGAATTCAAAAGAGTCATGACCCTCTGATAAGAAAGTCCTCCTCGTCTCTATCTTGAATGGACAACCACTTATTCTGAAATTATTTCATATTTCCTTACATCACAGGAGGAGATTATTCAGCCCATTGAGTCTATGTTGGCCGTCGGATCAATCCCATTCCCTCAATTATTTCCCTATAACTCTCACATACCCATTAACACTCCCCAACTCTTCCACTAGCAACGTACAGTAGGGGCAATTAACCTATCAACCGGCATTTGATACATGAGCACCAGGGGGAATCCCATGCAGTAATAGGGAGAATGTACAAACACTTGTTTCAAAGATCATTTCTTAATCTTCCAAACCCAAGTAACTAGGCTCAGCCCGCTCCATCTGTATATCCTTTCATCCCAGGAATAAAGTAATGCAAGTGTAGCCTGCCCTAAATGTGGAAGAAAATCTGTATGCAGTACTCCAGGTTTAGTCTTGCCAGTGCCCTGTAAAAATTTCTTTCCCTGTAATCCACACTTGTTGTAATAAAGGCCAACATTCCATTAACCTTCCTAATTACTTTTACCCGCAAGCCAACTCATTTGTGCTTCATGCACTAGGACCCCCAGGACTCTCCGAAAACATTTTGCAGTCTCGCTCCAGTAAAATAATAATTTGCTTTTTCACACACAATTCCCTCAGGTGCTAATGACCCCCCCCCCCCCCCCCCCCGCCCCATTTGATCTCTTCCCTACTACTGCAGTGCCCTTTCTTTCCTTACATCCATGGATGTCCTGGTATGTAACACCAGGCCACTTGTTCTTTCTGTTCCTTTCCTGACCCTTAGTGCTCCCTATCTAGCTCCCTCTGGCCATCTCCACCTTGTCTGTCAAATGAAGATGATCTGGTCCATTGTTTTTGCTAGCTCACTTACTTTCGAAGTTCTGTCCATCCTTCAAGATAACTTTTCAGTGAAATATCTTCATCCTTTGTCACACAGGCCTGAAAGACAGCTTGGAGTCGGTGGATCTGGAAATTGCTGTTGTCACATTGTTGTCCAGAAATTCTATCCACGGGATTCACTGTTGCTGAAGCAGCAATGAGCTAATCACAGATGTGGAAGGGAAGGAGAAAACTATTAAAATTGAGTCAGTTCTCATAACATTGGATTACTCCTGGATGGAAATTCCCAAAACAATAGGCCCCTTCTCTCACTGCCCCTTGTTTTTCTTATAGCTCCAGCTCTTTTTTTGAGTGAGATGGGAATAAGTTGCATCCATATTATTGTGATTGAGACAGACCAACGTGCCTGGGCCATGATCCCACTGAGTTCGGCAGAACCAGCTCTTAAACATTTTATGCATGCCTTTCATGACAGCAGGATGCCCCAAAGTATTTTACAGTCAATGAACCTCTTTTGCTCAATTGGGAAACCTAATAACCTAATAACCAGTTCGCATTCAGCAAGCTTCTGACAGGGTAGTGAGCTAACTGACCTGCTTTGATGTTGTTGACTCTTCAAAAATTGACCTTGAATCTTGTATTCCTAGCTGAGATGGCAAAAAGTCTTATTCAAAATATTGGCAGGATGTGACAAGAAATGTTCCCCAAGGATCTGCACTGGAGCTTTAGCTTTTCAATACATTTGTCAACAACAGGGTGGAAAAACAGAGTCAGATGTCCAAAGCTGCTGGGATCAAAGGGACAATAAGCTGCGTGGATGGCAGTAAAAAGTTGCAAAGGCAGCGAGCTGCAAATCTGTGAGGACAGTGTTGACTACACGGAAGTGGGAGATCATTCACTGCTTATGGAGAAGACAAATTGGAATATTTTCTTAATGCAGAGACACTTGGAGCTATAAAGGCACAACAGAACATAAGTTATGAAAACTAGTGGACAGGCACTAAATATAATCAACAATAAACCTAATTGAAATTTACCATAGGTGACTGGACCATAAGAAGTTTGAAGGTTTGGGAGGAAGTAGGTGGACTTAGCTACAGTTGTATAAATGTCCAGTTGAATTCCATCTCTAGTAACTAGATTCAGTTCTGGGGCCTGAACCCAAGGATTAAGAGATTGACGCAGGAGGGACTGCAATCTGTTTATATAAAGAGTTGCTTTGTGTTTTTTTCAGTTTGGAAGGCATGATCCAGTTGAATAGCTACAAGTTGTATTGCATTGTATTGTTTGTGGGTGTGAGGGAATGCAGGAGGAGGTGAAATCCTTTGGCAGTTCTGTATTAAGCTGCTTAAGACAGATATTTTAATGTCTGATAAGTCCCAAGCATCAAGTGCATCGATATCGTCATTCCCAGGCCCTGTACATGTTCATTCTTTCCTCAGTAACCTCCACCATGGCCAAAGGGAGAAGAGGACCAAGAGGAACATCAAAGGCGGGGAGAGAGGATGGAGATGATAAGCCAGAGGAATCCATAGAGTTAAAAGCATTAGAGGAGAGATATACGTAGAACTTCTTTTCATCCAGAGGATAGTTGGGGTCTGAAACTCACTCTTGAAATAGTGGTAAATGCAAAAATCCTTAAAAACACATAAAAAGTATCAAAATATAAATGCGATGCAACGTAATCGATGGAGATACAGAAAGAGACCCAGGGAGTGTGATTAGGCTGGACAGCTTATGTGCAGTCAGCACGGATATGATGGGCGAAATGGGCTCCTCTTGCATAATCCTGTGTTCCCACCACCCGAAGTGTGCTCTAAGGTCCTGCACAGGATTATCACTTCTCTGCTTTTCAATCCCAATAATGAATCACGGTTCTTTGCATGATCTTGCTAAGCTATACATTATTGTAAATTCTTTGATTCTGTAACCAACTCAAGGGACTGGATGGCCTTGTAAAAAATAATCTCCAACAGGGTAGTTCTCCCTGATGATCCCAAACACGTATAACAGAATTTGGGCAGAGCTCCAATGCTATCAGGAGATGATATTCACTGTGAATAGATGGGAAATGGTTGGTTGTCTTACCTTGTTTTTGTGATGATGTCTTTGGCTACTCTCGTGTCCTGATTCCTGAGGGTTTAACTGTTGAAATTGGGCTGCAGAAATAATGAAAAGCTAAGAGCAGTTGGGCCTTGGTTTAGAATCAAACCTGGGTATAACTGGAGTAAAGTAAATGTGTTTCCAGTGACACTAAGCTGTGCATACTGTTGATTTACTCAGCTAGTATTTCACATTGAAATACATTTCATTGATGCCAAAAGGCACCCTGCAATTATGCAATTGAGTCAGAGTGAACAGATGTGTCTTATGCCATTATGCTTTACTTTTCTGTGGAAAATCATGAATTGTTCCTTCTGGAAAACATACCTCCCAAAGGGCATCACTTTCCACTTATCAGGATTAAATTCCATCTGCCATTGCTCTGCCCATTTTCCCAATGATAAATATCATCCTGTAACCTAAGACCACCCTTCTCACTGTCAACTACAACATTACCTTTCATGATGAATAGTTCCAACAAGGGTTAGGTCTGAAACATTGACGGTGTTTCTTTCCACAGACACTGTCTGACTTGATAAGTTTTTAAATCATTTTCTGTTTTTGTTTCAAATTTCCCTCGTTTGCACCTTTCACCAATTTTTTTGTCGTCTGCAAACTGACTAATCATAACTCCTATGTTCATAGATAAATCAATAATGTATATGATAAGCAGTCAGGGTCCAAGTACTGATTCCTGTGGGACACCACCTATCTCAGGCTTCCAACGTGATGCAGGTGGTGATGAGTTAGTGTATACGAGTGAGATAGGACACCTGGTTGAGTGGTGCTGCAACAACAACTTCTTGCTCAACGTCAGTAAAACTAAAGAACTGATTGTTGACCAGGAAGGGGAAGGAGGGCAAAGATGTGTCAGTCTATTCTGGGGGATCGGTGATGGAGATGGTCAACGACTTTAAATTGCTGAGCATTTAGATATTGGATGATGTGTCCTGGGCCCAGCTCATAGGTGCAATCACAAGGAAGGCGTGCCTACATCTTTACTTTCTTAGAAGGTTAAGGAGGTTTGGCATGTCACCGAACACTCCAACAAACTTCTACAGATGTACTATTGAAAGTATCCTGACTAGTTGCATCATGGTCTATTATGGCAGTTCAAATGTGCAGGAATGTAAGAAGCTGCAGAGAGTAGTGGACTCAGCCCAATACAACACTGGCACATCCCTCCCTACCATCAGAGGTATCAATATAAGGCACTGCCTCAAGAAGGCAATATCTATCATGAAAGATTCAATAACTACCAGGTTCAAGAACAGTTACTTCCATTCAACCATTCAGTTCTTGAACTAACCTGCACAACCCTAATCACTACCTCAGTCTAGCAACACTGTGACCACTTGCACTACATTGGACATTTTTTTTTGTTCTAATTGTGTCCTTTCTTATATAATTTGGTTTTAATTATATTTAATTGATTTTTATCATATGAATTTTGTGTCTCTAATGCTATGTGCCCATGATGCTGCTGCAAGTACATTTTTCATTGCACCTGTGCATACATGTATTTGTGCATATGACAATAAACACGACTTTGACAATCAGAAAAACAACCCTCCACTGTCATCCTCTGCATCAATACTAAGCCAGTTTTGGATCCAATTCGCCAAATTGCATGGGCTCCAACATTTTGGAGCAGTTGTTCAAGTGGGACCTTGTCAGAGGATTACTGAAGTCTATGTAGATTACATTAACTGATGGCCCTTATCAACATATTTTGTTACCATTTTGAAAAATTCAATGAAACTGGACAGACAGCACCTTCCTCTTAACGAACCATGCTAATTATCTGAATAATCCCTGGCCTTCCAAGTGTAGAGTAACCCTGTCCCTCAGGACTTTTTCCAACAGTTTTCCTGGCCTATCCCTGCTGCCTTTGAATAAAGGAACCATATTTGCTGTCTTCCAGTCATCTGGCACATTACCTATGATCAGCGAAGATTTAAAATTCTCTGTCAGGGTCCCAGCAATCCTTCCTTGCCTCCCATAACAACCAAGGATAGATCTCATCAAGACCTGGGGATTTATCCATGATTAAGCCTGCCAAGACTTTTTTTTAATGATAACATGATAGCGTGTTTTAGAATTTCACTGTTCCTCCTCCCTGAATTTTCCAGCTGCAATGTCCTCAGTAAATACTGATGAGAGGTACTCATTCAAGATCTCACCTACTTGCTCTGGCTCCACATACAGACCAATAACCTTCCCTGGTAAAAGTCTCTTGCCTTTAATATATTTATAAAATATCCACTCTATGACTTATATAAATGTATAAAAGTCATAGAGTGGAAATAGGCCCTTCATCCTGACTCATCTATGCCAACCAAGATGCTTATCTACGCTAATCCCATTTACCTGCATTTGGCACATATCCCTCTATTCTTTCCTATCCATGTATCTGTCCAAATGCTTTTAAAATTATTATTATTATTATTAATAATAAATGCTGTGATTGTACCTGCCTTCACCACTTCCTCTGGCAGCTCGTTCCATATACCCACCACCCTCTGTGTGAAAATCTTGCCTCTCAGGTTCCCTTTAAATCTTTCCCCTCTCACCTTAAACCTATCCCCTCCTACCCTGAGAAAAAGACTATGACCATCCACCTTCTCTCATGATTTTATATACATTTGCCCCTCAGCCTTCTATGCTGCAGCGGAAAAAGTCCCAGCCTATCCAGCCTACTGGGTAAGTGGGCCGAGGAATGGCAAGTGGGAGTTTAATTTGGAAAAGTGCAAGGTGTTATATTTTGGGAAGACAAATGAGGGTAGGACTTTCACAGTGAACAGTAGGGCCCTGGGGAGTGTTGTAGAACAGGGGGACCAAGGAGTACAAGTGTTGTGGCCATTACAGAGACTTGGCTGTCGCAAGGGCAGGATTGGCTGCTTTATGTTCTGGGCTTCAGATGTTTCAAAAAGAGATAGGGAGGGAGGTAAAAGATTGGGGGGGGGAGGTGGGCTGAGGTTGAGGTGGTGGGGGAGAGGCATTGCTAATCAAGGATAGTATCGCAGCTGCAGAAAGGGAGGATATCGTGGAGGGATCATCTATTGAGTCAGTGTGGGTGGAAGTCAGAAACAGGAAGGGAGAAATCACTCTATTGGAAGCATTCTATAGGTCCCCCAATAGCCACTGATTCACCGAGGAGCAGATAAGTAGGCAGATTTTGGAAAGGCGCAAAAATAACAGGGTTGTTGTCATGGATGACTTCAAATTCCCTGACATTGATTGGCACCTCCTCAGTGCAAGAGGTTTAGATGGGGCAGAATTTGTTAGGTCCATCCAGGAAGTATTCCTGACACAGTACGTGGACAGGCTGACTAGAGGAGAGGCCAAACTGGATCCAGTACGAGGCAATGAACATGGTTAGGTGACAGACCTCTCGGTGGGTGAGCATTTCGGAGATAGTGACCACAACTCCCTGATCTTTAGCATTGCCATGTACAGGGATAGGAGCAGACGATATGGGAAAGTATTTAATTGGGGGATAGCTAAATACGATGGTATTAGGCAAGAATTTGGGAGCGTAAATTGGGAACAGATGTTCTCAGGAAAATGCACAGCAGAAATGTGGAGGTTGTTTAAGGACCACTTTCATGGGGTTCTGCATAGGTTTGCCCTACTGAGACAAAGGATGGTAGGGTGAAGTAACCATGGTTGACAAGGGAGGTGGAACATTTATTCAAGAGGAAGAAGGAAGCATACTTAAGGTTTAGGAAGCAAAAATCAGGCAGGGCTCTTGAGAATTATAAGGTGGCCAGGAAGGAGCTTAAGAAGGGACTTAGAAGAGCTAGAAGGGGACATGCGAAGGTCTTAGTGAGGACGATTGAGGAAAACCCCAAGGCGTTCTACACATACGTGAAGAACAGGATGATGACTAGAGTGAGGGTAGGACCGCTCAGGGATAAAGGAGGAAACATGTGCCTAGATGCGGAGGAGGTAGGGGAGGTCCTTAATGAATACTTTACTTCAGTGTTCACCAGGGAGAGGGACTTTGACGAATGTGAGGTTAGCGTAGATAGGCTAATGTGCTGGACCATATTGAGGTTGAGGAAGAGTTAGTGTTGGAGCTTCTGAGAAACATTAGGATAGATAAGTCCCCGGGGCCGGATGGGATATACCCCAGGTTACTACGGGAAGCGAGGGAAGAGATTGCTGGGGCGTTGACAATGATCTTTGCATCCTGCCTGGCCACAGGAGTGGTATCCTCCAATCGAGGATGTCAAATGTTGTTTTGTTGTTCAAGAAAGGAGATAGGGATAATCCTGGGAATTATAGACCAGTGAGTCTTACATCAGTGGTGGGCAACCTATTGGAGAGGATTCTTAGGGACAGGATTTACAAGCATTTGGGCATTTGGGGAAGAATAGTCTTATTAGGGATAGTCAGCATGGCTTTGTGAGGGGCAGGTCATGCCTCACGAGCCTAATTGAGTTTTTCAAGGAGGTGACAAAACAAATTGATGAAGGTAGAGTGATGGATGTGGAGTATATGGATTTTAGCAAGGCGTTTGACAAGGTTCCCCATGGTAGGCTCATCCAGAAAGTCATGAGGCATGGGATCCATGGGAACTTGGCTGCATGAATTTGGAATTGACTTGTCCACAGAAGGCAGAGGGTGGTAGTAGATGGAGTGTATTCTGCCTGGAGGTCAGTGACTAGTGGTGTTCAGCAGGTATCTGTTCTGGTACCCCAGCTGTTTGTGATTTTTATAAATGACTTGGATGAGGAAGTGGGGAGGGGTGGGTTAGTAAGTTTACAGATGACATGAAGGTCGAAGGTGTTGTGGATAGTGTAGAAGGTTGTCGTAGGTTACAACAGGATATAGACAGGATACAGAGTTGGGTGGAGAAGTGACCCATGGAGTTCAATCCAGAGAAGTGTGAAGTGATACACTTTGGAGATTGAATGTGAAGGCGGAGTACAAGGTTAGTGGCAGGATTCTTAGCAGTGTGGAGGAATAAAGGGATCTCAGTGGCCAAGTTCAAAGAACAGGCCACTCAAAGGACTGCCAGGACTCAAAGGACTGAGTTATGGAGAGAGGTTGAGTAGGTTGGGACATTTTTTCACTGGAGCATAGGAGAATGAGGGGTGATTTTATAGCGGTGTATGAAATTAGAAGGGGCATAGATAGGGTGAATGCGCTCAGTCTTTTTCCCAGGGTTGGGGAATCAAAAACTAGAGGGCATAGGTTTATGAGGGTTCAGAGGCGAGAGATTTAATGGGAACCTGAGGGGCAACTTTTTCACCCAGAAAGTGGTCAGCATATGGAACGAGCTACCAGAGGAAGTGTTTGAGACAAGTACATTAACATCATTTAAAAGGTACTTGGAAGGGTACATGGATAGGGAAGGTTTAGGGGGATATGGGCCAAATGCAGGCAAATGGAACTAGCTTTGATGGGAATCTTGGTTGGGGTGGACCAAATGGCCCAAGAGCCTGTTTCCACTGTGCGACTCAATGACTCTCCTTATAACTCAAGCCCTCCAGTCCTGGTAATATCTTCATGAACCCTTTCCAGCTTAGACATCCTTCCCCGAACTGGGCACCTAGAACTGTGCACAATACTCCCAAGTTTACTTACTGAATATTGAAAGGCCTGGATAGAGGGGATGTGGAGAGTATGCTTCCAATAGTGGGAGAGTCTAGGACCAGAGGGCACAGCCTCATAATAAAAGGACGTCCCTTTAGAACTGAGATGAGGAGGAATTTCTTTAACCAGAGGGTGGTGAACCTGTGGAACTCATTGCCACAAACAGCTGCGGAAGCCAATTCATTGGTATACTTAAAGCAGAGTTTGATAGGTTCTTGATTAGTAAGGGCATCAAAGGTTACAGGGAGAAGGCAGAAAAATGGAGCTGAGAGGGAATAATAAATCAGCCATGATCGAATGGCGGACCAGACTTGATGGGTTGAATGGCCTAATTCTGCTCCTGTGTCTTATGGTCTCATGGTGTGGTCTCAGCAATATAACATCCCAACTCCTGTACCCGATCCCCTGACTGATGAGGTAAGTGTGCCAGGCCTTCTTTGCCATCCTGTCTACCTGTGTCACCTGCAGACATACTTATCAGATCACAGACGTTCTTGTCCAAGTCATTTACGTACTGTATATGACAAACAACAAAGATCCCAGCAACCGATCCCTGTGGTTCACCACTGGTTACAGACTTTCAGTCAGAAAAACGTCCCCCACCACTGCACTCTGCCTCCTATGATCAATACAATTTTGGATCCAGTTTGCCAAAACCCCTTGGATCCCATGTGCCCTCACTTTCTGGACCAGCCTACCATGTGGGACCTTATCAAAAGCCATGCTAAAGTCCATGTATACCATGTCTATCACCTTGCCTTCATTAATTTTCTTAGTAACTTCCTCAAAAAACTCATATTTGTGAGATACAAGAGAATGAAGCTTTGCGAGATAGGGTTTCCCATGCACAAAACCGTGCTGACTCTCCCTAATCAAGCCCTACTTTTCCAAGTGGTAATGAATCTCATCCCTAAGAATTTTTTCCAGTAGTTTCTCTACCACTGATAAGGGACCTGTTGTTTCTTGACTTATTCATACCATACTTCTTGAACATGGGAACAACATTAGCTATCTTCCAGTCTTCTGGTACCTCACCCGTGGCTAAAGATGATGCAATAATCTCTGTCCTTGGCTTGGAGATTTGGGATTTTCCTTTCATGCCTGCTAGCGATATTCCATGCCCGCTTTGACCTTCTGCTCTCTCTTTTAAGTATTCCTTGCCTACAGTTTCTATATTCTGGTCTCCAGTGTTTTCAGTTCTCTATACCTGTCATGTGGTTGCTTTTTTTTAAATCCAGTCTTTGATATCCCTTGATATGCTGGACTCACTGGGCTTGCTGTCGATCTCTTTCACCTATACGGGAACACAATAGGCCGTGTTCTTTCTAAATGCATCCCACTTGTCAGATGTAGCCTTACCTGCAAGTAGCTGCTCCCATTATACTTTTCTCCACATCCTTTCTTATAATATTGAAACTGGCCTGCCCTTAATCCAGGACTTTAATTTTCAGACTGTGTTTATCCCTTTCCGTAACTACCTTGAAAATTAGGAGATTGTCACTTTCTCCAAAATGCCCTCCCACTGACAGTCCTACCAGTTGCCTGGCTACATTCTCTAACGTTGGTTTATAAAGATCTTGTGGGTGCAGTTTAAAGGTTTTACCCCCTCTAAGCCCTTCACATCAAAATGTTCCCAGTTAATGTTAGGGAAGGTATAATCCCTTACTACTATAACCCAATTACTCTTATATCTCCTGTGATGTTTTTCTTGAAATTTTCCAAACCAAGGCCTCCAGATTTGCATAGTCAATGCGAAGGCAATGTGGATATGAGTGAATTAGGGGTTGTTTCTTAGTGAAGTTGTTTCTTCTTGTTTCTCAATAATGCTAAGAAGCTGTCCACTTTCCAAAAATGAACATTGGGAGAAGCTCAGAAGATTGAGTTGAGTACAGGGAGTGGCCATCTATATCTGGGTAAACCTATATAGTTGCCATTATTGCCTCAGGTTTGTTCACATTGTTTTGCAATGTTGCACATGGTTTTGCAGATAAACAAAGGTTGTTTGCTGAGGATATTTGATCTTTGTGTCCCGGCCATTGATTTGGCCAGCAACGATGATTTAACATGAAGTTTTTATATACTATTCTCATTGTAAAATCATCTGAAAACATTATGCTTTGTTAAATAAGGTACTTTTGAGTTTTTAAACGTTATTAAGTCATAATTTCTGCTGAACAACCTCTCTGATTCCCGTTGAATATTAACATACCATTTTTTAAATAACAGAAAAGATTCATAGTTTTACACCACAACATCTGCTTTAGTCCCATGTGGATGTACAATAATTATCTCACTGTTTTCAAGTAGTACCATAAAGGTAATGCTTTTTACTTGTTTTTTTTCTAAACTGATCTGCTGCTGATCCAGTTTGAAGATCTGACTATTGTTGGATTTTATAGATCCTATATAAGGGCCTAAGGCTGAGGCTGGTTGCATTTCTTCCTTAGTTTAAGTTCAGTTTTGCTGCTGCACTTGCATTGTTAACACTTTTTCCCCTGAACAGGAGATTCAGCAAATTCTCATTCATGTTATGGAAGGCAGCCCCTCACTCATACCCATACTCACGTGCTTGCATTCAAACACGAG
Source organism: Pristis pectinata (assembly GCF_009764475.1). Lineage (NCBI taxonomy): Eukaryota > Metazoa > Chordata > Chondrichthyes > Rhinopristiformes > Pristidae > Pristis > Pristis pectinata. The sequence continues at coordinate 14,502,020 of NC_067440.1, forward strand.
ACTCGCATAGTCACATTCACACATAACTCTTTCCCTGAGATAAAATAGTGGTCCTTCCTTGCTACCTCCCTAACATCAGCTAATCCTGCTTTATTGTCGCAAGCAGTACATTGACCAGCCAAGTAGCTTTCATTTTCTGAACAGTGAGCCTTATAACCAAGTCAATGAAAATCAAAGTCTCACTGACAGAGAAAAATCAAGTGAAACCTTCCCAGGCAAAATTGTTGTAAGGAATTGGAGATAAAAAAAAGACTAGCAGAAAGCAAGCTTCCAACAGGCACTACTTACAGAAATTAAAGCTCATCAGGTAGATGAGGAGCATGATGATGATCACTACAACCGGCAGAAATCTCAGAATTGTCCCCGAGCAGCCCAACAACTTTGCCTTATTCATTAGCTGCAGCTTTCTTTGATGCATCCTGAGATTTGCAGGGGTACAGCCCTGACTGTTGCATCCCATGCCCTCAAAGAGTCCTCATTGACATCTTAACCCAAAATCCTTGTTTGGTTTTGTGGACTCAAATGCAAACTAAAAACAAAAAGGTTCCAAAGTCCTCTCGCCTGTTTATTCCTCCCTTTCAGCTATCATTCACCCAGTGCACTGCAGTCTTAAAAGGGAAATGTGTTCCAGTATACTGAAAGGGAACAGACTTCTTCTTATATTTTTTGTATTTTTGGATTTTGTACCAAAATATCAGTACACCAATTATTAGTAAATTAAACTGCCTTGGGCCAGGAGACAAGGAGGGGGAATTCATTAGGAGTGCTTGGTGTGAACTCCTTACTCATTATGGGATTGGTTATCGCTGACCAATGCAGAATAAATAACAATGCGGAATAAAGTGTTACAGTTACAGAGAAAGTGCAGTGCAGGCAGACGATAATGTGAAGGAGTAACCTAGATGAATGGCTTCAGCAGTGCAGCAGTGGTGGAGGGAATGAATGCTCAGGCTGGCTGATGAAGGGCTAATCGAGCACTGCTTTCTCCTGGATGGTGCCAAGCTTTCTCTGATGTTGGTGGAGCTGCACTCACCTAGGCAGATGGAGAGTATTCCATCACACTCCTGACTTGCACCTTTCAGTTTACACAAAGATTTTGAATATTGAGAGATGAGATGGAGACATAGGAGCAATAAACAAACTCATGACTGATGCAGGGTATTGACCTGAAACATTGACTATCCTTTTGCCTCCACAGATGATGCTTTACTGCTGAGTCCCTCCAGAAGTTTGTTCTTTGCTTAGGAGGTGAGGCATTTGCCACATAATACCCAGCATTAGATCTGCTCTCATGGCCACTGTATTTCAGTGACTAGTTGAGATTCTGGAGAATATAGACCCCCAGAATATTCATGGTGGGGAAAATCTACAATGGTAATGCCATTGAATATCAAGGGTAGCTGGTTAGACTCTCTCTTATTGGCGATAATCATTGTCTGGCATATGTGGTATGAATATTACTTGCCACTTATCAACCCATGTCTGAGTGTTATCTTGGGCTTGCATGCAGGGATGGATTGCCCCATTTTACGGATTTGGGCCATAGAATTGGGCCGCCAATGGAATTGAGCCACGCGATTATTAGTTAACATTGCCACCTCTGACCTGATGATGGAGGAGGGTCAATGATACAGCAACTACAGAGAGTTGAGTGTGGGACACTGCCATGAAGGACTGCTGCAGTGATATCCTGGGATTGGGATGATTGAGCTCCAACAATACAATCACCTACCTTTGTGCACGATGTGTCTCCAAAAATTGAAATGTTTTTCTCTTGCTGGCCATTAACCTCACCAGGGCTCATTGATGCCTTGATGTCCAGGATAGTCACTCTTGCTTCACTATAGAATTTAGTCCTTTGGTCCAGGGCTGTAATGAGGTCTGAGTGGTCCTGGCAAAACCCAAACTTAGAAACAATAAGCAGAGTGATTAAGTGCTGCTTGATGATACAGTTGACACTTTTCATCACTTTGCTGATGATTGTAAGTTGATTGAGTGATAATTAATCAGATTGGATTTGATAAATTTGCTTTGAAGATGCAACAGGGAAAGTTGATAGAGATGAATTGTAGATGTAGTGTATTTCTAAAAGGTATCTGACAAGGTGCCACATAAGAGGCTGGTACATAAATTAAGAGCCCAAGGTATTGGAGAGGTGTGTTAGCATGGACTGAAAACTGACTGTCACCTAGAAAATAGAGTTGGAATAAATGGGTCCTTTTCAGGCTGGAGTGATGCAACTGGTGGAGTAGCACAACTAGTGGAGTACCACAGGGATTGGCTCTTGGCCCTCAGTGTTTATTATCTACATCAATGACCTGGAGGAGAGAACAAAATGTAAGGTTTCCAAGTTTGCCAATGATATGAAAACAGGTGGAAAAGTATGTTGCGATGAGAACATTGTGATTCTGCAACAGGATATAGGTAGATTGAGAGAGTAGGCAAAAACCTGGCAAATGAAGTTTAATGTGGGGAAGTGTGAGGTCATGCACTTTGGTGAGAGAAATCAAAAGATGGATTATTACCTAAGTGGAGAGAGATTGCAAATGAATGAAGTTCAGAGGGATCTAGGTGTTCTAGTGCATGAATTACAGAAGGTTAGCAGGCAAGTCTAACAAACTGTCAAGAAAGCAAATTGCATGTTGCCTTTTATTGTGAAGAGGTTGGACTTTAAGAGAAGCTAGACAGTTTGGGTCTGTATTCCATGGAATTTAGAAGAATGAGGGGTGACATGATTAAGATCTTAAGGGGGCTTGACTGAGTAGATATTGAGATGTTCTCACTAGTGTGAAAGTCTCAAACAAGGGGACATAGCTGCAAAATAAAGGGCCAGTCATTTAAAACTAAGGTGCATAGAAATTTCTTCTATCAGAAAGTTGTGAATCTCTACCTGCGAGGGTGGTGGAGGCCAGATCATTAGATATATTTAAAGTGAGGATAGGTAAATGTTTGAAATATTGTGGAATTGAGAACTTCTATGGGCCTTGACAACATTCTGGCAATAGTACTGAAGACTACTGCTCCAGAACTGGCCTTGCCCTTGACCAAGCTGTTCCAGTACAGCTACAACACTGGCGTCTACCTGACAATATGGAAACTTGCTCAGATATGTCCTGTCCACAAAAAACAAGCCAAATTACTGCCCTACTAGTCTACTCTCAATCATTAGGTAGGTGATGGATGGGATAATCTATAGTGCTATCAAGGGGCACTTGCTTAGCAAAAACCTGCTCAAAGAAGCTCATTTTGGGTTTTACCAAAGTCACCCAGCTCCTGACCTCATTATAGCCTTGGTCCAAGCATGGACAAAAGCGTTGAACTCCAGAGGTGAAGTGAGGGTAAGTGCCCTTGACATCAAGACAGCATTTGATCAAGTACGGCACCAAGAAGCTCTGCCTAAACTGGAGTCAATGGGAATTAGGGGGAAAGCCATCCACTGGTTGGAATCATACTGAGCACAAAAGGAGATGGTTGTGGTGGTTGGAGGTCAATCATCTCAGCCACAGGACATCTCTGCAAGAGTTCCTCAGGGTAGTGCCCTAGGTCCAACCGTCTTCAGCTGCTTCATCAATGACTTATCACGCTCAAATCCTCTGTACCGTGGAACCGTGAATTGTCAGCCCTGTCCTTTGTGTCTCTGTGATCTATCATATTTCCATGTGCCGATCAACACTAAGTTCATTTGTCTTACCAGTCAGGCGCCTTGATGCAATTAATCCTTCCAATCCTCCCCTGTCAGCCCTGCCAACTGGGCTGACAGTTTTTAAAAAATATTTAGCTGTACCTCCCATGCCCCCCCCCCCACCCCGCCACCCAACTTTATATCTAGTCTCTGCCCTATTCCCCTGCCAAATTAATGTAAACTCTCCTAAACAGCATGAACAAACCTCCCAGCAAGGATATTGAGGATGTTCTGGTTCAGGTGTAACCTGTCCTGCTTGTACAATCCTTCCTTCCCCAGAAAGGTTCCCAATGATCAAGACATCTAGAGTCTCCATCCCACACCTTCCCTATTGCCACTCATTCACCTGACCTATTGTCCTATTGCTATACTCAATAGCTCATGGCACTGGAAGTAATCTGAAGTAATCTTTATGAGACACAAGAAAGACTGCAGAGGCTGGAAATCTGGAGTAATGCACACAAAATGCTGGAGGAACTCAGCAGGTCAGGCAGCATCTATGGAGGGAAATGAACAGTCTACGTTTCGGGCTGAAACCCTTCTCACTCGACACCCTCCATTAAATTACCAATCTTATAGTTAGGGATCCTCTTGGAAAGAGTGATCACAGTATGTTTGAACTTCTCATACAAATGGAAGGTGCAATAGTTTGATCTAAAACCAGTGATTTATGCCTAAACAAGGGAGACTACAGAGGGAGGAATTGGCTAGTGTGGACTGGGAACATGGGCTATATGGTGGGACAGTTGAGGAATAGTGGAAGACTTCCAAAGGGATTTTTCACAGTGTTCAACTAAAGTATATCCCAGTTAAAAGCAAAGACAGCAAGGGTGGGGAGAGCCAGCCTTGGATAACTAAGGAAATAAAGTAAGGCTTCATACTAAAAGCTTATGAGTGGCCAAGAGTAGTAGGAAACTGGAAGATTGGGAAAACTTTAAAAAGCAACAAAGAACCACAAAGCAAGCAATAAAGAAAGGGAAGATAGATTATGAAAGTAAACTAGCACAAAATATAAAAACAGATAGTAAAAGCTTTAATAATTATATAAAGCAGAAAAGGGTGGTTAAAATGAACGTAGGTCCCTTGGGCTTTGAACAACTATTTTGTGCCGGTCTTCACAGCGGAGGACACGTCTAACATGCCAAAGAGAGATATTACAGATGCGATAGGAGGTGAGGACCTTGATATAGTCACTATCACTAAAGAGATGGTGCTGAGCAAACTAGTGGGACTTAAGGTAGATAAGTCCCCTGGTCCTGATGGAATGCATCCCAGGGTACTGAAAGAAATGGCGGAAGTTATAGTAGAGGCGTTTGTGATAATTTGCTAAAGTTCTCTGGACTCTGGGCAGGTCCTAGCGGATTAGAAGACAGCGAATGTCATGCCACTGTTTAAAAAAGGATGTAGGCAGAAGGCAGGTAACTATAGGCTGGTTAGCTTAATGTCTGTAGTCGGGAAAATGCTTGAAGCTATCATTGAGGAAAAAATAGAGAGACATCTGGATAGAAGTGGTTCCATCAGGCAGACACAGCATGGATCCAGGAAGGGCAGGTCCTGTTTGACAAATTTACTGGAGTTGCTTGAGGATATAATGAGTACAGTGGATAGAGGGGAACAAGTGGATGTTGTATACTTGGATTTCCAGAAGGCGTTCGATAAGGTGCCACATAAAAGAACCATAGAACTATAGAACAATACAGCACAATACAGGCCCTTCGGCCCACCATGTTGTGCCGACCTTTAAACCTTGCTTAAGACTATCTAAACCCTTCTTCCCACATATCCCCCTATTTTAAATTCCTCCATATGCTTATCTAACAATCTCTTGAACTTGACCAGTGTACCTGCCTCCACCACTACCCCAGGCAGTGCATTCCATGCACCAACCACCCTCTGGGTGAAAAACCTCCCTCCAATATCGCCCTTGAACCTCCCACCCATTACTTTAAAGCCATGCCCTCTTGTATTGAGCATTGGTGCCTTGGGAAAGAGGCACTGGCTGACTATCTATTCCTCTTAACATTTTGCACACCTCTATCATGTTTCCCCTCATCCTCCTTCTCTTCAAAGAGTAAAGCCCTAGCTCCCTTAGTTTCTCATAATCCATACCATCCAAACCAGGCAGCATCCTGGTAAATCTCCTCTGCACCCTTTCCAATGCTTCCACATCCTCCCTATAATGAGGCGACCAGAACTGTGTCCAGTTCTGGTCACCTCATTATAGGTGTGGTCTAACCAGAGTTTTGTAGAGCTGCATCATTAGCTTGTGGCTCTTAAACTCGATCCCCCGACTTATGAAAGCTAACATCCCATAAGCTTTCTTAACTACCCTATCCACCTGTGAGGCAACTTTCAGTGATCTGTGGATATGAACCCCTAGATCGCTCTGCTCCTCCACACTACCCAGAATCATGTCATTAACCTTGTACTCCACCTTGGAGTTTGTTCTTCCAAAGTATACCACCTCGCACTTCTCTGGATTGAACTCCAACTGCCACTTCTCAGCCCAGCTCTGCATCCTATCAATATCCCTCTGCAATCTCCTACAGTCCTCCACACTATCCACAACACCTCCGACCTTTGTGTCATCTACAAACTTGCTAACCCACCCTTCTACTCCCTCCTCCAAGTCATTAATAAATATCACGAAAAGTAGAGGTCCCGGAACCGACCCTTGTGGGACACCACTAGTCACATCCCTCCAATCAGAATGCACTCCCTCCACCACAACCCTCTGCTTTCTACAGGCAAGCTAATTCTGAATCCACTCGCCCAAGCGTCCCTGGATCCCATGCCCTCTGACCTTCTGAAGCCTACCATGTGGAACCTTGTCAAACGCCTTACTAAAATCCACGTAGACCACATCTACTGCACTACCCTCATCAATCTTCGTGGTCACCTCCTCAAAGAATCCTATCAGGCTTGTGAGACATGATCTTCCCTCCACAAATCCCTAATCAGTCCATGATTCTCTAAATGCTCATAGGTCCTATCTCTAAGAATCCTTTCCAACAGCTTGCCCACCACAGATGTAAGGCTCACTGGTCTGTAATCCCCTGGACTATCCCTACTACCTTTTTTGAATAAGGGGACAACATTTGCCACCCTCCAATCCTCCGATACCATTCCCGTGGACAACGAGGACTCAAAGATCCTAGCCAACGGTTCAGCAATCTCCTCCCTCACCTCACGGAGCAGCCTGGGGAATATCCCGTCAGGCCCCGGGAACTTATCTGTCCTAATATTTTCTAACAGCTCCAACACATCCCCTTTCTTGATATCTACATGCTTCAGAACATTAACCTTACCAACACTGTCCTCAGCGTCATCAAAACCCCTCTCCTTGGTGAATACTGAAGAGAAGTATTCATTGAGAACCTCACCCACTTCCACAGCTTCCAGGCACATCCTTCCACCTTTGTCTCTAATCGGTCCTACCTTTACTCTCGTCATCCTTCTGCTCTTCACGTACGTGAAAAAAGCCTTGGGATTTTCCTTAACCCTACTCGCGAAAGCCTTTTCATGTCCCCTTCTTGCTCTCCTCAGCCCCTTCTTAAGTTCCTTCCTTGCTATCCTGTATTCCTCCTGAGCCCTTTCTGATCCTTGCTGCCTACACCTTATGTATGCTGCCTTCTTCCTCCCAACTAGTTGTTCCACCTCTCTTGTCACCCATGGTTCCTTCACCCTGCCCTTCTTTCTCAGCCTCACTGGGACAAATTTATCCCTAACGTCCTGCAAGAGATCCCTGAACAACGACCACATCTCCATAGTACATTTCCCCTCAAAAGTGTCATCCCAATTTACACTCCCAAGTTCTAGCCCTATAGCCTCATAATTTGCCCTTCCCCAATCAAATATCTTTCTGTGCTCCTATCCTTGTCTATGACAATGCTAAAGGTTAGGGAGCGGTAGTCACTATCCCCTAAATGCTCACCCACCGAGAGATCTGTCACCTGACCCGGTTCATTACCTAATACTAGATCTAATATGACATTCCCTCTAGTTGGCCTGTCAACATACTGTGTCAGGAATCCATCCTGTGCACACTTAACAAACTCCGCCCCGTCTACACCTTTGGCACTAAGCAGGTGCCAATCAATATTTGGGAAGTTGAAGTCTCCCATGATAACAACCCTGTTTTTCTTGCACCTTCCCAAAATCTGCCTCCCAATCTGCTCCTCGGTATCCCTGCTGCTGCCGGGTGGCCCAGTAGAGTAACTGCTCCTTTATTGTTCCTAACTTCCACCCATACTGACTCTAGAGAGGATCCTTCTACATTATCCACCCTTTCTGCAGCTGTAAAAGTATCCTGGACTGGTAGCACTACCCCTCTTTCTCTTCTGCCCCCCTCCCTATCCCTTTTAAAACACTGAAATCCAGGAATATTCAATATCCATTCCTGCCCTGATGACAGCCAAGTCTCTGCAAGAGCCACAATATCATAGTCCCATGTGCTTATCCAAGCTCTCAGTTCATCACTCTTATTCCTGATACTTCTTGCATTTAAGTAAATGCACTTTAGCCCATCCACCTTTCTACTTTTATACCCTGTACTCTGCTTCTCCTTCCTCAAACCCTCTCTACATGTTAGATCTGACTTTTTCACATCCACTTCTTCCTCTGACCTACCCCTCTGGTTCCCATCCCCCTCACAAACTAGTTTAAGCCCTCCCAAACCACCCTAGCAAAGACATCCATAAAATAAGAATGCATGGAGTTGGGGTAATGTATTAGCATGGATAGAGGATTGGTTAACCAACAGAAGGCAGACAGTTGGGATAAATGGGTCAACACACATGAACTGCTGGAGGAACTCAGCAGGTTAGGCAACAGCTATTGGAGGGAAATGAACAGTCAATGTTTTGGGCCGAGACTCTTTGTCGACTGGTCATTTCCTCCACAGATGCTGCCTGACCTGCTGAGTTCCTCCAGTATTTCATGTGTGTTGCTCCAGATTTCCAGCATCTGCGGTGTCTCTTGTGTCTGGGATAAATGGGTGTTTCTCTGGTTGGCTGTCAGTGGTGAGTGGGGTCAGTACTGGGCCCTCAACTGTTCATGATATACATTAACAATTTGGAAGAGGGGACCAAGTGTAATGTATCTAAGTTTGCTGATGACGCTAAATTGAGTGGAAAAGCAAATTGTGTGGAGGATGTGGAGAGTCTGCAGAGAGATATAGATAGATAAAGTGAGTGGGCAAGGGTCTGGCAGATGGAATACAATGTTGGTAAATGCGAGGTCATCCACTTTGGAAGGAAAAATAGATCAGATTATTACTTAAATGGTGAGATATTGCAGCATGTTGTTGTGCAGAGGGACTTGGGAGTGCTTGTGCATGAATCGCAAATGGTTAGCTAGCAGGTGCAACAGGTTATTGAGAAGGCAAATGCAATGTTGGCCTTCATTGCTAGAGAGATTGAATTTAAGAGCAGAGGTTAGGCTGCCACTGCATAGGGTACTGGTGAGGCTGCACCTGGAGCACTGTGTGCAGTTCTGGTCTCCTTACTTTAGAGGCGGTGCAGAGGAGGTTCACCAGGTTGATTCTGGAGATGAAGAGGTTAGCCTATGAGGAGAGATTGAGTCGTCTAGGACTATACTTGCTGGAATTCAGAAGAATGAGAGGGGATTTCATAGAAACATAAAGTTATGAAAGGAATAGATAAGATAGAAGCAGGAAAGTTGTTTCCACTGGCAGGTGTGACTAGAACGAGGAGACATAAACTTAAGATTCAGGGGAATAGATTTAGGACGGAGATGAGGAGGAACTGCTCTTCCCAGAGAGTAGTGAATCTGTGGAATTCTCTGCCCAGGGAATCAGTAGAGGCTACCTCATTAAATATATTTAAGACACAATTAGATAGATTTTTGCATAGTAGGGGAATTGAGGGTTATGGGGAAAAGACAGGTAGGTGGAGTTGAGTCCATGGCCAGATCAGCCATGATCTTAATGAATGGTGAAGTAGGCTGGACGGGCCAGTTAGCCTACTCCTGCTCCTATTTCTTATGTTCTTATATTATGTTCTTTATCAGGACTGGAAAGGAAAAGGGCAGAAGCCAGAATAAAAGGGTGGGAGGAGGGGGAGGAGCATGAGCTGGAGGGTGATAGGTGAATCCAGGTGAGAGGGGGAAGGTAGGTAGATGGGGGGGCAGAGTGGAAGTGGGAATGTTGTGAGAAGCTGGAAGGTGATAAGTGGAAGAGGCAAAGAGCTAAGAAGATATAATGTTCTCCAATTTCATGTTGCAGGACCTCATCCCTCTTTTTACCTGTGTTGTTAGTACGAAAAGAGTTGAGTCTCTGTGCCTGAGCTCGTGAGTTTCACCTTGCAGAATCGGGATTTGGAGCAGGACCTTTGAAAAGAGGTGAGTCTCTGTGTCTGAGCTTGTGAATTTCACCTTGCAAGAGTCTAAACGAGGCACATTTGCGAATTGTTACCCGCTGATTGGTTTATTAACAACAGCAAATAAAGGTAAGGCAGTGGCCATTTGTTAGAGTGGGGAGTTGAGGCTTTGGTTCAAGCGGCTTTGGGGAGAAGAGACGAAAGTAAGTCTCTTTCTTTGATTTAGTGTTCCCTTTAGTGCAGAGTAGTGAGAATGGCTCCAGGGTCAGTGGTGTGTTCAGCTTGTGAGATGTGGGAATTCTGGGAGACATCCAGTCTCACTGATAACTACATCTGCACGAGGTGCATCCAGCTGCAGCTCATTACAGACCGTGTTAGGGAACTGGAGCTGCAGCTGGATGACCTTTGGCTCTTACGGGATACTGAGGAGTACGTAGACAAGAGCTACAGGGAGGCAGTCACTCTGAAGCTGCAGGAAGCAGGTATCTGGGTGACTGTCAGGAGGAGAATGGAGAAAAAGCAGGTAGTGCAGAGTACCCCTGTGGCCGTTCCCCTCAATAACAGGTCTACCGCTTTGGATACTGTTGCGGGGGATGGCCTACCAGAGGAAAGCTGCAGTGACCAGGTCTCTGGCACTGAGCCTGGTCATGTGGTGCAGTAGGGGAGGTGGGGGAGAAGAGGAGAGCGATAGTGATAGGGGATTCCATAGTAAGGGGGGCAGACAGGAGATTCTGTGGATGTGAAAGAGACTCCTGGATGGTATGTTGCCTCCCTGGTGCCAGGGTCAGGGACATCTCGGATCGGGCCCACAGCATTCTGAAGGGAGAAGGTGATCAGCCAGAGGTCGTGGTACATATTGGTACCAATGACATAGGTAGGAAAAGAGATGAGGTCCTGAAGAAGGAATATAGGGAGTTAGGTAGGAAGCTGAAAAGCGGGACCTCAAGGGTAGTAATCTCTGGATTGCTGCTTGTGCCATGTGCCAGTGAGGGTAAGAATAAGATGATTTGGCAGATGAATGCGTGGCTGAGAAATTGGTGCAGGGGGCAGGGTTTCAGATTTGTTGATAATTGGGATCTCTTCTGGGGAAGGTACGACCTGTACAAAAAGGATGGGTTACACCTGAACTGGAGGGGGACCAATATTCTTGTGGGCAGGTTTGCTAGAACTGTTAGCGAGGGTTTAAACGAGTTTGGCAGGGGGATGGGAACCAGAGTGATAGGTCAGATCCTGGTTCATTTACTGTACAAGTAGATGCAGAGTGTAGAAAGACTGTGAGGAAGGATAAGCAGTTGAAAGGGCAAAATTGCAGTCAGTTGGATGGGCTGAAGTGTGTCTACTTTAATGCGAGAAGTATCAGGAACAAGGCTGATAAACTTAGAGCGTGGGTAAGTACATGGAACTATGACGGGCAGGAATGACTGCTGGATATTCCGGGGTTTAGATGTTTCGAAAGGGACAGGGGCAGAGTTAAAAGAAGTGGGGGAGTGGCTTTGCTGATTAGGGACAGTGTCACAGCTGTAGAAAGGGAGGATGTCCTGGAGGAATCATCCACTGAGTCAGTGTGGGTGGAAGTCAGAAACAGGAAGGGAGCGATCACTCTATTGGGAGTATTCTACAAACCCCCCAATAGCAGCAGAGACGCTGAGGAGCAGATCGGGAGGCAGATTTTGGAGAGGTGCAAAAATAACAGGATTGTTGTCATGGGTGATTTCAACTTCCCTAATATTGATTGGCACCTCCTTAGTGTAAAGGGGATAGATGGGATGGAGTTTATTCAGTGTGTCCAGGAAGCATTCCTGACACAGTATGTGGACAGGCCAACTAGAGGAGAGGCCATACTGGACCTGGTACTAGGCAATGAGCCTGATCAGGTTTCAGATCTCTCAGTGGGAGAGCATTTTGGAGATGGTGACCATAACTCCTTGACCTTTACCATAGCCTTGGAGAAGGATAGGAGCAGACGATATGGGAAAGTATTTAATTGGGGGAGGGGGAATTATGATGCTATAAGGCAGGAACTTGGGAGCGTAAATTGGGAACAGATGTTCTTGGGGAAATACACAGCGGAAATGTGGAGGTTGTTTAAGGAATACTTGCACGGGGCTCTGGATAGGTTTGTCCCATTGAGGCAGGGTAATGATGGTAGAGTGAAGGAACCGTGGTTGACACGAGATGTAGAATATCTTGTCAAGAGGAAGAAAGAAGCTTACCTGAGGTTTAGAAAGCATGGATCAGACAGGGCTCTGGAGAGTTACACAAGGTTGCCAGGAGGGATCTTAAGAATGGACTTAGGAGAGCTAGAAGGGGGCATGAGAGGTCCTTGGTGAGTAGGATCAAGGAAAACTCCAAGGCATTCTACACGTATGTGCAGAATAGGAGGATGACTAGAGTAAGGGTAGGACTGATCAGGGATAAAAGAGGAAACATGTGCCTGGAGTTGGAAGAGTTAGGGGAGGTCCTTAATGAATACTTTGCTTCAGTATTCACCAGAGAGAGACCTTGTCGTTTATGAGGATGGCATACAACAGGCTGATACACTAGGGCATGTTGACGTGAGGAAGGAGGATGTGCTGGAACTATTGAAAAACATTAGGACAGATAAGTCACCAGGCCCAACAGGATATATCCGAGGTTATTATGAGAAAGCGAGGGAAGAGATTGCTGTGCCTTTGGCGATGATCTTTGCGTCCTTACTGGCCACGGGAGTAGTGCCAGATGATTAGACGGTGGCAAATGTTGTTCCTTTGTTTAAGAAAGGGAGTAGGGATAACCCTGGGAATTACAGACCAGTGAGTCTTACTTTAGTGGTGGGCAAATTCCTGGAGAAGTTTCTTAGAGACAGGATTTATAGGCATTTAGAGAAGCATAGGCTGATTAGGGACAGTCAGCATAGCTTTGTGAGGGGCAGGTCGTGCCTCACAAGCCTGATTGAATTCTTTGAGGATGTGACAAAGCACATTGATGAAGGTAGAACAGTGGATGTGGTGTACATGGATTTTAGTAAGGCATTTGATAAGGTTCCTCATGGAAGGCCTATTCAGAATGACTTGGATGAGGATGTGGAAGGATGGGTTAGTAAGTTTGCTGATGATACAAAGGTTGGGGGTGTTGTGGATAGTGTAAAAGGTTGCTGTAGATTACAACAGGATATTGATAGAATGCAGAGCTGGGCTGAGAAGTGGCAGATGGGAGTTCAACCCGGATAAATGTGAAGTGATACACTTTGGGAGATTGAATTCAAAGGCAGAATACAAGGTTAATGGCAGGACTCTTAGCAGTGTGGAGGAACAGAGGGATCTTAGGGTCCACGTCCATAAACCCCTCAGTTGCCATGCAGGTCGCTAGGGTTGTTAAGAAGGTGCATGGAGTGTTGGCCTTCATTAGTCGGGGTATTGAGTTCAAGAGCCATGAGGTGAAGTTGCAGCTCTATAGAACTCTGGTTAGACCACACTTGGAACATTGTGTTCAGTTCTGGTCGCCTCATTATAGAAAGGATGTGGAAGCTTTCGAGAGGGTGAAGAGGAGATTTACCAGGATGTTGCCTGGATTGGAGAGCATGTTTTATGAGGATAGGCTGAGCGAGCTAGGGCTTTTTTCTTTGGAGAGAAGGAGAATGAGAGGTGACTTGATGGAGATGTACAAGACGATGAGGCATAGATTGAGCGGACAGTCGGAGACTTTTTCCCAGTGTGACAATGGCTAACACGAGGGGACATAATTTTAAGGTGATTGGAGGAAGGTATAAGGGGGATGTCAGGGGTAAGTTTTTTTACACAGAGTGGTGGGTGCATGGAACCCACTGCTGGCAGAGGTTGTGGGGGCAGATACATTAGGGACATTTAAGAGACTCTTAGATAGGCACGTGAATGCTAGAAAGATAGGGGGCTGTGTGGGAGGGAAGGGTTAGATAGGTCTTAGAGCAGGATAAAATGTCGGCACAACATTGTGGGCCAAAGGGCCTGCACTGTGCTGTAGTGTTCTATGTTCAGTGTGGACCATGACTCTGCTGTTCACCCTCCCCTCTTAGAATGTCTTGCAGCCACTCTGAGACATTCCTAACCCTGGCACCAAGGGCAACACACCATTTGACAATCTCGTTTGCAGCCACAGAAATGCCCGCCTGCTCGCCTTACAATTGAAACTCCTATCACGACAGCTCTCATAGTGGTTGCCACTATCCCTGTGCAGCTAGTGTTACAGACTTGCCTGTTGTTGCTTTTCCCCGGAAAGCTGCAGCCCCAGCAATTGCCAGCAGGGTATATCTGAGAGGCGGATGGCCAAGGGGATTCCTGCACGGTTTGCCTGTGTCTGCAACTCCACCTGCTGGTCACCCATTACTTTTCTAACTGCAGACAATAATTGTGGAGCAAAAGCAAACTGCTGGAGGAACTCTATGGGTCAGGCAGCATTTGTAGTGTGAAATGGACAGTCGATGTTTCAGGTCAAGACCCTTCATCCATCCAGATCTGAAACATTGACTCACCATTTCCCTCCACAGTTCCCTCAACAGTTAGTTTTTTGCTCCAGATTCCAGCATCTGCAGTCTTCTGTGTCTCCATTAATCGTGGGGTGACTAGCTCACTAAACATACGACCTCTTGTGTTCTCAGCATCCCGGATGCTCCATAGTGAATCCAACCACAACTCCATCTGCACAAATTAGTCAGTAAGGAGCTGCAACTGGACACACTTCCTGCACACGTAGTCGCCAGGGACACTGCCGTGGATTACCATTGAACTGAGTACTCTAAATTAAAGAGAGTAACCAACTTCACTGGGGGCTTTATTTCACTCTTAAGTACAACCTACATTTACTTTTACTTAGGGAATTAATGCAGTAAAGAGAGGTACACTCACATGTGCTGCTCACCAGTCACCCTTCTCACTGAAGTCCAACCGCCTGACCACAGACTTCCAAAGCTTTGTGAAGGGCAGCCTTGGGTTGGAAGTGCTGCTCTTGAGGTTAAAGTGCAGGCTTTGGTGAACAACGGGCTGTGGTGAGGAGGGCGAGCAGCAACAAGGGAAGGGAAGATAAGGTTTTTCCTTTTTCTTAAGTCTGTGAGTTTAATAAAGGAGCTGTAGTGGCAGTCGGCAGTGGCTTAGTGGGCACCACTCTTGCTTCTGAATCCAAAGGTTGTGGTTTCAAGTCCCACTCCAGAACCTTGAACACAACTCTGGAATAAAAAGCTAATATCTGTAATGTGACTTTAAAGAGGTATCTCGTTCACCAAGTTTCTCAGTGAAGTATTGCCTACATGTAACTCCAGATCCACACTGTGGATGACTTTTGGGCAGGCATGGTAGTGCAGCGGTTAGCATAACGCTATTACAGCACTGGTGACCGGGTTCAATTCTGGCTGCTGTCCGTAAGGAGTTTGTGCATTCTCCCCATGTCTGCATGGGTTTCCTCTCGGTGCTCCGGTTTCCTCCCACATTCCAAAGACGTACGGGTTAGGAAGTTATGGGCATGCTCTGTTGGCGCTGGAAGCGTGGCGACACTTGCAGGCTGTCCCCAGAACACACTACGCGAAAGATAGATTTCACTGTGTTTTGATGTACATGTGACTAATAAAGATATCCCTCATCTCATCTCTCAGTGGTCTGCTCCTCCTGTGAAATGTGGGGGGGTCAGGAAGAGTTCAAGTGTCCCTGATGACTATGTCTGCAGGTAGCTGCAGCTCCTCTCAGACTGCATGAATTGGTTGAAGTGGCAGTGGGATTCACTGAGGAGCTTACAGGAGGCAGAGAGTGTCATAGACGGGAGGTTCAGGGAGGTGGTCACACCAAAGGTTCAGTCAGAGAGATGATTGAATGCCAGGAGGGGCAGGCAGGCAGTGCAAGAATCTCCTGTGGCTGTTCCCCACTGAAACAAGTGGCACCACAACTAGCTCTGTTGTACAGCAGGATTAAGTGAGCAATATTGATAGGGGACTTTTTAGTTAGGGGCACAGACAGACACTTATGTGGCTGCGAGCAAGATTCCAGGCTGGTCTGTTGCCTCCCTGGTGCCAGGGTCAAGGATGTCTCTGAACAGGTACAGGACATTCTGAAAGGGAAGGGTGAGCAGCCAGAGGTCGTGGTCGATATTGGTACTAATGACATAGGCAGGAAGAGAGATGAGGTCCTGCAAAGTGAATTTAGCAGAAAGTTAAAAAGCAGGACATTTAGGGTGGTAATCTCAGGATTACTCCGTGTGCTGTGTGCGAGCGACGCAAGAAGTAGGAAGATAATGCAGCTAAATATGTGGCCAAAGAGCTGGTGCAGGAGGGCTTCAGGTACAATAATCACTGGGCACTCCTCTTGGGCAGGTGGGACCTGTACAAAAAGGACAGGTTGCACCTAAACTGGAGGGTTGCCAATATCCTCGCCGGGAGGTTTGCTGGTGCTACTCAGGCGGGTTTAAACTATCGTGGCAGAGGGTGGGAACCAAAGTAGTAGGTCAGCAAGTGGAGGGATTGAGGGGAAGGTAGAGGTTCGGTCAAGTAAGGCTGAAAGGAAGGACAGACAGGGCCAGGTAAGTGACCATGGTGGGTTAGGGTCAGGGTCAGTGCTGAAGTGTGTTTATTTCAATGCAAGGAGTATTCTGGGTAAGGCAGATGAACTTGGGGCCTGGATTAGTACATGGAACTATGATGTTGCAGCCATTACAGAAACTTGGTTGCAAAAGGGACAGGACTGGCAACTCATCGTTCCAGGATTCGGATGCTTCAGATGCAATAGAGAGGGATATAGAAGAGGTGGGGGAGTTGCACTACTGATCAGGGAGAAGGTCACAGTGGCACTTAGACTTTTTGAAGGCTCATCCAGTGAGGCAATATGGGTGGAGCTCAGGAATAAGAAAGGTGCAGTCACTATGATGGGTTATACTATAGGCCTCCCAATAGCTAGCAGGAAATAGAGGAATAGATATGTAGGCAGATTTTTGAAAGATGGAAGAGCAACAGCATAGTTGTAATTTCCCCAATATTGGCTGGGACTCCCTTAGTGCTGGAGGCTTAGACGGGACAGAATTTGTTAGGTGCGTTCAGGAGGGTTTCTTGGCACAGTATGTATATAGTTCAACTAGGGAAGGGACCATACTAGACCTTGTATTGGGTAATGAGCCTGGCCAGGTAATCAGTGGGAGACCATTTTGGGAACAGTGATCATAATTCTGTAAGTTTTCAGATAGTTATGGATAAGGATAAGACTGGATCTCGGAGCAAAGTTCTAAATTGGGGAAAGGCTAATTGCAACAGAATTAGGCAGGAGCTGGGGAGAATAGATTGGGAGCAGCTGGGGTTAAGTCTACACCTGACATGTGGGAGTCATTTGAAGGCCACCTGGTCAGAATTCAGGACCAACATGTTCCTGTGAGTAAGACAAACAAGGATAGCAAGGTTTGGGAAACTAGGATAATGAGAGAAGTTGCAAATTTAGTCAAAAATAAAAAGTAAGCATATGTTAGGTTTAGGAAGCTGAAATCAGACAGGGTCCTTGAGGAATATAAAGGAAGCAGTAGAGAACTTAAACAGGGAATCAGGAGGGCTAAAAGGGGCCATGAAGTGCCCTTGGTGAGATGGATTAAAAAGAATCCCAAGAATTTTTATACTCACATTAACAACAAGAGGGTAACTGGGTAGAGGGGAGGACCACTCAAAGGTAAAGGAGGGGATTCATGCCTGAAGCCAGAGGAAATATGCGAGATACTAAATGAGTTCTTTGCATTGGTATTCACCAAGGAGAAAGACATGGAGGTTAGTGAGATCAGGGAGAGGTATGCTGGTATTCTTGGATATGTTAATACAAAGAAGAGGACATGTTGGAGTTTTCAATGGAAAAGTCGAATTTAGTCAGCATAGCAAGAAAGAACAGAACTGCCAAAGGATCGGCAATCTATCAGACTCTCAGAAATGTGTGGCACAGTAGCGCTGCAGCCTCACAGTTCTAGCAACCTCACCAGTGGTGAGGAGTTTGCATGTTCCTGTGACTGCATATGTTTACCCCAGGTTCTCCGTTTCCACCCACGTCTTAAAGATGCCCAGTAAAATTCAGAGAGTCCAGCACGCTTAGGACTTTAGTGGTGCTGGACTGTTGTTTTTTTTTCAGAAATAATGGATATTATTAAGATCCCAAGTCACTTTTTTTTAGATGTTATACATTATTATAATTTTACAATGAACCCAGTAAGTTTAAAGGAAGTGAGGGAACCCCAGACCTGGTGAGTGTCAGGGGAATGTGGGAAGCATCATCCGTGAGGCAGATACCGAACCTTTAGGATTTCCAAATAGTCGAAATGCAGATTATTGGAGTTTTACTGTACTGGCAGGTTAATTGGCTGCTATAAAATTACACCAAGTTCAAGTAGGAGAATCAGGAGTGAGTTAATGGGCATATTAGAGAGAATGGGTTACAGAGAAATAAGTGGGGTAATGGGATTGCTCTGAGAGCTGTCAGAGACTCGTTGGGTTGAATGGCCTTGTAAGGAAATATACTGTAAATAAATTCATAGGATCATTATTTGAGGAAATCTGGAATTACTTTTTTTTAAACTTACCTTAGACAATTGATAAACCATGTACACTGGACAAAGTAGCTGAATCTAAATTTTCAAATGTCAGCTTGTGCTGCAGAAACCTTGTTTATTATTAAGGTTGGCAGATGTCAGGAAAGGAATTATATATTTTTATGACAAATATTCTTGGATCTGCCTGTGATATGTATGGGTTACCAATCATATATTCTGAAAGATCTTTGGCTTGGGAGGGTAGGTCTGAATAACTTTGTTTAATGTTTCTGCTGAGAGAGCTCATTCAGGTCATTCACTGCTTCCAACCTGTGCTCAGTTTGCCTATTTTGATAAATGATTGACAAGTCAGCAATAATGATGAATCACTGTCCATTGCTTCTCTCTCTCTTCTGACTTTTTCTTGTGTCTCTTCTTGTTTTGGTCGGGATCTTATCAAAAACTTGCTTCCAAGTACACATCTCTTTACTTAACAAATATCTTTGGTTCCAACTTATTCCACTTGGAGTCTAATTGAAATTCTAAGCTTCTCAACTGCTGTGACGGTCTGGATAATCTTGGATTCCCACTGGATCGGACGTTTCCAGCCTTCCTCCTCTGTGATTTAAAACATTCGTTTTCTCACTTTTCCAGTTCTGCTGAAGGGCTGTTGACTAGAAACACTAAATATTTCCCCACAGATGCTTCTTGACCTGCAGAGAATTTCTAGCACTACCTTTTATTTTGCCGGTTATCTGCATTTTTTAAATTTTCAATCATAGCTCAATGCCTGACACATGGTTTCCCTGCCTTGTATTTTCCCTACAGTCAGAGGGAGAGGCTTTTTTATCAACTGAAGCTGGGTCTACATACTGATTATACATCACTATGGCTATTGTCTGTATTAATGTGAACAGAATCCATCCACTGTGGGAAACTGTCTGTGTTGAGGATCGCAACAGTGAGTGTCATAGATAGGTTGGAAGATGTAAAGTTTAGTGTTTATGCCAGTGAGTAATCTCAGTAGATGCCACAATGGAAAAGGTCCTGCTGACCATCTAGCAACACAAAGGTAACGTACACTTCAGTTCTTTTCTGCTGCCCTTTATTCCTGTTTAAATAGAAGACTTGCGATCAGTGCACAGTTTCTGGGAGCCGCCTGTTTTCAATTGGTTTGAAGGCTTTCCTTGGACTGGTTGCATTTGCTCATTTGATGGCACATTCCCACAGCCCACGTTTAACCACAGATTCTGGGAAAAAAACAAAAACTGAGAAACAGTAAGTGGGAGAATCACAGTTGGGAATCTGCTGCATTCCACTATAAACCCACCAGCAACACACTATTACCTTCACTCAATTCATTGTGATTATTCTATCCAATAATTTGTACTGCACAGGTCAGATACAGTAAAATTCCCTGTACATTGTTCCTAACACTCCCATGGAAGGACAGCATTAGTTGACTTCCATTGGAAGCAGCTGCATTATGGGGTGTACGAGATTCCAGAGTTGGAGATCAAAAAGGTTGTTTTCCTCCATCCATTTTTGCTGATGGGAAAGAGGAGGGAAAGACATTTAAAAGACTTGGGAAGAACTCCTTTAAAATTCTATAATATTGGTTGCTGTGCACATGAAAATTCGAGGGAAGTCCATAGAGGGGGACTGACTGACTCTACAGGAAGCTTGTATCTTGTACTGTGTTTTCATCCTTCACAGAAAATCGCTGCCCATCTGCCTGGCCCAGAACAATTGGAGCTGCCTAGATAAAGGAAACTTTGAATCTTGAACTTTGGAATATCAGGAGGAGGATTGGGCAACTTTAGTTGGCATATGTGAAATACCTTCCCAACTTAAAACATTTCTTCAGAACTGTTACCCTTTAATATTAGAGCCAAAACGGTCACCCTTTCTATCTTTCTAAACCCCTTTCATATCTCTTCTGCTTATTGCTTTAGAACATAGAACATTACAGCACAGTACAGGCCCTTTGGCCCACAATGTTGTGCCGACATTTTATCCTGCTTTATTAGATCTATCTAACCCTTCCCTTCACTATATAGGTAGATAGATATATAATACACAACTGTATAAGTGGGCACCACCACCAGAGGGGATAGAGTAGCCCTGGGGTCTTAAGAACCATATTTTTTTAAAACTCTACTCTATCCCCTCTGGTGGTGGTGCCCACATATACAGCTGCTGTGACCCAGCCACAATTTGCATTAATCATCATTAAACATGGGGTTAGGAGTTATACCTAGTAGGAGATGATTAAAGCTATGTGTCAATACAATAGGCAATATTACCAACCCTTGTTGAAGCCTCTAAAATGTATGGGAGGTTTTATCTTCCTGAGCACTGAGCACCAAGCACAAGGTGTTCCTGGCCTGGAACACGCAACTGTAGTTAGGACCTTCCTATGGTGGACCCCCAGAGGGTAATCCTCAACAATGTCCTGCCCTTCATTTCCAGTGAGCTCTTTCCATCCCACCTGGAACAACATGTGGGGCAGGTGAGGTACACTCATGGTAACACACATTCTGTTTAATTTTCAGTAAAGCAGCCTCTAGCATGTCTTCTGCCACAAGCTCCTTGCACGGATAGCATGGGAGGGAGATGCAGAGGGCCACCTCAGTGTGGTTCCAAAGGACAAGGTATTGTGCCTTATGGAATAAATTTAGAAGTCATCATAAAAGCGGGGGTGGTAAGAGGCCAGATGATGTGGCAGAGAAGAGGGATTTGGTGACAGATTCGTAACTTTAAAACCAGTCTGTAGATAAAGTTGTTCAAATACCAGGATTTATTTAAAGGGATTTTCAATATGTGCCAGGAAAGAATGGCAAGTCCCCAAAAACCCAGAGAGACACCTTAACTGGGGCTGCAAATGGAGGCAAGATGTTATATTAGCAACACACAAAAAGTGCTGGAGGAACTCAGCAGGTCAGGCAGCATCTATGGAGAGAAATAAACAGTCGCCATTTCGAGTCGAGACCCTTCATCAGGACTGAGTCCTGATCTGCAGGATCTCTTGTGGCTCCAAGGATGTTTTATTATGCAGGATATGGGCAACAGTGGTGAACCAGCATTTAAATTTTCAGAAGGCTTTTGATAAGGTTCCACACAAAGGCTCAGGAAACAAGATTAGAACACATGGAGGGTTGTTGACCTGAAACATTAGCCATTTCTCTCTCCGCAGATTACTCCCTGATCTGCTGAGTATTTCTAGCATTGTCTTCATTTCATCTGTAGCAATCCATATTCAATTCTGACCTCCAGTGCTGTCTGCATGGAGTTTATATGTTCTCCCTGTGACTGTATGGGTTTCCTCCGGGTGCTCCAGTTTCCTCCTACATTCCAAACATGTGCTGTTTGGCAGATTAATTGGCACTAGTTATAGTTGAGTAGTAGAATCTGGGAGAAGTGATGGGAAAGTATGGAAAATAAGATGGGTAGATTTAATGCGAATGGGAGCTTGGTAGGCTGAAGGACCTATTTCAATGCTATATGATTGTGACTGTGACTGAGCTAAGTAAGTGAGTAAGAACATGGGCAATCTGGTATGGAAAAATGACAGGCCACCACTTTGGTACACAAAACAGAAAATCAGAGTATTTGTTTAATCATGAGAGATTAGGTAATGTTGATGTTGAAAAGTTTCTGGGCATACTTTTTCACAAGTAACTGAAGACCAGCATGTAGGAGGAGCAAACCAATAAAAAGGTAGATGGTATGTTGACCATCATTACAAGAGGCTCTGAGTACAGGAGTAAAGGTGTCTTAATTATACAAGGCCTTGGTGAGACCACACATGGAGCATTGTGTACAGTTTTGGTCTCCTTACCTGAAAGGAAATATCTGCTAAAGGGGGAGTACAGCAAAGATTCACCAGACTGGTTTCAGTTTGTCACACGAGGAGAGATTGAGTAGAATTGGGCTGTATTCGCTAGAGGTTAGAAGAATGAAAAGAGACCTCAGTGAAACTTGTACCATTTTTTAAGAAGCTTCACAAAGTGGATGCAGGGAGGATGTTTCCCTTGTCTGAGGATTCTCAAATGAAGAGTCGCAGTGTTAGAATGTGGTAGACCTTTTATACAAGAACAATAGACTATAGAATCAGGAGCAGGCTGCCAAGCCTCTCAGCCTGTTCGGTTATTCAATAGGATCATAGTTGATTGCCACAGGCCCTCAACTTCTCTTCCACAAAGCCATCAATTCCTCGATCTTTAAAGAATACATTTACCTCTGTAAGTATCTCTACTGATGTAGCCTCCCAATCCTTAGGATAGAAAACTGCAGAAATTCACCACCCTCCGCAAGAAAGAATTCTACTCAATTGATTTTACATGTCTGCCCCCTTATTTTGTAATTGTCTCTTCACTTGAGACTTGGCTACCAGTGGAAACATGTAAACATGTCAACAACTGTTAAGCTCCCTTTGGACCTTAAGTGTTTCAATAAGATCCTACATTCTTCTAAACTCAAAAAAAATACAGATTTTTTTTGCTGTTCATGAGGGCTTGAAGGTTTTGAATCACTGGGATCTTTTCTGGGGAAGGGATGACCTGTATAGGAAGAATGGGTTGCTCCTGAACTGTAGGGAGACCAATATCTATATAGGGAGGTTTGCTAGTGCTACTTGGGAGAGTTTAAACTAGTGAGCTGAGGGGTGGGGCCCAGAATGACAGTGCAGTGGGTGGATAGTCAGAATCATGTGTAGAAAATAGAACAGGCAAGTGGGTGGAGCAGACAGAGACAGGAGGGGAAGCATGAGAGGGCTGGTAAACTGAACTGCTTTTAGTTTAGTGCAAGGAGCCTTACAGGTAAGACAGATGAGCTAAGAGTGTGGATTAGGCCATGGGATTATTATATTATTATAATCATGGAAATGCAGTTGAGGAAAGGGCAGGACTGGCAGCTCTGTGTTCCAGGGTAAGAAAGTTTCAGGTGTAACAGAGGAGGGTGCACTAGGGGAAGGGGTGTTGCACTGGTGATCAGGAAGAGCATTATGACAGTACTCAAGGTGGATATCCTGGAGGAATTGGGAAGTGAGGCTATATGGATAGAATTTAGGAATAAGAAAAGGGTGATCACTTTTATGGAATTATACTATAATCCTCCAAATGGTCAGCAGGAACAAAAAGAACAGACGTAGGTCGATCACAGAAGGGTGTAGAAGCAATAGGAGATTATAGTAGGTGGTGGATTTTAACTTTCCCGATTTTGACTGGGACTTCAAGGGATTTAGAAAGAGTGGAACTTGTAAAATGCATTCAAGAGGCGTTTTGAAGTGGCACATACAGAGTCCTACAGGGGAGGGAGCTAGGGAATAAGGATAGGCAAGTGATAAAAGTGTCTATGCAGGAACCCTTTGGGAACAGTGACCTTGTTTGGTAGGCTTCAAGGTAGTCATGGAAAAAGATAAGGTTGATCCTCAAGATAGGGCCCTAAAGTGGGGGAAGGCGAATTTCAGTAGTGTAAGACAGGACCTGACACGTAGATTGGAGCAGCTGCTGGAGCAGAAAACAACATTGGGAGCTGTTTAAAAATGAATTAATAAGAGTTGAGAGTCAGTAGGTCCCTCCAAGGGTAAGAAGATAAGTTTAGGGAACTGTGGTTAATGAAGGAAATTGATCAGGAAAATGTAAGTAAATATTAGGTATAGGAAATTGGTATCGAATGAGTTCTTTGAGGTTTATAGGGGATATAGGAGAAAACTTATGAAAGAAATTAGGAGAGCAAAATGGGGCCATGAAATGACCTTTGCAAGTAGGATTAAGGAGAATCCTGAAACATTGTATAAGAATATTAGAAGCAAGAGGTAACTAAGGAAAGAGTAGGCCCCCTCAGGGACCAGAAGGTTCATCTATGTGTTGAGCCAGGGGATATGAATGAGGTCCTAAATGAATACTTCTCATTGATATTCACCAGGGAGAAGGCTGTGAAGGCTGAAGAGTTAATGCAGGGCTATGCTGATATTTTTGAGGATGTCTGCATCAGGAAGGAGGAAGTGTTAGAAATATTGGAACACATTTGGCTGGATAAATCCCTAGGGCCTGATGGGACCTATCCCAGGATGCTAAGGGAATCAAGGGAGGAGATTCCTTGGGCTCTGACAAGAGATTTTTGCATCTTCACTAGCCATGGATGAGGTACCAAAAGATTAGAGGATAGCTAATGTTGCCCCCTTATTCAAAAAGAGCAGTAGCGATAAGCCTGGAAAGTACAGGCTGGTGAGTCTTGCATCAGTGGTAGGGAAGTTGTTGAAGGTTCTGACAGACGGGATTTATGTTCACCTGGAATGACAGGGACTGATGAGGAGATGTCAGCTTGGCTTTGTGCAGGGGAGATCAGGTCTCACAAATGTGATTGAGTTTTTTGAAGAAGTAACCAAGAAAATTGGTTAATTTTGTGGTACATGAGGTTTACATGGACTTTAGTAAGGCTTTTGACAATGTCCTGCGTGGTAGGCTGGTCCACAAGGAATCAAGGTGTTCTTGGAAAACTGGATCCAAAACGCCTTTGTGATAGGAGGCACAGGGTACTGGTGGATGGGTGTTTTTCTGGCTGGTAACAATTGGTGTACCACAGGGATCAGTACTGGGTCATTTGTTTGCTTTATATATGTGTGTGTGTGTATATATAGATATATATATAGGTATAGGTATATATATATATATATAATACACACACAAAAAACAACTTGGATGAGAATGTAGGTGGTCATGAGGGTTGTCTAAGAATACAGCAGACATCGATCAGCTGGAAAGTTGGGTGGTGTGTTGGCGGATGGCATTTAATCCAGACAAGTGTAAGGTAATGCACTTTGGTGAGTCAAATTCTGATAGGACTTATAGAGTAAATGGCAGATTTTAGGACTGTTGATGTACAGAGGGACCTTGAGAATGAGAGTCCACAGCTTGTGGAAAGTGATAACACGTGAATAAGGTGGCGAGAAGGCATTTGGTATGCTTGCCTTCATAGACCAATGCATTGAGTATAACAGTTGGGACATGTTGTAGCAGTTCAAAACATCGGTTAGACTACACTTGGAGCATTGTGTACAGTTCTGGTCACCACACTACAGGTAGGATATGATAGGTAGAGTGGGTGCATAAGGGACTCACTAAGATGTTGCCTGGAATGGAGAGCTGTAGTTATAAGGGGAAATTGAATAGGCTGGGTTTATTCTAACTAGAACACATGAGGCTAAGTGGAGAGTTACAAAATGACGTGAAGCATAGATACAATAGATAGTCAGAGTCTTTTGACTAGGGTAGGGGAGTCTCAAACTAGAGGGGACAGGTTTAAGGTGAGAGGGGGGAATTTAAAAGAGAACTGAGGGGTAATTTTCCCCACACAGGATAGTGGTTATATGGAGCAGGCTGCCAAAGGAGGTGGTGAAGGCAGATACATTTACAACATTTAAAAGGCATTTGAACAAGCACCTAGATAGGAAAGGCATAGAGGGATATGGGCCTAATGCAGACAAATGGGATTAATGCAGGTGGGCATCACACTCCATAGAACCATGGAACACTACAGCGCAGAAAACAAGCCATTCAGCCCTTCTAGTCTGTGCTGAAATGGTATTCTGCTAGTCCCATTTACCTGCACCATAACCCTCCAGACCTCTCCCATCCATGTATCTATCCAATTTATTCTTAAAACTCAAGAGTGACCCCACATTTACTACATCAGATGGCAGCCCGTTTCATACTCCCACCACTCTTTGAGTGAATAAGTTCCCCCTAAACTTTTCCTCTTTCACCCTGAAGCCATGTCCTGTCATACTTGTCTCTCCTAATCTAGGTGGAAAGAGCCTACTCGCATTAACTCTGTCTATACCCCTCATAATTTTGTAAACCTCTATCAAATCTCCCCTCATTCTTCTGTGTTCCAAGGAATAAGGTTCTAACCTGTTCAATCTTTCCCTGTAACTCCATTCCTTCATCTACTTTCTTGGTAACCTTCTCGAAAAACTCTGCAAGATTCGTTAAACACGATCTACCACGCACAAAGCCATGCTGACTATCCTTAATCAGCCCTTGGCTATCCAAATACTTGTATATCTGATCTCTCAGAAGACCTTCCAATAATTTACCCACTACTGATGTCAGGCTCACTGGCCTGTAATTACCTGGTTTACTTTTAGATCCTTTTTTAAACAACGGAACTACCTGAGCTACCCTCCAGTCCTCCGGCACCGCCCCCATGGCTAAGGACATTTTAAATATATCTGCCAGGGCCCCTGCAATTTCTACACTAGTCTCTCTCAATGTCCGAGGAAATATCTTATCAGGCCCGGGGGATCTATCTACCTTTATTCACTAGCAGCAAGCACCTCCTCCTCTTTAATCTCTATATGTTCCATGACACTATTGCCTGTTTCCCTTCCTTCCATATCCACTATGCCAGTTTCCTGAGTAAATACTGATGCAAAAAAACTGTTTAAGATCTCCCCCATCTCCTGAGGCTCCACACATAGACTACCACTCTGATCTTCTAGGGGACCAATTTTGTCCCTTACTATCCTTTTACTCTTAATATACTTGTGGAAACCCTTTGGGTTTACCTTCACATTATCTGCCAACGCAACCTCATGTCTTCTTTTTGCATTCCTGATTTCCTTTTTCAGTATTTTCTTACTTTTCCTATACTCTTCAAGTACCTCATTCATTCCTAGTTGCCTATACCTGCTATAAACCTCTCTCTTTTTCTTAACCAGATCGCCAATATCCCTTGCTTGTTAACTTTTCCTTTAATACTGGCAGGAGCATGCAAACTCTGCACTCTCAAAATTTCGCCTTTGAAGGCCTTCCACTTACTGAGCACATCCTTGCCAGAAAACAACTTATCCCAATCCACTCTTCCTAGATCCTTTCTCATTTCCACAAAATTGGCCTTTCTCCAATTTAGAACCTCAACTCAAGGACCAGACCTGTCCTTATCCATAATTAACTTGAAACTAATGACATTATGGTCACTGGACCCAAAATGCTCACCTACACATACTTCTGTCACCTGACCTGCCTGGTTCCCTAATAGGAGATCAAGTATTGCATTCTCTCTTTTTGGTACCTCTATATATTGATTTAGAAAACTTTCCTGAACACATTTGACAAACTCCAAGCCATCCAGCCCTTTCACAGTGTGGGAGTCCCAGTCAATATGTGGAAAGTTAAAAATCCCCTACTATTACAACTTTCTGTTTCTTACATCGGTCTGCTATCTCACTATAGATTTGTTCCTCCAATTCTCTCTGACTATTGGGCGGTCTATAATACAACCCTATTAGTGTGGCCACACCTTTCCTGTTCCAGAGCTCCACCCATATGGCCTCAGTAGATGAGCCCTCCGGGCTGTCCTGTCTACGCACAGCTGTGATATTTTCCCTGACTAGTAATGCCACTCCTCCCCCTTTCATCCCTCCCCCTCTATCACATCTGAAACAACAGAACCCCAGAACATTAAGCTGCCAGTCCTGCCCTTCCTGCATCCAAGTCTCACTAATAGCAATAATGTCGTAATCCCACGTGCCAATTCACGCCCTAAGGTCATCTGCCTTACCTACAATACTTCTTGCATTGAAATAAATGCACCTGAGAACATTTCTATCACATACAAACCTTTGATTTCTGTCAATACCTGCACTCAGCATGGACGTGGTGGACTGAAAGGGCCTGTTTCTGTGCTGTACGATTCTATGATTCAGTAACTCCAATGCTAATGCACCCTTTCTTAAATTAGGGGACCAAAATTGTACATTGTACTCCATGTCTGGCCTCGTCAATGCCCTGTATAGTTGTAACTCCACTCCACTCCACTCCACTCCACTCCAATCCCTTAGCAATAAAGGCCAATATGCCATTTGCCTTTCAAACTATATCTGCACCTACGTGCTAACTTTGTGTATCATTCACAAGAATATCTTGATCCCTCTGTACCCCACTCATTTGCAGATTCTTTCAGTTTAGATCATTGTTTACCTTTCCAATCCTCCTACCAAAGAGCATGATCTCACACTTTGCTGTTCAACTCTGCCAAGTCTTTGCCCACTCACCCAGCTCATTTATATAATTTTGCAGAGTCCAAATATTCTCATCACAACATTCCCTTCCATCTATTTTCATGACATCAGCAAACTTGGATACATTACACCATCTCCTCCTTCAAGTCATTAATGTTGTTAATAAATAATTGATAACCAAGAAGTGATCCTTGGAGCACCCTACTAGTGACATCCTTCCAGTCTGAAGGCTCACTTATTTCAGCTTGATTTACATGTAATAAACAGCCTTCAATCCATGTTAACATGCTTCCCCCATACCACGAGTTCTTGTACCCCGGCCGTTTATGCGGCACCTTACCAAATGCATTCTGTAAATCCCAATATACACATCCACAGGTTTCTCTCTGTTAACTCTGCATCTCTTCAAAGAACTCTAGCAACCTTGTCAATCAATATTTTCCTTTCATAAAACAATGCAATCAAAGCAACTCAACGTGAAGCTTCCTGAAAAGAAGAATTATTTCTTCTCTGATTATGGACTCCAGCATGTTATCAACAACAGATGTTAAGCTAACCTATAATTTCCCACTTTTTGTCTCCCTAGGAAGTCAAATTTATGGTTTTCTAATCCACTGGTACCCTGCCAGAACTCTTTGGAAAAACTTCAACCAATGACTCTGCTGTCTATGCAGTCAATTCCTTTAAAAACCTTGTCTCGTTAGTTTCTCGCACCTTGTCCCTCATGATAGGATCTGTTATGTTACTTGAACCTGTTATCTGTCATCTGTTGTCTCTGGGATATTTGCATTTCCTCCGTTGTGAAGGCTGATGCAAGGTATTGGTTTAAATTCCTTGTATGCTCTAATTTTTAATTTAATATTTTCCTTGACCTCCTTAACCATGGTTGGTTCATCTTTCACATTGGGATAAATTTCTGCTGAACATTATGAAATAGTTGCTTAAGAATCTGCCACCGTTCACCTACACTTTGGATGAGAATGTAGGTGGCATGATTAGTAAGTTTGTGAATGACAACAAAATTGGTGGTGTGGTGGATGGTGAATCAGACAAGTGCAGAGGAGATTCACTAGGATGTTGTCTGAGATGGAGTGTTTTAGTTATGAGAACAGTTCAGAGAGGCCAAGACTTTTTTCCCAGGAGCAAAGGAAGTTAAGAGAGGACATGATTGAGATATATAAAATTGAGGTGTATAGATAGATTAGACTGCAAGAAACTTTTAGATCATAGAGATTCAAAGCATAGAAACAGTCTCTTCAGCCCAACATCCATGCCGACCAAGATGCCGATCCATGCTTACCTCATTTGTCTGCCTTTGGTCTATATCCCTCTGAACTCTTCCTGTCCATGTACTATCCAAATATTGTAATTGTGACTGCCATTTTCTCTGGCGGCTCTTTCCATATACCCACCACCCTCAGTGTGCAAAACACTTGGTCCTCTGATCCCCTTTAAATTTATCCCCGCTCACCTTAAACCTCTGTTTTTAGACTCCCCAAAACAATCAATCCTATCTGTGCCCTTCATGATTTTATAAACCTCTGTAAGGTCACTCCTCAGCTTCCTTTGCTTCAGAGGAAACTGTTCCAGCCAATCCAATAGCTCATTATAACTCAAACCCTCTAATCCAAGCAACATTCCTGTGAACCTTTTCTGCACCTTCGCATGCTTAATCAGATCCTTCCTGTAGCATGGCGAACAGAACTGCACACAATATCAGGTGTAGCTATCAGAGGCAGATGAAACAAGAGGACATACAGTAGATTTATGGCAAGTGTAAGAGATTTAGAGGGGATCAGAGAAGAACCTTTTTCCACTCAGAGACTAGTGAGTACCTGGGATGCACTGCCTGAGTGAGTGGTGGAAGTAGAGTTACTGATAGCATTTAAGAAGTATCCAGGCAAGCACTTGAAATGCCTTGGCATCGAAGGCAACGGGCCAAGTGCCAGAAGATGGGATTAATTATAGATGAATGCCCACTGGTCAGTCAGTGTGGATTTGCTGGGCAGAATATCCTGTTTTCATGCAATGACTATGACTCTAAGATTGGCCATGATCTTGATGAATGGTGCAGCAGGTTTGAATGGCTAGATAGCCAATTCCTGCTCCTAATTCTTATGTACTTGGATCGTGTAACAGCAGTGTTTCCATCTGTTTGCTGCCTTTGTCCTCCTTTATGGTAAAGGTCACAGGTTTGGGAAGGCTGGGCGTAGTTTGAGAGTAGAAGAGGCAAGTTGATGCAGTTCACCTTGTACATGGTAGCACAGCCATGAGAAGTGCTGGAGTAAATTTACAGGGTCTCCCCATATTGACTGAAATGGCTTCTATTTTCAGATCCTGTGTGCCTCCTTCAATTCTGCCTTTATCACTTACTCCAAAATACTCTCCTGATCCAAATTTCCTCTCCTCTTCTAAATCCATGGTATGTCTCCTCCCAAATCCAGGTCAATCTTTCTCACAGCTTCACATTTGAATCCCTTAATCAGGTGTTGTCGTATGTGAAATATCTTGGTCACCATTGTATCACCCTTTTTGAGGTCTGCAGTTCAATCCTCCCCCAGCACCCTTCCACAGCTGCCTAGCTGGGGGTAGTACATTGCTTCCTCCCATTCTTATAGCCAGAGAATCACCGGTGTCCACAGTAACAACTTAAACTTTCCTCAGTGATCTATCCATGGCCTCTTGATTTTTCCTCATCTACATGTTACCCTTCAGGAACATCATCTGAAAACATAATTGGTTGCCATACTTTCCTGGCCTCACCTCTCCACTGCCTCCCAAATTCTGCAGTCCAGAATTTACCACGCCACTTATTTTGACAGAGCATAGAGTCACCAAAAATTTTCTCTAGCTGAGTATTGGGAAAACTGGGGCCATTGGCTCCAATCTCCTTCTTGGCAACTGTTTGAGGCCAAACCAGCTTGTTTCAATGTCTATATTTACTTCTGAAACATCAACTGACTCCACCCTGCCTCAGTCACTCTTCTCGTCCATGGCTTGCTACTTTGAGAGTCGACTGTTCCGGTGCATGTTTGGTGGCCTCTCTCATTCTATTCTCCATAAATTTCACCTCAACCAAAACTCTGCTCTTCTCTGAGACCTAACTCACACTGACTCCTGTTCCTCCATCATCCCATGCTTGCTAACTCACACCATCTCCCAGCTAAGCCTTCATTTTAGAATTCCTATCAAATCCTTCTATGGTTGCACCCCTCCCTTCTTTATATTATTGAGTCTTACAGCCCTCTGAGATCTCTGGATTCTGTGTTGGATCCACTACTTTTCATGTTATATGTTAATGATCTGGGTGACGGAATTGATGGCTTTGTGGCCAAGTTTGCAGATGATACTAAGATAGGTGAAGGGGCAGGTAGTGTTGAGGAAGCTGGGAGTCTGCAGAAGGACTTGGACAGGTTGGGAGAATAAGCAAAGAAGTGGCAGATGGAATACAGCATAGGGAAGGGAATGGTCATGCACTTTAGTAGAAGGAATAAAGGTGCAGACTATTTTCTAAATGGGGAGAGAATTCAGAAATTGGAGGTGCAAAGGGACTTGGGAGTCCTAGTGCAGGTGCTGTCACATGTGGAATACTTTGGTCACCATTGTATCACCCTTTTTGAGGTCCGCAGTTCAATCCTCCCCCTGCACCCTTCCACAGCTGCCTAGCTGGGGGTAGTACACTGCTTCTTATAGCCAGAGAATCACTGGTGTCCACAGTAACAACTTGAACTTTCCTCAGTGATCTATCCATGGCCTCTTGATTTTTCCTCATCTACATGTTACCCTTCAGGAAGATCATCTGAAAACATAATTGTTTGCCATAGGGATTAAAGGGTTAATGCATGAGGAGCGTTTGATGGGTCTGGGCCTGTACTCACTGGAGTTTAGAAGATGAGGGGGGGATTTCATTAAAACCTACTGAATATTGAAAGGCCTGGATAAGAGTGGACGTGGAGAGAATGTTTCCAGTAGTGGGAAAGTCTAGGACCAGGCACAGCCTCAGAATAAAAGGGTGCCCCTTTAGAACAGAGATGAGGAGGAATTTCTTTAGCCAGATGGTGGTGAATCTGTGGAATTCAATGCCACAGATGGCTGTGGAGGTCATTGGGTATATTTAAAGCAGAGGTTGATAGGTTCTTGATTAGTAAGGGTGTCAAAGGTTACGGGGAGAAAACAGGAGAATGGGGATGAGAGGGAAAAATAAATCAGCATGATCGAATGGTGGAGCAGACTTGATGGGCCAAATGGCCTAATTCTGCTCCTATGCTTATGGTCTTATACAAATTTGCCCACAACACCACTGTTGTTGGATGAATCACAGGTGGTGCTAAGTCAGTGTACAAGAGCAAGATAGGACACCCGGTTGAGTGGTGCCGCAACAACAACCTCTCGCTCAATGTAAGCAAAATTATAGAATTGATTGTTGACTTCAGGAAGAGGAAGGAGGGTCTTTATTTTCTTAGGAGGTTAAGAACATTCAGCTTGTCACTGAACACCGGGACAAACTTCTGCAGGTGTACTGTTGAAAGTATCCTGACTGGTTGCATCATGGTCTGGTACGGCAATTTGAATGTGCAGGAATGTATGAAGCTGCAGAGAGTAGTGGACTCAGCCCAATACCTCACGGGCACATCCCTCCCCACCATCAGTATATCTACAGGAGGCACTGCCTCAAGGCAGCAACATCCATCATCAAAGGTCCTCACCATCTTCTCACAGCTACTAACAGGCAGGAGGTACAGAAGCCTGAAGTCCCACACCACTAGGTTCAAGAACAGCTACTTTCCCTCAACCATTCAGTTTTTGAACCAACCTATACAACCCTAATCACTATAGTTTAGCAACACTATAACCACTTTTACTACTTTGCACTAAATTGGACTTCTTTTTTTGTTTAATTGTGTTTTTTCTTGTAAAAATTGTGTATAATTTATTTTTAAGTTATGTTTTTCTTGTGAATACTGCTTATTTGATGCTATGTGCCTGTGATGCTGATGCAAGTTTTTCATTGAACCTGTGCATACATGTACTTGTGCATATGACAATAAACTCAACTTTGACATTGACTGAAGCCAAGGAAAATAAATAAAACTGAAGATCCTGGAATGTGAAACATAAACAATGAAGATGCAAGAACTCAACCAGTCATACAGCATCTGTGAAAAGACAAACAAGTTAATGTTTCGGGTAATCAACCCTTCCTGGAGGAAGAATGGAGGCAGAGCTGGGGGGACGAGTAAGGTTTACACAAGACGGTATGGAGATAGGTTAAGACAGATCAGGTGATTAGGAACAATGAATATTGACATTAGCAAGGCGTTTTAAATAAATAGGGTGAGAAAGGGACATAAGCACAATCATGGGAAGCGCTGAGAGAGCAGTTCGCCTGAAGTTGGAGAGTTCAATATTCATTCTAGAAGGTTACAAAGATAGATGATAAGATGTTGTTCTTCTAGATTATGTTGAACCTCACTATAGTAGAGGAGGAGGCAGCAGAAAGACAGGCCAAAATAGGAGTATAATTGAGAAAATGTGATATATAACAGGAAGCTCAGGATTACCCCTATGAACTGAGTTCAGGTGATCTGCAAAGTGATCACCCACTCTGAATTTGGTTTCTCCATTGTAGAGGAGGCCACATTGTGAACACAGAGCGCAGTAGACTAGACTAGAAGAAGAAGAAAATTGCTGCTTCATCTGGAATGATTGAGTCCTTGGATGTTTGGAAGGGAAGAGGATACGTGTTGCATCTCCTCTGGTTGCATGGGAAGTATTGTGGGATGGGGAGTGCTGGGTGGTGACTGAAGAGCAGACTAGGGAGTCACAAAGTGAGTGATCCCTGTGAAATGTAGAAAGTGGAGAAGAGGGGACGATGTGACTTGTGGTGGGATCATGCTGGAGCTGGCAGAAACTGCAAAAGATAACTGCAAAGCCAATTTTTGTTAATCCTAAATATCACTGTTCAGTGTCAAATTTTGGATATGTTACAACATTATAAGTGCTACATAAATGATGTTGCTGCTACCCACTCACATTTCTCCCACTTCCAGAAAATACTGTGGTCAGGCCTTTCGTGTGCTGTGTTGGTCTCAGAACCTTACCAGCCTTCAGCTCACACAAAAGCTCCTTGTTGCTTGAAGAAGGGGAAGTCATGTTGAAATAAGTCTGATCTGCAAGGTCAGGGAAAGAGTAATTATAGCAAGGTGTGTAGTTACTGTTGCCCCAGCCTAACTCATGGCCTGGTGAACCCTACTCAACTCCAACGTTACTCTCACTGCCCGTGTTCATTGATGGTGGCCAAATGAATGACAGACATGAAAGACATCAGACATTGCTTCACAATAAATAGATAGATGTAGGTCAAATTCAAAGATCCACCTCACCCCTCCCAACAGTTCACCCCAGAAACACATCCTTTAACTGCAGACTGTGGTCCTGCATAACTGAGTAGAAACTCAGCTGGGCCATACGTGTACATAATGTGGCTAAAAAGCAGGACAATGGTTGGTATGTTGTGGCTAGTGATTTATCACATGGCTTCCCAATGCTTTTCCATCTATGAGGCATATTGTCTGAATAAGTGCAGCTCCAATAATTCTTAGGAAGCACATGACTGGCTGCCTGCATGATTGGCAGCCCATCCACCACTGATACATCCTGGCTGCAGTTTGTACTATCTACAAAATGCAATGCAGTTACTCACCTAGGCTTTTCCAAATGGACATCCCAAACATGTGGCCTCTACCACCAAAAACAAGGTTGACAGGTGCGCAAGAACACCAGCTGCAGGTTCCCCTCCAAGTTGCACACCATTCCACCTTGGAAGTATATTGCTGTTCCTTCACTGTCATGGGATCCAAATCCTAGAAGTCCCTCCTCAACAGGACTGCAGGAGTACCTTCACCAGAAGGCGTACATCAGTTCAAGAAGATTCCTCACCATCATCTTCTCAAGGGAAATAAATGCTGGTGATGCCCTCTCCAACCAAAAAATTTAAAAGTTTGATTCCTGTCTGAGCTAACTTTGGGGACAACATGGCCCACCACCAGCTGTTGCAGAATGGCATGTGGGAGAGGCACTATATGCCCAGTAATGATGGGAATAACCCAAAACAGCCAATAAGGTACTTTTCCAAGTGTTTCCTTTTTATGATCAGAATATTGTTGGCTCTTTCCAAGACCAGTCAAGTAAATTTTAACTCCCTGGCTTTCTCACCTACAGTATATCTCAGCATATTTTGTACTTCAAATCCAATTGTCTTTTCAAGTCAACTTTGAAACTTTCTTCAAGTAGCTGAGTCAACTCTAACCACCACTCATTGCGAAAAGTATCCAATCACATGACTGCTGGTTCTTTATCACTCATCTTCAATCTGCACCCTCAGCCATTGGAAACCTGAGTTTTATTCCATATTCTGTTGAGACACAGTGATTTTGAACTCCCCTCCACCACCCTGATGCAAGAGATTGATTCCAGTCAACGTTATAACTAACTGCCCCTCCCTGAAATTATTCCAATAAATCATTCATCTTCTTTCTCCAAAGTATTCCAAATTATGTCTTGTAGATTGTAAACAGGCTTTGAGGTGAGGAGAAAAGATTTTTGCTGCCTACCCCGTCTATCCCCATCATAATTTTGTATACCCTTTATCAGGTCACCCCTCAGTCTCCTTCGCTCTACGGAAAACAAACCCTGCCTACCTAGTCTCTCCTTATAACTGAAATGCTCCAATCCTGGCAACATCCTGGTGAACCTCCTCTGTGCTCTTTCCAGTGCAATCGTGTCCTTCCTATAGTTTGGTGACCAGAAATACACACAGAACTACTGACTGTAGTACTGAAGACTTGTGATCCAGAACTAGCTGTGCCTTTAACCAAGCTGTTTCAGTACACTTGGAACATGGCATCTACCCGACAATGTAGAAATTGTCCCAAGTTTGTCTTGTTCACAAAGCAGGGCAAATCCAACTGACTACCCAATTAATCTGCACTAACAGCAGCAAAGTAATGGTAAGTGCTATCAAAAAGCATTCGATCACCAGTGGCTCGTTCCCTGATGCTCCTTTTGGGTTTTGCCAAGATCACTGAACTCCAATATATCTTCGCCTTCACCTGAACAAAGACAAAAGACCTGAATTTCAGGGACAGGATTATGGTAACTATGGTAACTACCCTTAACATCAGGACAACATTTGATATACGAGAGTGCCCTAACAACACTGATGTCAATGGAGAGGAAAAATCTACATGGCAGAAGTCATAACACATCTTAATGACTGTAGTTGTTGTGAAGTCAATCATCTCAGCTCAGCAGATCACTTCAACTGTGCCCAGGTGCACACATCAGTAGTGTTTCATCAGATCTATCCTTCCAAAATGCAGTCAGAAGAGGGAATACTTGCTGTTGATTAATATTCAGTTCTGTTCACATATTCATCTTCTTTCTCCAAAGTATTCCAAATTATGTCTTGTAGATTGTAAACAGGGTATACAAAATTATGATGGGGATAGATGGGGTAGGCAGCAAAAATCTTTCTCCTCACTTCAAAGCCTGTTTACAATCCTCAAATATTGACCTAGATAACATTGTGATACAGGCTGATTGTTGACAAGTAATATTCATGCCTCAAAGTGCCAAACAATGAGCATCTCTGATAAGTACAATTGCCTTTCCTTTAACTTTAAATGTATTACCATCAATGAATCTCCCCAACAGCCCACATCTTCACATGAACCTCCTGAGTGGCTTCAATAGCAGGCCAAGAGCTTTGGTTGGCCTCTAGTTAGGAACTCTCCTTCTGAACAGCTAGTTCTGGATCACAATCTTCAGTACTACAGCCAGTAGTTCTGTGTGCATTTCTGGTCACCAAACTATAGGAAGGACACGATTGCACTGGAAAAAGCACAGAGGAGGTTCACCAGGATGTTGCCAGGATTGGAGCATTTCAGTTATAAGGAGAGACGAGGTAGGGTTTATTTTCTGTAGAGCGGAGGAGACTGAGGGGTGACCGGACAAAGGTATACAAAATTATGTGGGGGATAGATGAGGTAGGCAGCAAAAATCTTTTCCCCTGTTGGGGATGTCTAAGACTAGAGGTCATAGGTTTAAGGTGAGAGGTAGGAGATTTGGAAGGGATCAGGAGGGGATTTCCCCCCCCCCCCCCCACCCCCCCACCCCACCCACAGAGTGGTTGAAGTCTGAATTGTTCCACTTGAGGGGGTGGTGAAGGAAGATACTCTCACAACTTTTAAGAAGCATTTAGACAAGCTCTTGAATCACTAAGACAAAGAGGCTATGGACCCCATGTGGGTAAATGGGATTAGTGTAAGTGGGTCCAATGGGTGGTATGGACATGGTGGACTGAAGGGTCTGTTTCAGTGCTGTATGACCCTGTGAATGTTGACTGCTCTCTTGGCCTTGCTCTCCTTTGTTTCTTGATGCCACATATGATTAGTAAAGTTGATTGAAGACTGGCTTCTGTGACGTCAGGGTCCTCAGGAGGAAGCAGAAATGAATTTATCCACGCAGCTTTTCTGGCTGAACTTATCCGCACCAGTTTGATTTTGGCAATTATATGCTGGCTTTGTCACTGTTGATAACCAGCAATTTTCCTGGAGCTGTTTAACCTGCTTATTTGTCCACCACCATTTGCAATGGTATGTGACAGCACTGCAGAGGTATTGATTTGATCTGTCTGTGTATTGCTTCATTCAATGTTTTGATTGCTGCTGTTTAGCATGCAGGTGGTTCTGTTTTGCACTTCATTTTGAAGACAAGCTCTATCTCCACATCGGAGACACCCTTGACCATGTTGTGTGGCATTGCTATCACATAAGGCAGTGTATTTTTAGGAATGCCTTGTGCTGCTGCTGGCATGCCCTTCCTTGATCCTTGCTGAACCAGGGTTGGCCTGATGGGAATATTACAGTGAGGGTTAGGAAGTTATAAGTTGCGGTGGAATCTAATTATGTTGTTGCCTATGATCTGTGGCATTCTATGGATGCACTTTTTAAATTGCTAGATCTTCTTATCCCATTTAGCACAGTGGTAGTGTCACACAACATGATTGAGAGCATCTGCTGTGTGAAAACAGGACTCGTCTCCTCTGTGGTCACATATTAATGCCATCATGGATATTTGCACCTATGATAGGTAGACAAGCAAGGGCAAAAGTCAAGTGGATTCATATGTGTTGGCTCTCTCATCACCTGCCATAGACTGGCAGGTATGTCATTGGAATTCAGCCAGCTAGGTGATGATACTGAATTACATTGGATGTTGAAACCCCCACTCAAAGTCTGCAGTTTTTATCCTTTATTTCCACTTCATTAAATGGGAGAATATGTTCTTTCACAGGGAGGGTGTCAATGAGAGTTTCTTGTTTGCCCACATTTGGCCAAATGCCACAGTTCTGGAGTCAATATTGAGGATGCCCAGGGTCACCCTCTCAGACTCGTCTCATTGTACTATCACCTTTGTTTGGTCTGTATGGACAGGACTTACCAAAAAATGATAGATAATTGTGGGAATTTGCCCTGCTCATCTGATGATGTCAGTTTTGCTTGACTAGTCTGTGGGATAGCTCTCAATTTTGGCACAATATCAGACATAAAATCATCCATTTCCTGTCTTACTCCTGCCATGGAGGCACCTCCTTCAGTAACTTTTGTATTTTGTAGTAAGTCATGGATGGATCAAGATGTCTAAAGTGGAGATTTGTCACAACTCCTTCTACATGAGCACAAGCATCCTTTTGCTTTCAGCTGGACTGGCATTCTGAGTCCAGACCTGGAACATCAGTATCTGACCCCACTATGCCATCCAGTTCTGGGAATGTACATGCTGACCTTTGTTTGGTGACTGCAGAGAAGGTGTTGTCCTGTCACACTCTGGAGCATTTGAAAGAGAGGTGGTTAAGCAGCTGGACAGAGGAAGTGATGTTGGTAGCGTTCTGTGGTTGCAAGATGGAGAGGAATCCTGAAACATAAGTGAACATCATTAATTACACGGCACAAGCCAAATGTAAGGTCAAACTTTGCTTTCAACTAAACAGTATAAAAGGTGACACTCACAAGAAATCTGTTAGTTTTTTTTGAAGAGGTAATCAAGAGTATTTATGAGGGCAGGGCAGTGGACATTTCTACATATAGACTTTAGCAAGGCCTTTGACAAGGTTCCACATGGAAAGCTAGTCTGGAAGCTTAGATTGCATAGGATCCAGGGAGAGCTAGATAAATGCATACATAAATGGCTTGATGGTAGGAAGCAGAGGGTCATGGTGGAAGGTTGTTTTCAGACTGGAGGCCTATGACTGCTGGCGTGCCACAGGGATCAGTGCTGGGCACATTGATACTTGGCATTTAAAAAATGATTTGTTTGAGATTGTACAAGGCATTGTTCATAAGTTTTCAGGTGACACAAAAATAGGTGGTATTGTAGATGGTGAAGGAGGTTATAAAAAATTACAGGGGGATCTTGATCAGGTAGGTGAATGGATCAAGGAATGGCAAAACAAGCTAACATGCCTTCATAACTACCGACCGGTGGCTCTGACATCCACCGTCATGAAGTGCTTTGAGAGGCTGGTCATGGCACGCATTAACTACAGCCTTCGGGAAAACCTCGACCTACTGCCGAAACAGGTCTACAGCGGACATCGTCCCCTGGCCCTACACTCATCTCTGGAGATTCTGGACAGTAAAGACACCTACATTAGACTATTGTTTATTGACTACAA
Organism: Pristis pectinata; assembly: GCF_009764475.1. Lineage (NCBI taxonomy): Eukaryota > Metazoa > Chordata > Chondrichthyes > Rhinopristiformes > Pristidae > Pristis > Pristis pectinata. The sequence goes on from NC_067440.1 coordinate 14,542,291, forward strand.
CTCCACCTTTAATACTATAGTTCCAAGCAAACTCATCACCAAACTCTGAGACCTGGGACTCAACACCTCCCTCTGCAACTGGATCCTTGACTTTCTGACCAACAGATCGCAATCAGTGAGGATAGGCAGCGAAACCTCCAGCACAATTATTCTCAACGCTGGTGCCCCACAAGGCTGCGTCCTCAGCCCCCTAATCCACTCCCTACATACTCATGACTGTGTGGCCAGATTCTGCTCTAACTCCATCTACGTTTCCAGATGATACCACCGTAGTGGGCTGTATCTCAAATAACGATGTCGGAGTACAAGAAGGAGAGAGAGACCTTAATGACATGGTGACATTGGCAACAACCTTACCTTCATTGCCAGTAAAACAAAAGAGCTGGTCATTGACTTCCGGAAAGGGGGTGGTGTATATGCTCCTGCTGTGGTTGAGAGGATTGAGAGCTTAAAGTTCCTAGGAGTGAACATTACTAATAGCCTGTCCTGGTCCAACCACGTAGATGCCACGGCCAAGAAAGCTCACCAGTGCCTCTACTTCCTCAGGATGCTAAAGAAATTCGACCCTCACCAACTTTTACCGATGCACCATAGAAAGCATCCTATCTGGATGCATGGTGGCTTGGTATGGCAACTGCTCTGCCCGTGACCGCAAGAAACTGCAGAGAGTTGTGGACACAGCCCAGCACATCACAGAAACCAGCCTCCCCTCCATGGATTCTTGTGTATACCTCTCACTGCCTTGGTGAAGCAGCCAGCATAATCAAAGACTCCACCTACCCGGGACATTCTCTCTTCTCCCATCTCCCATCAGGCAGAAGATACAGGAGCCTGAGGGCACATACCACCAGGCTCAAGGACAGCTTCTATCCCACTGTTATAAGGCTATTGAACAGCTCCCTAGTATGATAAGGTGGACTCTTGACCTCACAATCTACCTTGTTATGACCTTGCACCCTATTGGCTACTTGCACCGCTGTGACACTTTACCCTGTATTCTGTTATTGTTTTTACCCTGTACTACCTCAATGCGCTGTGTAATGAATTGATCTGTATGAACAGTATGCAAGACAAGTTTTTCACTGTACCTCGGTACGAGTGACGATAATAAACCACTACCAAATGGCATTCAATTCAGATAAGTGCAAGGTGTTGCATTTTGGGTAGTCAAACCAGGGTAGGATTTTCACAGTGAACAGTAGGGCCCTGGAGAGTGTTGTAGAACAGAGTGACCTTGGAGTACAAGTACATAGTTCCCAGAAAGTGGCATCACATGTAGACAGGCATTTGGCATACTGGCCTTCATCAGTCTGGGCACTGTGTATAGGAATTGGGATGTTATGTTGCATTTGTACAAGATGTTGGTGAGGCCATACTTGGTATATTGGTTTATTATTGTCACATGTACCGAGGTACAGTGAAAAACTTGTCTTGCATACCGTTCATGCAGATCAATTCATTACAACTGCACTGAGGTAGTACAAGGTAAAACAATAACAGAATGCAGAGTGAAGCATTACAGTTACAGAGAAAGTGCAGTGCAGGTAGACAATAAGGTGCAAGGTCATAGAGGTAGATTGTGAGGTCAAGAGTCCATCTTAACGTACTAGGGTACCATTCAACAGTCTTATAACAGTGGGATAGAAGCGGACCTTGAGCCTGGTGATAAATGCTGTCTTGTATCTTCTACCTGATGGGAGAGGGGAGAAGAGAGAATGTCTGGGGTGGGTGGGGTCTTTGAATATGCTGGCCGCTTTACCGAGGCAGCGAAAAGTGAAGCAAAGTCCACGGAGGGGAGGCTGGTTTCCGTGATGTGCTGAGCTGTGTCCACAATTCTCTGCAGTTTCTTGTGGTCACGGGCAGAGCAGGTGCCATACCAAGCCGTGGTGCATTCAGACAGGATGCTTTCTATGGTGCATCAATAAAAATTGGTGAGGGTCAAAGGAGACATGCCAAATTTCTTTAGCCTCCTGAGAAGTAGAGGCACTGGTGAGCCTTTTTTGGCCGTGGCATCAATGTGGTTGGACCAGGACAGGATATTGGTGATGTTCACTCCTAGGAACCTTAAGCTCTTGACCCCAGCACCGTTGATGTTAACAGGAGCATGTGCACTGCCCCCCTCCCTGAAGTCAATAACCAGCTCTTTTGTTTTGCTGACATCGAGGGAAAGATTGTTGTCATGAGACCATGTTACTAGGCTCTCTATCTCCTTCCCGTACTCCAACTCATCGTTATTTGAGATATGGTCCACTACGGTGGTATCATTGCAAACTGGTAGACTGAATTAGAGCGGAATCTGGCCACGCAGTCATGTGTATAGGGAGTAGAGTAGGGGGCTGGGGACGCAGCCTTGTGGATTACCAGTGTTGAGAATAATTGTGGTGGAAGTGTTGCTGCCTATCCTTACTGATTGCAGTCTGTTGGTCAGGAAGTCAAGGATCCAGTTGCAGAGGGAGGTGCTGAGTCCCAGGTCTAGGAGTTTGGAGATGAGTTTGCTTGGAATTATAGTATTGAAGGCAGAGCTGTAGTCAATAAACAATAGTCTAACATAGATGTCTTTACTGTCCAGATGCTCCAGATATTGCAGAGGCGTGAAATATCATGATGGGCATGGATAGGGTGAATGCACACAGTCTTTTTCCCAGGGCTGGGGAATCAAGAATTAGGGGGGCATAGGTTTAAGGTGAGAGGAGAAAGATTTGAAAGGGACCTGAGGGGCAACTTCTTCACACAGAGCGTGGCGTGTATATGAATGAGCTGTCAGGGGAAGTGGTTGAGGCAGGGACAAAAACTTTTAAAAGACATTTGGGCAGGTACATGGATAGGAAATGTTTAAAGGGATATGGGCATCTTGGTCAGTATGGACAAGTTGGGCTGAAGAGCCTGTTTCTGTACTGTATTACTCTTTGATTCTCACAAGAAAATAGCAGCAGGAGTCGGCCGCCTGCTCCCTTTAGCCTTCAATGTGATCATGGCTGATCTGTGCTGCCCTCAGCTTCTCTTCTGTGCCAGTTCCCATAACACTCAATTCCTTGATCTTTCAAATATTTTATCAATCGCCACCTTAACTATTTCTAATGATCTAGCCTCCACAACCCTCTGTGGCAGAGAATTCCCAGGATTCATCTGAAACTTCCCCATTTTTAATAAGAGACATCAGTTTAAAAATGTTTTCCTGCAAACTGTCTTGTTTTTCACATGCACCCAGAGGAAGTGTTCTCAGTGAAGCAGCTGCTTAAATTCTATTTGGATGGAAGTCAAGGACTAAGTAACAAGAGTCTTTGAATTTGTGCCAAATATCTCAGTACTGCTGTAACCAGGGGATATCTGATCTGCTTGATGTGAAGTGCAGAGGGAAGTCTTGCAAAGTAATAGAACAGCCCAACAACATCAGATAGATTGTGGTCTTGAGTGGGGGATTATCATTGAACAGTGTGATCCTGGGTGCCAGTGCTGGAATTAGTACATTGTCCTTTATAATTCAAGGTCAAGTATTCAAAAGGTGCCATTGTTAGAAAGTGGGTTTGACTGACTGTCCACACTCTTTGCCAGTAGCTTGTAGGGATGGATGCATTTTTTCTTTGTACCTCTGAAGCCTGGTGCTTTATTCAGGAAAAAAAGCTTGCTTGGGCTTTTGAGAAGGTAGTGGTAAACGATGCTGGAGTGAGCCTGGGGTCACATGTGCAAAGTGGGAAAGGACAGCAGCTTCTCTTCTCCAAAGGAGTAAAGCCATTAGGATTTCAGAATAGCAGACACACAGTCACATTTACCAATTCCACATGTTGATTGAAGACTCGCTCACCCTTTTTTGCTCCATGTCTCTTCCTGTGAGTTACCAAGCTCCGTTCCAAGGTATGCAAGCCAATTGGTGACAAGTGGATGATTGTGCAGTGAAGATTCAGCCTTCCAAAGAACAGACAGCTGGAACTTCCTCTCAAAAACAGCAGAAGCCACAGTGTCAATGTTGAGATATCCTTGCAGCACTCCCTGATTTTGGTCAATTTCACAAAAGCATGTAATGAGAATATTACATAACACACTCTCCCATCGCAGGGTCAACCCATCTCCCCCACCAACTATCATAATATTCTCCTTCCATTTCAGGAATTCTCTTAAAGAATATTAAATGGACGGTAAAGTTCCATAGGAGTACACACAGATAACAGGAAAATCTGCAAAATAATCACCCTCCTCATCAACCCCAGCTTTGCAGAGTTTTATCCCTTGATTAAATCACTTCTATTTTCTGCCCACTTGTACTATCCTGCCCAGCCCTCCCAGAACCACACTGGGGCTCCATCGTTCATGCTTTCCCTCACTAGCCTTCAGATTCAACAGAACATCCTTTGCCATTTCCAACATGCCAGAGTGAAGACACCACCTGATAAGTCCTTTCAGCAATCTGAAGGTTTGCTTGTCTCTCTAAATCACATCTCAATCATTCAAAGCTTTCCCACAGAATCTTCCTGTGGAATTGCAGAAGATTTAACAACTACGTTTTTACATCTTCCCTTCCCATCATTCAGGGGCTTAAATGCTCCTGTGAAAGATTGCTAATACTTCTTTTGATTTAATGCACAGTATTTGCTGAAAACAATGTTGTTTCATATACACAGGGAAGACCAAATACAGACCTGGTGACCATCTTGCATAACACCTCCAATCAGTAGATGTGACCCAGATTGGCCAAAATTCTGTCACTTTAATTGTCTGCTCCCCCCCAGACACACACACACACACACACACACACACACACACACACACACACACACACACACACACTGTGTTCTTGGTCTTCTATCATCCTCTTGAGGAGCATCATTTCATCTTCTGTTTAGACAGATTACAGACTCCTGAGCTCAGTACTAAGCTCAGTAATTTCAGACAATGATTCTGCTTTTCTCATTAACTCCTCTAAATGAGGGGCCTATTTCTGAATCTGGAGGTGCAAAAGAGGTGTTATACTGCTGATCAGGGAGATCATTACAGTACTCAGGAAAAAGATCCTGGAGGGATTGGCCAATCAGGCTATTTGGGTAGAACTTAGAAATAAGAGAGGGGCGGTTATATAATAAATGGGTGTATACTGTCAGCCTTCCAATAGCCATAGGAAATTATAAGAATGGATAAGTAGGGAGATCGCAGAAGGGTGTAAAAGCAATAGGGTAGTAATAGTAAGAGATTTTAATCTTCCCTATATCGACTGGGATTGCCTAGTGGATGGAGCTTGGATGGAGAGGAATTCATAAAACATATTTAAGAGGGTTTTCTGAAGCAGTATATAGAGTCCTACTAGGGAGGGAGTTGTACCTGACCTTATCTTAGGGAATGAGGATGGGCAAGTGTATTTGGGAATAGTAACCATATTTCGGTAAGCTTCAAGGCAGTCATGGAGAAAGATAAGGTCGGCCCTCAAGATAGGGCCCTAAACTGGGGGAAGGCAGATTTCCATAGTGTAATATAGGATCTAGCAGAAGTAGATTGGGAGCAGCTGCTAGAGGGGAAAACAGCTTCTGATAAGTGTGAGGCATTTAAAAATGAGATAGTGAGGGTTCAGAGACAACATATCCCTGTAGGATTAAGAGGTAAAGATGGTAAGTTTAGGAACCTTGATCAAAGGATATTGAAGGTTTGATCAGGGAAAAGAAGGGTATAGGAAGTTGATATCAAGCGAGTCGCTCAAGGTTTAAAGGGGAAGTAAGAGAGAACTTAAGAAAAAAATTGGGCCATGAAATGATCTTGGCAATTAAGGAATAAGGAGAATCCCAAAACCTTTTATAAGTATATGAGAAGCAAGAGGATAGCTAAGGAGGGAATAAGTTCCCTCAGGGATCAGAGGGGTATCCTTTACATGGATTCAGGTGCTAAATGAATACTTCTCATTGGTATTCACCAGGGGAGAAGGATACACAGGCTGGAGAGTTGGTGAGGGGAACGCTGATATTCTGGAGGATGTCTGCATTGAGAAGGAGGATGTGCTAGAAATATTGGCACACAGTAAGGTGCATAAGTCCCCAGGGCCTGATGGGATCTATCCAAGGATGCTAAGGGAAGCAAGGGAGGAGATTCCTGGGGCTCTGACAGATTTTTGAAGCTTGTTAGCTACAGGTGAGGTACCAGAAGACTGGAGGATAGCTTGTGTTGTCCCCCTTCTTCAAAGAGGGAAGTAGTGATAAGCCTCAGGCAGTAAGCCTTACGTCAGTGGTTGGAAGGATGTTGAAGATTCCGAAGGACAGGATTTATGGAAAAGCAGGTACTGACTAGGAGGAATCAGCATGGTTTTATGCAGAGGAGTTCATGTCTCACAAATCTGATTGAGTTTTTTTGAGAAGTTAACTAAGAAAATTAATGAAGGCAGAGTGGTAGGCATGGTTTACATACATTTTAGTTAGGCTTTTGACAAGGTCCCACATGGTAGGCTAGTCCAGAAGGTCAAGGCACAAGGGATCAGGTGTGTGTTGGCAAATTGGATCTAAAATTAGCTTGGTGATAGAAGACAGAAGGAAATGGTGGACGGAGCATTCTCCAAATGGAAATCTGTAACAACTGGTGTACTACAAGGATTCTTGCTTGAACTTTTATTGGATGAAAATGTAGGTAAACTAATTAGTATGTATGCAGATGACAAGAAAACTGATGGAGTCGCAGATTGCAAAGAAGGTTGTCCAAGGACACAGCGGGATATAGATCAGCTGGAAAATTGGGTGGACTGTTGGCAGATGGAATTTAATCCAGAGTTGTGAGGTAATTCCCTTTGGGAGGTCAAGTTCTTGGAGGACAAACAGTGAATGGCAGGGACATTCGGAGCATTCATATACGGAGAGACCTTGGAGTTCAAGTCCATAGCTCCCTGAAAGGGATGGCACAGATGGATAAGGTATTGAAAAAGGCTTTGCTATGCTTGCCTTCACAGGCCAAGGCATTGAGTATAAGAGTTGGGGTGTCGTGTTGCTGCTGCATAAAACATTGGTTAGACTATACTTGGAGTATTGTGTGCAGTTCTGGTCCCCAGAATATGGTAGCAATAGAGAGTACAGAAGAGATTCGTCAGGATGTTGCTTGGAATGGAGGCCTGTAGTTATAAGGAGAGAATGGATAGGCTGGGTGTATTCTCATCGGAACGTAGCAAGTTGAAGGGTGACCTTATGGAGGTTTGTAAAATTATGAGAGGCATAGATAGGATAGATAGTCAGAATGTTTCACCCAGGGCAGGGGAATCTAGAACTAGAGGGCACAGGTTTAATGTGAGAGGGGAGAAGTTTAAAGGAGCTTTGAGGGGTATTCTTCCACACAGAGGATGGTTAATATTTGGAACAAGCTGCCAGAGAAGGTGACATAGAGAGATACAGGCCTAATGTGAGTAAATGGGATTAAGGAGATTGCATCACTTTTGGGGTGTGAGGTGGGCCAAAAGAACCTGTTTCTGTGTTGTATGTTTCCATGATCCTATGAACACACAAACTGTAGTTTTAAGGTTACAGAGTAGAGAAAGCAGCGAATATTAGTTGAGAAAGCTAGGCCATTAGCACAGGTAAATTTGTAAATGCAAAAGGAATTGCATTGAACCTCCTGGATGTGACATCACACTATTATAAAGTGTATTTATACACTATTTAGAAACAATACACACTGTTCAGACTTGCTTATATCACAGCCATGTCACACAGTGTACCAACAAGTAGTTCTGGGCATACAGTTCGACAATTTCATATAGACATGTTCATTGTGTAGTCTCCTATTTGCTCACCTCCCCCACCTGTGGTCCCCACCTCCATGCCGCAGGACACTGATAAGGAAAGGCTGACCGATGTGCTTCAGCTGTTGCCTAACCACCAGCTATATCAAGAGAGCATACACAGTTTTGGTAATGGGTGGGAGAGTGGTTAGGGTTACTGATGTGCAGAATGTGTACTGAAACAACTATGCCTAGATAGTCAGTCGTGTAATGCTGCTTTCAGCATTATAGTTTTAATTGCAAAAATATAACAAAAAAAATTTCCTGAGTAAAATGTAATAATTTTGCATTACTCCTGAAATCTGTCAGGGCACAAGGATTCTTTTAATCCCAGTGCAAATACAGCATGTCATGCATGGGATGTCATTGTTACACACACACACACACACACACACACACACACACACACACACACACACACACACACACGTCCTCCTCCACCAGCCCCCCCCCCCCACTACTCCCATCTCTCACACCATGCATTAATATAGCACTTTCAACTAGTAACAATATTCCAAGGGGCTTCAGAAAACAACTATTATAATAATTTGATGCCAAGAAATACAGAGAAAGAATAGAGGGCTGGTGGAGAGGTGGGTGGGGGGAGTTGGGCGGTGGTGATAGAAGCGTAGATAGGTAAACAGTAGTATGGTGGTAACATTCTGATTAAAGAGGGTACTCCCTTCTAAACTCCACCCAGACTCACGATTGTAGTGACTATGTTGATGTTTCCTGCATTAAGCTTTCTGATCAACAAGGGTTCTCAATAAGTGACAGTGAGGGTATCGGCATCAGGAGTGCCATTGAAGAGCAAGGAAATGATATGGGCATCCTCTTGTTCAAGATGGTTATTTATTAAGACCAGGTGTCAATAAAGAAAATTGTCAACAAATTCTCCCACTGCAAACAAAAAAGCAATCATCATAGAAACTTGGATTAACAACTCACAGGGAAGATTATACCTCTGTACCACTCTGCCGCTATTCTGGCAGGAACAAGCATTGATGTTTCAATGTTAGGTGCCTGGTACAAAAAAATACAAAGTAGTGCTTTTGAACTTGAAGGACAGGAACCAGGGGCTCAAACACTCCCAAATGAAAGATTTACAAATAATTGTTTTGGTTTAATACACTGCATTCACTGATCACAATGTTGCCCTTTGTTCTCCTGTACGTGGGGAAGACCAAACACAGACAGGTAAGTACTTAGCTGAGATACAAATCCATGGGCTGGGACAGGCAGCACACTTTTTCAAGCAAATCTACTGCAGATGCTGGAAATCTGAAACAATCAATCTGTGTCTGTAAATTACTTTCAAATCCATGTGCTCCAAAATAAAAATCAGAAAAGCTGGAAATAGCCAGGTTGCCTCTGTGGCGAGAGAAACAAAATTATCAAAATTAAAATCAAAGAAAGGTCATTGATCTGAAACATTAATTGTTACTCTCTCAACAGATGCTACCTGACCTGCTCAGTTCTCCCACCACTACATTAGTGGCCTTCCACGACAATAGGATGAATGGAGGGCATACATCAGGCAACAAAAGCAGCACTCCATAACCCCCAACACTCCTTATTCCATAATCATATAGAATATTTACAAAACAGGAGGCTGCCTATCATTCGTTTTCCAGTCAAAAAGAGTTAGAACTGTATAGTACAGAAACAGGCCCTTCAGCCCACAACATCCATGCTGCCCATTGTATCTATCTACTCTAATCCCATTTACCTGCATTAAGTCTGTAGTCTTCAAGTGCTTGTCTAATGCTTCTTAAATGTTATAAGAGTATCTGGCTCCACCAGCTCCTCAGTCAGCACATTACAGACTCCAATAATTTTGTATACCTCTATCAAGTCACCACTCAGCCTCCTCCACACTGGGGAAAACAAACCCAGCCTATCAATCTCTATTTATAACTGAAGTGTTGAAATCCAGGGAACATCATGGTAAATCTCTTCTGCACCCTGTCCAGCACAATCACATCCTTCCTATAAGAGGTACCTAATCCCACCTTCTACTACTAGGCCTATAGACTACAGGTCACTACATTTACAATTATAGTCTCTCTGAATGGAGCTAAGAAGCTGTGGTCTGGGCTGAAACATGAACTTCCTTTCTCTCACTTAGAGACTCTGACCCCTTGAGCATCTTCAGGTTTATTCCAGCCGTTAATGGCTTTTTGCCTGAAACTCTTGGTATGGGACCAGGAAATTGTGCTAATTTACTGAACAAATTAAGTGTCACTGATTCATTGAAGTATGTGTAAGGTGTAGTCAATGAGCCAAGTGGCAAACTCCCATCATCTAATGGGTCCAGATATCAACAAATGGCTATCAGTATTTCTTCAGTAACCCTTTTTGCCCTCTTTCTATTTTATTCATGCTTATGCTTCACTTAATCTGATACATTTCTTGTGTTCACATATTCCATGTTCACATTCTCATTGAATTGGCTCTTCAATCCCTTCCTCCATTCAGTGCTTGCAACAGCCAAGCCAGCCATGCCCACCTCCTGCCTGGAGATTTGAAACAATATTTGCCTCGTTTTCAGCCTTAGTATTAGCAGCCTGGTGCTTCCAAACAAACACTCAGCCAGCTCCATCACAGGCACAACTCTTCCCACCATCGAGAACGTCTTCAAGAGGTGGTGCGTCAAGAGGGCGGCATCCGACACTAAGGACCCTCACCATCTGGGATATGCCCTCTTCTCGTTACTACTATTGGGGAGGAAGTATAGGAGTCTGAAGACCCACACTTTACAATTCAGGAACAGCTTCTTTCCCTCCTCTATCAGATTTCTGAATGGTCCATGAACTCATGAACACTACTTTGATATTCCTTTTTTTTTGCACCATTAATTTATTTTGTAATTTATAATAATTTCATGTCTTTGCACTGTACTGCTGTCACAAAACAACAAATTGCATGACGTACAAGTCAGTGATAATAAACCTGATTCTGATGCAGGTTATTTTTGGTGTGAAACAAATGCCAGGTTAAAGTTCCTTATAACTGCCAAGAATACACCTGTGCATTTTGTGTTAATTTTTTTCATCTTAACAAAAAAAATGCAGGTGAGTAACTGTGTCTCAAAGGTCAGGGCACACAGAGTTTTATCTACAAAATGGAAAGGCCAATTAGGAAACATTGCTGAAGTGTGTCAGCCAGTAGACCAAGGCGTAAAGGGTTGGAGCATAGGCAAGTGGCTGGTAGATAGTAACTTTGGCTAGAAACTGTACAAGGCTGGGTCACAAGCAGAATTCAATGCCTTTTCCGGCTTCACCTGGCTCAGTTCCCAGCTAAAGCTATCTGTAACCACCCGAGAGAAAAGTAGTAAGCACACACAACATCAACATCAGGTAAGTCCAGTACTCACCGTGAGAAACTGGGACCAGCTTCATGTCCACTCTGGCTCTGAGGGTGCAAAGACTTACCGTCTGCTTAGGAAATGATTAACCGTGCTTTGAGAGACTGAAACCATGGCAACACTATCAGGAGCTGGACTTTCAGGACTGGGCGAGATCATTTTCATTGGTTCTCGAGCTTTGTGAGAACTCAACACCCTCCCTTGATGTAACATTTAAAAGGGCAATGTCAGTTTCATGTTGGGGACAGCTGTCAGGTATTTTTTATTTCAAAAGTAGACTTTATTCATAACAGTGCAAAAAACTTTTACATAAATGGTCATTACATTCAGTATTATAAACTTTTAAAGGATAAAAACCACAAACATAGCAGCATTGCCACTCACGTGGCTCCCTGAGGTGATACCCCTTTCATTGTTTGAGGGGCTTTCCCACCCCGCCCCTCCATGTGCAAGAAGGAGCCTATGCTGTGGTTCTTCCCCACAGAGCCTTAGCATTGGCTGCACCGAGCTTCAGTTCGTCCCTCAGCACATACTCCTACAGCATTCCCTCGCTGTGCTGGGAGACCAAAAACTTTTGGGCAGACCAAAGGGCATCTTTCACCGAGTTGATGACCTTTCAGCAGTACTTGATGTCTGTCTCGGTGTGTGTCCCCAGGAACAGCCCGTAGATCAGAGAGTCCTCTGTTACCAGCTGCTGGGGATGAACCAGGACATGGACCCTTGAATCCATCTCCACTGTCTGCAAAGAGATGGGTGACTGTCTCTTTCCCACTGCAGCTGTCCCAAGGGCAGCGTGCATTGGGGGTGATACCTCATCTGTAGAGGAAAGCTTTGACTGTGAGGGCCCCTCTCACTGACAGCCAAGTGAAGTCTTGGTGCTTGTTGGTCAGATCCGGTGATGAGGCATTCTGCCATATGGTTTGGACCATTTGCTCCGTAACAAACACACAGAATTCATAGTGTCCCTGTGCTGCAGTGTCTGCAGGACCGTCCCTGTCCATGCTGACTACTGTCTGATGGACTTGTCAAAGGTGTTTACTTGGAAGAACTCTTCCACAAAGGAAAGGTAATGCAGCAAAGTCCAGCTGACTGGGACGTTGCGCAGTAACAGGACCAGGCCTATCCTCCGCAACACCAGGGACAGGTAGAACCTCAGCACATAGTGACACTTGGTGCCCACATACTTTGGATCCACACACTGCCTGATACAGCCACACATGAGGGCAACGTTGGGTACACTTTTTCCCCATTTTCTGAGAACTTGAGCAGCATGATCCATCAGACTCGCTCCATCTTGGACCTCCAGATAAACTGGAAGATGTCTCTGGTGATTACTGAGGCAGAGGAGCAGTGAACAGACCACACCTGCGCCAACTACAGCAGTTCTGAGAGCACATCACACCTGATGACAAGTCTTTCCCAGTTATTGACAGAGAATGCAGTTTCCACAGATCTAATTTTTGTTTTATTTTCCCAATCCATTCCAGCCAATTCTTGTTACGTGCCTCAGCCCCTCCGAACCCGAACCCCAGCACCTTCAGGTAGTGAGACCTGACGGTGAAGTGGACATTGGATCGGTCGGGCCAGTTATCGAAGAGCATGACCTCACTCTCACCACGGTGCCAATGCCAACTCAAAATGGTCACAGATGCTGATTAATCTGTGAACCGACTGTGGATCCGAGCAGAAGACGGCGACATCATGTATGCACAGGGAGGTTTTTACTTCTGTCTCATCCTTCCTGATGGATTCAGCAAAGGGTTCAATGCAGCACCCAAACAAACAGGGGAGAGTGGACCATCCTGCCTGACTCCAGACCTGATGGTGAAACTATCTGTCTCCCACCCATTGATTTGGACTGCCCTATGGATATCTGTGTAGAGCAGTTGGATCGAATTCCTTGATTCCCTACCCAAAACCCATTTTGGAGAGAACATCCATCATGTACGTGCGTGATATCCTGTCAAAGGCCTTCTCCTGGTCCAAGCTGACCAGGCAAGCATCCACCCCTCTGTCCTGCACATAGACAACGTGGTATCCCTGAGTAGTGATAGACTAAATACTTCATCCTCCAACAAGGAGAGGTTGCTGGCATCTGCCTGTTGCATGGCCCTTTTCTCCCCATTACTTTTACTCTCAGAAGCCCATTGTGTCTTGGGTGGTGTCTTCTGAAACTTCTTCCTTTTCACCACCTGCCATTCCCCTTCTTGTCCCTCTGCCATCCCCTCTTCTATCGACTCCTCCTCTTGAGGAAGGGCCTGAGTCCTGGTTCCAGTCTCTGCTGGGGCCTCTGCACTGATAGGGGGGCTGTCAGCATTTCTCTGGGGTTGTTGGTGTCATCACCCTGTCTTATTGCCTGACATAGGTACGGGCACATTTTGGGCAGGGCTTGTAGAGGTGGCCTGCCTCCCAACACAGGTTGCAGCATTTGGTTTCTCAACAGTCCTTCCTGTTTGCAATTCTTGCAGATGAATGCACTGCATTGGGGCACCACATGTCCAGGTTTGTTGCAGTTATGACGCAGTCTAGGTTGTCCTGCACATAGCATGAAGCCATGGCACATAGCAAACACTGAGGGAAGGTGGATGGTAGCTCCATCTGTGTCCACCCTTAGCTTGACCTTCACCTGGTGCTTGCTTGTCCAGATCCCAAACAGGTCCATGGTGTCCATGCAGCTTCCTGCTCCCTCAACGTAATGAGCCAGGAAGGTGAGGACGTCCACCACGGGCATGTGGTTTGAACATGTGCACCGTTATCCCATGCTCCTTCTGGGTGGGGAGGGTGAAGAGTGGCTGCACCTTCAACAGTGATAGCAGAGCCTCATTCCTCTTCTCCTGAAAGTCCTGCAGCATGTTCTGCCACCCCACCAGGTACTTGAAGGTAACGTCAAAGTACCCATTACCTGGGAAGTCCTGGAGGCCGTAGATGTCCTTCACCTCGAACTTGCAACACTCCAGCAAGGCCTTCTTGACAAAAAGGTCCCTGGTAAAGGGGTTCTCCTCACTGAGGTCCTTCACTGTCACCCTGACAGTGTTCTGAATCCTCCCAAGGTGCTTGTTGCTGCAGCCATCCTGATGGTGCTGTTTGGTTATGCAGGTTTGATTGCTGGAAAGAGGTATTAAATTAGTTTTCCACTCAGCATTAGGATCTACTGCTATGTCAGCAGGTTAAGCTCTCACCAGGCAGCCACTTGATCATGAAGAGTCATCGTTGTCTTCCTCAGTGTTCACTTTAAACGTTTGAGTTCGCCCACAAATCCACTTCGTATATCGGCCTCAGTGATTACTATCCTGGGAGATTCTCCCCTGCCAGTTAAGTATCAGAAGTGATCCTTAAAAGTAGCTGTCACATTCTGACTGATGCTCCTGAAGTCAAGTAGGCCACTGCTCCAAAGCTGTGGTCAGTGCTACTATGAACCAATCCTTCTCTGAACCACTGCAAGGTGATGGGAATGTCGAGAGCCCTAACTATGTGGAAGCAGAGCAGAGAAAAGTAAGAATTAAGTTAATAAAATGTTTGAAATCTTGTTTTATTAATTAAAATATATTTCCAGTCCACTCTTTGTAAATGATCTGCTCCGGATAGTCTGCACAAGCCACTGGAGCTGGTTAATGAGCCAGATGTTTCACATGAGCTGTAGTCCCACTGGGTATCTACAGGGGAGAGAAGCCACCTTTTGCTTCTGACAATGGTGGTAGAGATGACAGAGACTGCATGGTTTCGTTTGGAAGCTGCCCCTTCCCATTACCACCCTAATCTATCCATTCTCCATCGTCCACCATTTGTATTGTGAGATCACAAGAATATACACTAAAGGGCGGGAAACAATTCCAACTGCCCATGCATGCAAGCAGAAAACCTTTTTTAAAAAACATAATAACCATGAAAGTAAAACATGAGAACTAGAATGATGGCTCTGCTGAAGAAGGAAAGATGGAATAGGCTGGGCCTCTCCTTCAGGTTTCAGAAAAATGAGAGATCACTGCATTAAAATATACAAAATTCTTAAGAGTGCTCAGCAGGGTTCTACAAAGGGATTGTTTCCTCTGACTAAGGACTTTAGAAGGAGGGCTTGCAGTCTCTTAAAAAAGAAAGATAGGCCATTTTAGGACTGAAATGAGGAGAAAGTTAATCACCCAGAGGGTGTGAATCTTTGGAATTCTCTACCCTGGAGGGTTGTGGAGGCTCCCTCAGTGACTGCATTCAGTTGAAATTGATACATTTATGGATATCAGAGGTATCAAGGGGTATATGAATTAGATAGGGAAGTGATTGCTGAATGGTAGAATAAGTTTAAGGGACCAACTGGCCTACTTCTACATTTAGCAGTCTCTGATCTATATATTAAAAAAATCTGCTTTTATGTCAAAATAATCTTACGTTTCCTCATGTTACATTTCATATGCCAGCTTCTTGCCCTTTCACTTTACCTGTCTACAAGCCTTTTCCAATTCTTTGCATCCTCTTGACAACTTACTTTCCCATCAGTGAACTTGAACAGATCATGCACACAACATGTCCAAGTCTCCATTTAGAGTAACCTGTCTGTATAAGTGCAGTGAAGAGAGTGGTCGTGGAAGAGAGTGGTCCACCCTAGTACGTATGTGGTGGTATCATGCCAGCTGTGACTTTACCATCCACAGAAAGTGTGTTTTAGGTGGTGCTTCATGTTACTTTGAAAAAGACTTTGGTTCCCAATTCGTTTTCTTGCACTAACTTGAAGACTTGTGTCCAGAAAGTCTGATATCTCCTTGTCTGTCGTGGTTTTAAGTTTGATGAAGGATGGTTAAGGGTGTCAACAAATTTCTTTAGCTCTGTCTACGAATGTATCCATACTCCCCAGATGTCATCCAGGTATCTGTAGTAACATGTTGTGCGCCTGGGAAACTTCTGAGAGACAGTCCTCCCATTCTGCTATTGGCATAGACCTGAGCAAACTTTTACCCCTAGTTGTTCTTTAATTTGCAGGTAGAATTAATTGTTCAATTCAAAATCATTCATTGTTAATTATAAATATAGTAGCTTTTCAACAGCATCATCTGGTCTGTTAGGGTCAGGATATTTTTCCAGGAACTTTTTAATGGCCTGTATGCCCCTCTCTATCTTTATGTTTGAGAGTTCCGACATCCATTGTCAAAAGTATGGCATTAGAGGATACAGTCAGGGAGTTGACTATCTGTGTGAGGTGATACATGTCCTTGATACAGTTGGTATGCCTCTGTGCCAGTGGGTTGTGGGAATATTCTATGTATTCTGCTTTCCTTTGGGAGTTGCTACCACAATCTGACACAATAGGTCTTCCTGGTGGTATTTCTCAAGGTATTGTCCACTTGTCTGGTTGTGTGTGTATTTTGGGGAGGATAAAACAATTTTCTAGCTCAAGGCTGTCAGCTGCTTAGATATTCCAATTGCTCTGGTTAATGTGTTTAGACCTTTCAAGTTGTTTCAAAATGTCCCCAATTTCACTTTATATTTCCTTATGGGCCCTGTTGGTTTAGTAGTATTCATATTGTTTAATTGCCTGCATGCTTCCAACAAGTACTGTTACATGTCCATGATAACAATATTCCTACCTTAATCTGCCAGTTTAATTTTTTTTGTTGGTTATTAAGTCCCTGGCGGCATTGCTTTCCATCCTGGTGAGGTTTGATTTACCTTTCTATGTGTGCATTTGATAACTAATTCTCTTTCTCTAAAGAATGTAAGATTTTTGTTTGTACCTTCTTATCCTGATTGCAGATTCTAAGGGCAAGATGAATGGTTTCTTAGTGGATTCTGAATCATTGGTGGTATATTAATTTCATCAGAACTGAGAAAGAAAGAAGTTAGTATAGGTAGCAGTGAAGGTGGGGGTGGAACAAATAGAAGTTCTCCGATAGGGCGAAATAATGTGGCAGGCAAGATGAGATTAAGCTGTTATGGCTGTGTAGTGTGTTGCTAATGATTTGAAATGCATTCTGTTGGGACATGCTCAGCAACCCAGATTATACAAAGTGAGGAAAAGCAAAAAAAGATAACAAACAAATATGGATGGTTCTCATACAGAGAAAAAGAAAGAGCGAGTTATGTAATGTTGGAGAATTCATCACCTAGTTTGGAAGGTTGCAATATGCATGGGAAAATGCCATACCACAGGGAGTGCAGGCAGGGATGGAAGAGCAGACCAGGGAGTTATGAAGGGAATGATCCCTTTGAAATGCTGAAAGGGGAGGAAAATGTGTGTGGAGTGGAATCTTATTTGATCTGGTGGAATTTACAAAGTATGATCCATGGAATGTGAAGGCTAGTGAGGTGGAAGGTAAGGACCAGGGGGACTCTGTTCTTTCTCCTCCTGGAGGAGATGGGATGAGAGCAGAGGTACAAAAAAAAATCAATGAAATACATCATGTTAGAGGGAGAGCCACAGTTAAGGAAGAAGTAAAACATTTCAGAGGCACTTGGAATTGAGTCTTTAGACCATAACACCATAAGACAGAGCAGCAGAATTAGGCCATTCGGTCCTTCAAGTCTGCTCCGCCATTCGATCATGGCTGATTTATTCTTCCCTCTCAACCCCATTCTCCTGCTTTTTCTCTGGAACCTTTGACGCCCTTACTAATCAAGAACCCATCAATCTCAGCTTTAAGTATACCCTATAACTTGGCCTCTACAGCCGTCTGTAGCAATGAGTTCCACAGATTCACCACACTCTGACTAAAGAAATTCCTCCTCATCTCTGCTCTAAAGGGACATCCTTCTATTCTGAGGCTGTCCCCTCTGGTCCTAGACTCTCCCAGTACCAGAAATATCCTCTCTATGTCCACTCTATCCAGGCCTTTCAATATTCGGTAGGTTTCAATGCGATTCCACCCCCTCCCCATCCTTTTAAATTCCAACGAGTACAGGTCCAGAGCCATTAAATGCTCCTCATACCTTAACCCTTTCATTCTTGTAAACCTCTTCTGGACCACATGCCACCACATCCTTCCTTGGATATGGGGCCCAAAACTGCTCACAATACTCCAAATGTGGTTTGACCAATGCCTTATGATACCTCAGCATTACATCCTTGCTTTTATATTCTAGTCCTCTTGAAATGAATGATAACATTGCATTTGCCTTTCTTACTACTGACTCAACCTGCAAGTTAACCTTTAGGGAATCCTGCACCAGGACTCCCAAGTCCCTTTGTACCTCTGATTTCTGAATTCACTCCCTGTTCAGTAAATAGTCTATGCCTTTATTCCTTCTACCAAGGTGCATGAGCGTGAACTTCCCTACCCTGTATTCCATCTTCCACTTCTTTGCCCATTCTCCCAACCTATCTTAAGTCCTTCTGCAGACTCCCTGCTTCCTCAGCAGTACCTGCCCCTCCATCTATCTTTGTATCATCCGTAAACTTGGCCACAAAGCCCACAATTTCATTATCCAGATCACTAGCATACAACATGAAAAGTAGCAGACCCAACGCAGACCCCTAAGGAGCACCATTAGTCACCGACAGCCAACCAGAAAAGGCCCCCTTTTATTCCCACTCTTTGTCTTTTGCCAGTCAGCCAATCTTCTATCCATGCTAGTACCTTTCCTGTAATACCATGGGCTCCTATCTTGTTTAGCAGCCTCATGTGTGGCACCTTGTCAAAGGCCTTCTGAAAATCCAAGTAAACAACATCCACTGACTCTCCTTTGTCTATCCTGCCTGTTATTTCCTCAAAGAATTCCAACAGATTTGTCAGGCAAGATCTCCCCTTAAGGAAACCATGCTGACTTCAGCCTATTTTATCACGAGTTTCCAAGTACCCTGAAAACATCCTTAATAATGGACTTGAACATCTTACCAACCACTACAGTCAGGCTAGCAGGCCTATAACTTCCTACCTTTTGCATCCCTCCCTCCTTAAAGAGTGGAGTGACATTTGCAATTTTCCAGTCCTTCAGAACCATTCCTGACTCTAGCGATTCTTGAAAGATCACCACTAATGCCTCCACAATCTCTTCAGCTACCTCTTTTAGCACCCTGGGGTGTGGTCCATCCAGTCCAGGTGACTTATCTACCATCAGACCTTTCAGTTTCCCAAGCACCTTTTCCTTAGTAATAGCGACTACACTCACTCCTGCCCTCTGACTCTATCCAATTTCTGGCACATTGCTGGTGAAGACTAACACAAAATATGTATTCAGTTTGTCCACCATTTCTTTGTCCTCCATTACTATCTCTCCAGTGTCATTTTCCAGCAGTTCGATGTCCACCCTTGCCTCTCTTCATATTTCTGAAAAAAACTTTTGGTATCCTCTTTTATACTATTGGCTAACTTACCTTCATAGTTAATCTTTTCTCCCCTTATTGCTTTTATAGTTGCCTTCTGCTGGTTATTAAAAGCTTCCCAATCCTCTAGCCTCCCAATGATTTTTGCAAGATTGTATGCCCTCTCTTTTGCTTTCATGCTGTCTTTGACTTCCCTTGTCAGACACGGTTGTATCATCCTCCCTTTAGAGTGCTTCTTCTTTGGGATGAACTGATCCTGCATCTTCCAAATTACTCCCAGAAACTCCTGCCATTGCTGCTCTACCATCATCCCTGCTAGGGTTCCCTTCCAATCAACTTTGACCAGCCGTAATACTTTACTCTACCTTAATAATGATACAGTCGAATTTTAGCATCTTCCTCTCAAACTGCAGGGCGAGGCCTATACACAATTCCCATCAGGGTCTTTTTATCCTTGCAGTTTCTTAACTCTACCCACAAGGATTCTACATTTTCTGATCCTACGTCACTTCTTGCTAAGGATTTGATTTTACTTTTTTACCATCAGAGCCACCCCACCCCTCTCTGTCCACCTGCCTGTCTTTTCGATAGGATGTGTATCCTTGGATGTTTAAGTCTTTACAGGAGGCAGGGTGGGAAGAAATATAACGTAGGTAATTGTGGGCTTGTAGTGAATAGTGACTAGCCTATGCCCTGAGATGGAGAAAGTCCTCCTTGGACTCTGTCCTTACTTCTCATCGTCTTGGTGAAGCAGCTAGCATAATCAAAGACCCCACCCACCCGGGAGATTCTCTCTTCTCTCCTCTTCCATCGGGTAGAAGATACAGGAGCCTGAGGGCACGTACCACCAGACTCAAGGACAGCTTCTACCCCACAGTGATAAGACTATTGAACGGTTCCCTTATACAATGAGATGGACTATGACCTTGCACCTTATTGCACTGCACTTTCTCTGTAGCTGTGACACTTTACTCTGTACTGTTATTGTTGTTACCTGTACTACATCAATGCACTCTGTACTAACTCAATGTAACTGCACTATATAATGAATTGACCTGCATGATTGGTTTGCAAGACAAGTTTTTCACTGTACCTCGGTACAAGTGACAACAATAAACCAATACCAATACCAAGAGGTCCAGCAAGGGAAAGGAAAAGTCAGAGATGGACCACGTGAAGGTGAGAGCAGGGTGGAGATTGATTGCAAAAGTGATGAAATTTTTGAGTTCTGTATGAGTGCAGGAAGCAGCAACAATGATGTAGTTGATATATTGGGTAAAAGCTGGAGGAGAGGGTCTGACTAGGACTGAATCGAAGACTGTACTACATATCCCACAAAAAGACAGGCATAGCTTGGGCCTGTGAATGCCTGCCGACCAAGATGTCTATTTGAGCTAGTCCTATTTGCCAGCATTTGTCCAATGTCCCTTTTCTATTCATGTACCTGTCCAAATGTTGTAATTAAACCTGCCTCTACAGCTTCCTCATGCAGCTCATTCCACATATCCACCACCCTCTGTGAAAAAATCTCCCCTAAGGTTCCTCTTTCCCCTCTCACATTTCTATATCCTCTAGCTTTTGATTCTCGTTCTCTGGGAAAAAGTGTGTGCCATCACCTTATCTATGTAGCTCATGATTTTGTAAACCTCTATCAGGTCACCCCTCAGCCTTCTACAGTCCAGGTAAAAAAAGTCCCAGCCTATACAATAGTGGTGTTCAAGAAGCTTTTGGACAGGCACATGAATTTGCAGGGAATGGAGGGATATGGATCAGGTGCAGGCAGAAGGGATTGATTTAATTCGGCATTATACTTAGTACAGACATTGTGGACCAAAGAGTCTATTCCTGTGCTGTACTGTTCTCTGTTGTATCCAGCCTCTCCTTATAACTCAAGCCCTCCAATCCTTGTAACATCCTTCTGAATCCTTTCTTCACCCTTTCTAGCTTGATGACATTCTTCCCATAGCTGGGCAACCAGAACTGAGCACAATACTCCAAGTGTGGAGTAACTAACGACTTGTACAGTTGTAACATGATGTCCCAATTCCTGTATTCAATGCCCCGACCGTGAAGGCAAGCATGCGAAATAACCGCCTTTACCACCCTGTCTACCTGTGTCGCCACTTTCAGGAAACTGTATAGCTGCACCCCTAGGTTTCTGTTCTACAATTCTCTCAAGGGCCCTACCATATACTGTGCAAGTCCTGCCCTGGGTTAACTTACCCAAGTGCAACATCTCACACTTGGCGAAGTTAAATTCCATCTGCCATTCCTTCGCCCACCTCCCCAGTTCATGTATATCCTGTTGTAATCTGAGACAACCCTCTTCACTGTCCACCAACCACCAATTTTGGTGTCATCTACAAACTTATTAACTATGTTAACAATGTTGTCATACAAATCATTAATATAGATGACAAGTAGTAGTAGTAGATGCAGCACTGATCCCTGTGGCACACTGCTGGTCATAGGCCTCCAATCTGAATAACAACCCTCCACTACCACTCTCTTTGTCTCCTTGCACCAAGCCAATTTTGTATCCAATTGGCTAGCTCTACCTGGATCCCATGTGATCTGAACTTCTGGACCAGCCTAACATGTGGGACCTTATCAAAGGCTTGCTAAAGTCCATGTAAACAATGTGTACCCACCCTGCCCTCATAAATTTTCTTTGTTACTTCCCCAGCAAACTGTCAAATTTGTGATGCATGTTTTCCCACACGCAAAGCCATGCTGACCATCCCTTATCAGTCCCTGCCTTTCCAAATGCTGGTAGATCCTGTCTCGCAGAATTCTCTCCAGTAACTTTCCCATTGGCCTGTAGTTCCCTTGCAGCCCTTCTTAAATAAAGGTGCAACATTATTTATCCTTCTGTCTTCCCATGGCTAAAGGTGATGCAAATATTTCTGCCAGGGCCCCTGCCATTTCTTCTTTAGCTTCCCCACAATGTTCTAGATTAGGCCCCAGAAGTTATCTGCCTTAATATGCTTTAAGACTGCCAGCATCTCCTCTTTTGTGGGCACACCAGAGACTGCAGATGCTGGGATCTGGAGCAACAAACAATCTGCTGGAGGAACTCAGCAGGTTGAATAGCACCTGTGGGAGGAAGGGAATTGTCGACGTTTCGGGTTGAGACCCTGCATCAGGACTACCCTTTGTTGTAATGTGGATCTGTTCAGATGCATCAATTTATTCATTTCCCTTAATTCCTTAGCTTCCATGACCTTCTCCACAGTAAATACAGATGAAAAATGTTCATTTAACCCTCTCCCATCTGGCTTTGATTACACAGCTTACTTTGAGTTCTGCACCACACCACTGCCATCTACTGGTGCTTTTAGGTCCCTTTCTTAAAACGTTTTTTGGAAAAGGGAGGCATATTGCCTTGTTTTCTCAAAGTCAAAGTTGAGTTTATTGTCATATGCACAAGAACATGTATTGATCATTTCATTGGCTGATGCTGTTAACCACTAAATTCTCCACCTTTTGAGCCACATCCCCAACCTCAGCCACCTGACTCCTGACCTCTATCTTGTTTCGTCTAAAACCCTTCTGACACCCAGCAGTTGTGCAGTTCTGATCACCCAGCTGTAGGAAAGGATGCAGAAAAGATTCACAATATGTTATCAGGGTTGGAGGGCTTGAATTATGAGGAGAGACTGGATAAGCTGAGACTTTTTTCCCTGGAGCAAAGGAGGCTGAGGGTGACCTTAAGGAGGTATATATAAAATCATGAGGGACATAGATAAGGTGAATGGTCAGTCTTTTCCCAGGGTAGGCAAGTCTAAAACAAGAGGACAAAGGTTTAAGATGAGGAAGAAAAAATTTAAATGGTAACTGAGGGGCAACTTTTTCCACAGAGGGTGGTGGGTATATAGAACAAGCTGCCGGAGGAAGTGGTAGAGGTGGGTACAGTTATGTGTAAAAGACATTTGGATGCTGAAATTAAGAGGTTGAAAATGAAGGGCAAAATTGAGGGACTGAAAATTTGGGGTTGAAAATGAGCAGCGTAAAATAAGGATAAATCAGTGGCTAAAATTGAGGGGCTAAAGTGAGAGGTTAAAAATGATGGGCAAAATTGAGGGTCTGACATTCACGGGCTGAAAGCGAGGGGCTGAATTTGAGGGACTGAAATTGAGAGGCTGGAACTGAGGAACTGCAGAGTTGGAGCTGAATATTAGGAGCAAAATTCAGGGCCTGAATATGAGGTGCAAAATTGAGGTGCTGATAATTAGGGGCGAAATTCAAGGGCTGAAAATGAGGGGTAAAATTGAGGGGCTACACTTAAGTGGCTGCAAGTCTCTGGTCAGGAAAAAAGAGACTTGCATCAGGTTTAGGCAGTTGGGATCAAGCAAATCTCTCAATGAGTTTAAAATGTGGAGGCGTACACTTAACAGGGAAATCAGGAGGGCAAAAAGAGGGCATGAGGTAGGCAAAGTTAAGGAAAATTCCAAGAAATTCTTCAGGTATATTAAGAGTAAACAGGTGGCTAGAGAAAAGGACCCTTAAAAGATCAGCATGCCCGTCTATGCTTGGAGCCACAGAAGCTGGGTGAGACTTCTAGTGAATATTACTCATCAGTTTTTACTGTGGAGAAGATCATGGAAACTAATGCATTGAGGCAAATGAGTCGTGATGTCTTGGACCATATACGAATTACCAGAGAGGATGTATTGATGGTCTTAAGGTGGATAAATCCCCAGGGCCTGACCAAGTGTATCCTCAGACCTTGTTGGAATCTGGGGAAGAAATTGCAGACGGTCTTGCAGAGATACTTGCATCATCTTTAACCACAAGTGAAGTTCCAGAAGACTGGAAGATGGCTAATGTTGCACCATTATTTGAAAGGGGCAGCTAAGACAAACCAGGGAACTACTGTCCAGTGAGTCTGACATCAGTGGTGGGCAAGTCACTGGAGGGGATTCTGAGGGACAGAATCTATCAGCATTTGGATAGACAAGGAACTGATTAGGAATAATCAGCATGGTTCTGTGCATGGGAAATCATGTCTCACAAATCTGTTAGAATTTTTCGATGAAGAAGATTGATGATGGCAGGATGGTGGACATTCTCTACATGGACTTTAGCAAGGCATTTGCGAAGGTCCTGCATGGAAGGCTAGTCTGGAAGGTTAGATCACATGAGATCTAGGGAGAGCTAGCTAAGTGTATACATAATTGGCTTGATGATAGGAAACAGAGGATGATGGTAGAAGGTTGTTTTTCAGACTGAAGGCCTATAATTAGTGGTGTGCCAAGGGATAGCTGCTGGGCCCATTGTTGTTCATCATCACAACATTTTAAAAGAGATTTGGACAGGCACATGGATAGGAAAGGTTTAGAGAATATAGGCCAAATGGGACTAGCTTAAATGGGCATCTTGGTCAGCATGGATGAGTTGGGCTGAAGGCCCTATTTCCTTGCTGTATTACTCTGTTTCTATGAATACACAAAATTTAAACTGATGCAGGATCCAGGAGCACACTCCTCACCATAAGTGAAAGGAAATATCAGCAAGATCTGTCTTTGCCACTGGACTCCAGCACTGAGCTTGCAAACACTTAAGCAGGTGAATCTGTGGAATGCAAGTAGCATTTACCAACCAACAAATATGTGTTTTTTTTATATAAAGGAAAGGTTTAGAGGGATATGGACCAAACACAGGCAAATGGGCGTAGCTTAGATGGGCATCTTGGTCAAAATGGACGAGTTGGGTCGAAGGGCCTGTTTCTGTGCTGTATTACTCTTTGACTCTAGTGTACTTTTAATCAAGAAAACATGGAATAAGTATAAGTTTAACTCATTTGTACCAAACGTGTACATAATGTCAATATCCTTTGGAAAGAAATATTGAATTTAGCTAAAGAAATTAAACAATTGACTCTACCTCAAACAGTATTAGAGCTCAGGGCAGAAACTGCTCACTTCAGCCTTTTCAGTATTTTAAATTGGTTGAGGGAAAATAGTAACTTGCATCAATCTTGTCTCTGAACAATCTTAGTCTGAAATATTCACCCATTCTGAGTTCTATTTTGTTGAACCTTAAACATTTCCTTTTCTTGAGTTAATTATGCAATCCAAACTTGTTATTGTATTTCAGGCTTATTGTTGATGACAAAGCAAATGCCTCAATGATGAAACAATTAACTGTGACAATATCTGACAATATGACAGAATTCCAGTTAATTATTTGGCGCTTTCAATGCAGCTTAAAAAGACACTAAAAGTTAACATTTAGGATTATGATCGAATCTCCTCCAATGACTTCCTCAGTGATATGAGCTTTTCTGATTTTCAGTAATAGTATTATCTCTTGTTGATTGTTCAAATTAATTCCGTAAAGCTTTAATTTGTATAGATTTTCCTATTTTCAGGTGTCCTGCATTGTTATTGAAATATTTCCATTGATAAGTATATTGCATCTTCTGGGTGATGCCCATATGTTTGGTCATAACTTGTCTTGATCAGACTCTGCCCGGGAAATGATAAATGATTAAAACCCATATAGTAGTAGAGAAACTTGATTCAAAAACAGAAGTCATTAAATGTGACAGAAAAGCATTTGAAAAATATGTAAACTAAAACATCTCAAAATATAAAACAACTCAGAATATTTTATAAACTGAGTTGGACCAGAGTAAGCTCACCCTACTAATCATTTTGGCTGAAATAGTAAACAGTAGTAATCACTTGTGTACACATTAATGCACTTGGTTTCAAATGTGATACAGCAAAGGCAATAGGAGTAGACAACATCTCAATTAAAGTATCGAAAACATGCAGTCCAGAAGTAGCTGTGCCTCTAACAAAGTGGTCCAGAGGTGAAGTGATAATGATTGCATCATAAAACTGAAATCAAAGAACATTAAAATAGAAAACATACCATTGGTTGGAGTCATAAATCACACAAACGAAAATGGTTATGGTTACGAGAGGTCAATCAGCCCAGTCCCAGGACATCACTGCAGGACCTCCTCAGAGCAGTGTCCTAGGCCCAATCGTCTTCAGCGACTTTATCAGTGACCTTCCTTTCTATCATAAAGTCGGAAGAGTGGATGTTTGCTGATGATTACAAAATGTTCCATTCTATTTACAACTGTTCAACAAATGAAGCAGCCCATGTCTAGGTGCCAGGCAGGGTAATACGTCGTGTTTTTCATCGTCCCTTTCCTCTCTCCCACCAGCATTCTCTCCTGCTCTTTCTTCTTCCTCAGCTTGGAGTGATGGTATCCTGGAAAAATGGTCCATCTTGTCACCCGACAAAAATAAAGCAGAAAATAAATGCTTTTGTAAAATGTGGCCAAAATATTATTATTTATGCAGAAGCCCAAATGGTAATGAGAATGTCTACTGATTCTGACTGGTTGGATCAAAGCCTGGTATGGGAACTCCAATGCACAGGAAATCAAGAGGCTACAGAGAGAAAGACCATAAGACGTAGAAGCAGAATTAGGCCTTTCGGCCCTTCAAGTCTGCTCCACCATTTGATCATGGCTGATTTATTTTTCCCCTCTCAACCCAATTCTCCTGCCTTCTCCACGTAATCTTTGACGCCCTTACTAATCAAGAACCTATCAACCTCTGCTTTAAGTATAACTAATAACTTGGCCTCCACAGCTGTCTATTGCAATAAATTCCACAGACTCATGAGCCTCTGGCAAAAGAAATTCCTCCTCATCTCTTTTCTAAAGGGACGTTCTTCTATTCTGAGGCCACCCCCTCTGGTTCTAGACTCTCCCACTACTGGAAACATCCTCTCCACATCCACTCTATCCAGGCCTTTCAATATTCAGTAGGTTTCGATGAGATCCCCCCTCATCCTTCTAAACTCCAGCGAGCACAGGTCCAGAGCCATTGAACGCTCCTCATACGTTAACCCTTTCATTCTCGGGTTCATTCTTGTAAACCTCTTCTGGACCCTCTCCAATGCCAGCACATCCTTCCTTAGATATGGGGCCCAAAACTGCTCACAATACTCCATATGTGGTCTGACCAATGCCTTATAAAGCCTCAGCATTACATCCTTGCTCTCATATTCTAGTCTTCTTGAAATGAATGCTAACATTGCATTTGCCTTTCATACTACTGACTCAACATGCAAGTTAACCTTTAGGGAATCCTGCACCGGGACTCCCAAGTCCCTTTGCACCTCTGATTTCTGAATTCACTCCCTGTTCAGTAAATAGTCTACGCCTTTATTCCTTCTACCAAAGTGCGTGAGCGTGAACTTCCCTACCTTGTATTCCATCTGCCACTTCTTTGCCCATTCTCCCAACCTATCTTAAATCCTTCCTCAGCAGTGCCTGCTCCTCCATCTATCTTTGTATCATCCGTAAACTTGGCCACAAAGCCCTCAATTCCATCCTCCAGATCATTAACATATAACATGAAAAGTAGCAGACCCAACACTGAGCCCTGAGGAACACCACTAGTCACCGGCAGCCAACCAGAAAAGGCCCCCTTTATTCCCACTCTTTGCCTTCTGCCAGTCAGCCAATCTTCTATCCATGCTAGTACCTTTCCTGTAATATCACAGGCTCGTATCTTGTTTAGCAGCCTCATGTGCAGCACCATGTCAAAGGCCTTCTGAAAATCCAAGTAAACAACATCCACTGACTCTCCTTTGTCTATGCACCCTGTTACTTCCTCAAAGAATTCCAACAGATTTGTCAGGCAAGATCACCCCTTAAGAAAACCATGCTGACCAGCCTATTTTATCATGCACTTCCAAGTACTCTGAAAACTCATTCGGTCTAAACCAAGTCTAAAAAACTAATTAAAAAACTAATTAACCACAATCGGGCCTAGTAAATTAGGCTTAGAAAGACTAGGGTCACACGTTCCCGATTAATTTGACCCTGAATGGGGACCCAATCCCAAAAAAGGATCTTCCCCCTCACCCAACATACACTCCCACACACTCACACCCTGACCCAGATAGAACCCACCCCCAACAGACCAGCTCACATGTACCACCCCCTAATCACACATACATCCCAATATATTTAGGTTAGGGTCCAAGACAACTTTTTCCTCCAACACAGACCAGGCAACACTCACCCCTTCTGACCACACATACACTCCCGTACATTACCCCCAAACACTTACACCCGGGTCTCAGCCAGCTCCCCGACACAGCACATTACACGTTCCACCCCACGCCACCCTACATATATCCCAATATACAGATCCAAATTTCTCAGTCAGCTTCCTCACACAGGCCAGCCAACAGACACCCCTTCTGATCCAACATATACTGATGTTCATTATCTCCAAACACCTACACCCGGGCCTCAGCCTGCTCTCCTGACACAACACATTACAGGTTCCACCCCCCGCTATCCTACATACATCCGGATATCCCTATATACATATCCAAAACTCTCAGACAGCTTCCTCACACAGGGCAGCCAATCAGGCACCCCTTCTGATCCCACATACACTCCTGCACATTCCCCCACAAACTCTTAGACCCGGGTCCCAAATTTACCACCACCACCCCCAGCACCTTCCCCTAATCCTAACATCCCACAATGCTAGCCAACTGCACGACAAACCCTTGCCAACACCCCAACATACCAAAAGCCTCTACAAACACAATTTCCAAAATTCACCACCATCCCCAGCCCTATACCTAATCCTAACATCCCACAATCCCATCAAACTCCCCGACAACCCAAGCCAACTCCCTGACAAACCCTTGCCAACACCTCCACATGCCAGAAGCCTCCACAAACAGAATTTCCAAAATTCACCACCACCCCGGCCCTAATCCTAATCCTAACATCCCACAACCCTATCAAACTCTCTGAGAAAGCCCCTGCCAACACCCCCACACGCCAAAACCATCCACAAACACAAGTTAATTCCCCGCTCCCACCTCACATACGTGACCACAATACCTGGGATCCCTATCCCACACTATTAAGATATGGAGTCTGGAATAAGGCACAGATTGCAATAAAGGTGAGTGGAGCGGGACCAGGATAATGAAGGCGTGGTCCAAATCAAAGTGGCAGGGTCCAGTGAGACTGAATCTCCAGTAACAAGATCAATGAACACTAGATGGATAATTTTCCCACTGCCCGCTAACTCACAACCTAACCCTAACCCTAAAGGACTCTGTCTGGATTAGAGGGCATGGGCTAAAAGGAGAGATTAGACAAATTTGTCTTGTTTTCTCTTGAGTGGTGGAGGCTGAGAGAAGATCTGATAAGGGGCTCTTAGATAGGCACATGAATATGCAGAGAATGGAAGAATATGGACATTGTGTAGGTGGGAGGGATTAATTTAGTTAACAATTTAATTACTTGTGTAATTAGTTTGTGACAACACCATGGACCAAAGGACCCATGCTGTTTTCTGCTCTGTTTCCTGCTAATCCAGGTGCAGCCTAACTAAATCTTATAATGCTTTAGCTGATGAAGGCAAGCTTTCTGTATGCGCTATTCACTATCCTGTCTACCTGTGTTCTTTAAGAGAATCATGTGCTTGTACCCATGGTCTCGTGTTCTATGACACTTCCCCGCAATTCACCGATTACGTCCTGCCCCGGTTTAAGTTCCCACCACACTTTTCTGAGTTAATTTTCATCTGCTATTCCTTCTCCCACTTTCCCAGTGGATAAATATCCTGTTTTGACCTTGGACAACCTTCCTCACTGTGCACTATACCGATAATTTCGATGTTGCTTGCAAATGTATTAATTGTGCTGCATAAATTCCTATCCAAATCATTGATATACATAAGAGACAACATGGACCCAGAACCAATCCCTTCAGTCCACCACTGGTCACTGGCATCCAATGTGAAAAATAACCTTGCACTTTCACCCCCTTCCACCATGCAAATTTTGTATCCAGCTGGCTAACTCACACTGGATCCCACATATTCTCACTTCTGGAACCGGGCTACCATGCAGGATGCTTTGCTAAAGTCCATGCAGACAATATCCACTGCATCCCTCTCATCAATCATCTTTGTCACCTCCTCAAATTTGTTACATGGGACCACCCCCACAAAGCCATGCTGACTATCCCTATTCTCCATGCCTTTCCAAGTGCAAGTAAGTCCTGTTACTATCTTCTGCAGTAATGCCCCGACTACTGATGCAAGGCTCATCGGCCTAAATTGAAGGATGTTTTCCTGGGATATCAGGATATCGGGACTGTTTTGGGGAAGATAGGATTTGTGCAGGCCTGATAGTTTGCAGTTCAACAAGCCAGGACAGTGTTCCCCTGGGAAGATATGCTGGTGCTGATGGAGTTGAGTTGTGGGTTGAGGTGGGAACAGGGCAGGAAGAGAAGTTTATTATATATTCAAAAGAGTGAATAAGAGCAATGAACGTAAGGCACAATATTACAGAGTTTGGTGAGGCTGAACATGGAAAAAACACTGCAATCAAGTCTGATTAAACTTGATGATCTGTACCTAAGTGTAAGGAAAGGTACTGAATAAGGCAGGTGGGCTGAAGATGGGTGTGACTGGGGATATGAGATCTTATCTGTTGCTGAAGCTCTGCTTCAAGAGTGGAGGTTATGGCAGCTTCGGCTTCTGGGATACAGAGGAACAACAAAGATAGGGGGCTGATAATAGTTAATAAAACAGCTGCGAGAAGGAATACAATGTTAGAATCATTAAATGAGGAAAATAGGTTGAACAAAAGAGGCAATCGTATGTACGAAAGCTCTTAAAAGAGTACATGCATTAGAAATGCAAATCTGTCTGTAAATATCTGACAAACGACTAAAACGCTCAGCCCTTGACATCAATTGGAACAGTATCAATGTGACAAGGTCTGATTACTCCAGAGTTTAGAAGAACAAGAGGGGATCTCATTGAAACTTATAACATTCTTGTAGGGTTTGACAGGGGTGGGCGTGGAGAGGATGGTCTCCCAAATACAATTATGATGTTTAAACAACCATTTAAGTAGCAAGGTGCAGAACGATTAGTGCAGAAGTGCAGGAGTGTTGGCCTTTATTAGTTGGTGTATTAAGTTCAAGAGCCGTGAGGTCATATCGAAGCTCTATTGAACTCTGGTCAGACCACACTTGGAATATTGTGTTCCATTCTGGTTGCCTCATTATAGGAAGGATGTGTAAGCTTTGGAGAGGGTGCAGAGGAGATTTACCAGGAGTCGCCTGGATTGGAGAGCATGTCTGATGAGGATAGGTTGAGCGAGCTAGGGCTTTTCTCTTTGGAGAGAAGGAGGATGAGATGTGACTTGATAGAGGTGTACAAGATGATAAGAGGCACAGATCGAACGGACAGTCAGAGACTTTTTCCCAGGGCGACAATGGCTAACACAAGGGGGCATAATTTTAAGGCGATTGGAGGAAGGTATAAGGGGGATGTCAGAGGTAAGCTTTTTACACAGAGAGTGGTGGGTGCATGGAACGCACTGCCTGCAGAGGTTGTGGGGAAGATAAATAGGGGACATTTAAGAGACTCTTAGATAGAGACATGGATGATAGGAAAATAGGGGGCTATGTGGAAGGGTTAGTTAGATCTTAGAGCAGGATAATATGTTGGCACAACATGGTGGACTGAAGGTCCTGTACTGTGCTGTAGTGTTCTATGTAGATGGTATAAAGGTCATAATGGATATAGTAGGCTGAACAGCCTGTATCTGTGCTGTTAAACTGTGACTCTATGATTCTATGGGTGAGGAGTTTGGAACAAGTGGTTGGCCATCTGGGACTGAGATCAAAAAGATCTTTTTCACGGTGTAGTAAATATCTAACTCAGAAGCATGTGGAGGTTCAGTCATTATAGTTATTCAAAACATTGATTATTTTCTAGTTTTAAGGGAATTAATGTGGGGATAGCACAGGAACTGGAGCTCAGAGCAGATAAGACATGCATTTGACGAATGACACAGCAGACCAGCCGGCCCCTCCAGCTCATTATTCTTCTGTTCTGAAAATTGTTGAATGAATACTTGAAGGGGGTTGACCAGAATGGTCCAGGATCCAAATACTAAGGAATGAGATTTGGCTGGATAACTCTTTTTCAGCCAACACAGGAAAACTCGGCTAAATGTTTTCCTTCTGTGTCATTAATTTTCTGTGATTCTATGATTCTAAGTCTGGTCATCACAGAATCTGAGGGTAAATTGATGGGACTGTGTACAAGTATATCAGAGGGAATATTATTGAAGGATTGAGATCGAATCTAAGCTGACTTCGAGCGCAATGGTCTGAAATGGCCTCCTACGCTCGATGGAAATATTCAGGTTTAAAGTAATATAGAAAATTTATTCTTGCTGCATTTTTGGGGTGACACGGTGGCACAGCTGGTAGACCTGCTGCCTCAAAGCCCCAGCGAACGGGGTTCAATCCAGATCTCAGGTCCGCTGTGCAGTGTTTGTATGTTCTCCCTTTGATCACATCATGGGAATGTGGGGAGAATAAATTATGGGAATGGATGCTTGATGGTCAGTGTGGACAGCTGAAGGGACTAACTTTGAGTTGTATGATTTTATGACTTTAGAATGGTCCTTGGAAGAGAACCGAAGACATTGACTGGAATGGTTCCAGGGCTGAGGATTTTCAGCAAAAACGTGGTTGTTCTTCTTGGAAAAAAGGTTCAGACGTACAAAATTATGTTGGATGTAGATGGAGTGAAGAGAAGCTGTTCCATTTTGTGTATGGTTCATGGACCAGCGAACGCAAATTCCAAATGATGGGCAACAGTGAAAAGGGACATGTGGGGCAAAACATTTTGTGCAAAGTGGTTCTGATCTGGAACTCGCTGTTTTAAGGGTGCGGGAAACATTCAATTAAGGCTCTCGAGTGTGAATTGGAAAGAGACATAAGGGAAACAATTGCAAGGCGACAAAAAAAGCAAAGAATGGAATAGAATAAATTGCTCTGCAATGAGTCGACGTGAGAATTTTCTGTGCTGTCATGATTTTGTTATTGTGCCTTTTATGTTAAATAGATTGTAATACCTAGCGGCATAGAAATGGATGTAAATGGTTGTACAGTCGGTATACTTAGAATGCACACAGGACACGATGTTTCCTACTATTAATAAAATTAAATTATTTTACATTTACAGCGGTAATGAAACTTTAAGGCATCTAATTTCCATTGGACATCACAATTTTAACTTCTCAATATGATTGATGTGGATCATGAAATGCGATCTGCACTTCCGTATGTTTCTGTGGGAACTCGAGTTGTAGTCTGAGCATTGATGACTCGACTCTGCTCGAAGGCATCTCGCGACGTAGCCATGGTTTCAATTGGTATCAGCCGCGTTTAACATTGCTGCTGCCGGATTGGCGAATGCCAAGTGGGTCTCGATTGGAAAACAGGAGCAGCGGTTGGATGAAGCCGTGATCAGTCACTCGATAAAGGGCGCCACTCCTCTCAGCTGTTGTTGTTGTTGGCTTCACCGGAGAAGAAGATGGTTTCCGTAAATTACTGTAAGACGCCAAATGTTTCAGGTAAGGTTTCCTTTTCGGAAAGCGAACCTAGTGCGCGGGCAGCAACCACCCACCCCGCCCTTGGGTGACTATCTCCCATGCCATGACTTCCTATTTCCAATCGGTGACTTGGGGCCTTTCTGGATTCTGGAGCTTCTCTACTTGAACCGATGATTCCCAGTAAGAACCTTGAATTAAGGATCCGCTATTGAGGACGGAGATCACACCTCCAAGTGCTCATTACACAACTTTCAAATTTGTACAAATTCTATCCCTAAAGTTATTGACGGCTGCAGTGACAAGGCCAAGACTCATCGTGGATTGCACATTATCTGTCTTCAATGGGCTTGTGTATGGTTTCAGCACATGTTTTAATCATTATTTTTCTGGGGCTAATCTTATGTTTTAAAGTTTAAACCCTACCCTTGAGAAGTGTCCTCGAATTGTGGGTGGAAGGAAATAAGTTGAAGGCAGCAAACCTCTAAATGTTGTCCCATTTGATGCCAGTAGAACAGTAAATGGCAGAAAAGTGGGAGGTTGTCACTCTCGTGTAATTGGATGCATGTTGTATTCCACTTTCAAAATTTCATTCCACTGTGTGCGGACGGGATTCCTCATGATTCCTATGCCAGAATGTTGTGCCTGGTGCTTATTACAGCTCCTGTGATGATAACATTGTTTGAGTTAATAATAATGTGTGCAGTAACTTGTCTGTCAGGTCAGTGGATTCTAATGAGGAAATGAATGAATGTGTTGAAGAACTGTTGGGAACGTGTCACGTCAAACCTTGAAACACAAACTGTTGGAATGTGTGGAAAACGAAGACTGTGTGGAAACTGGGGAATGTGTTAATAATAAAATCTTGTAGTTTTATGAAGAAATTCTTTGTGAATCAAGCAAATAATCAACACAATCTGTCAGGAAATGTGTAAAGCGTGGGGACAAGCTTTTAAAAACCTTATCAAATATGTAAGAAACAAAACTGATGTGAATGTGACTTTTTCAAAGTGCACTGTTAGGTGTACAATTAAGAAATAAATGGTTGTGTATGTGTAAGTGCAATTAAAACCTGCTTGTGGAATGTCTTGAAAATGAACGAATAAACCATTGGGGAACGTGTCAAAAGAAACGTACATGAACTTGGTATTTGTCTATTGTCATTTGTTCAGGTCAATTCATTACAAAATGCAGTTACATTGTGTTAGTACCAAGTCCATTGACGTAGTACAGTGAAAAACAATAACAGCACAGTGTCACAGCTACAGAGAGTGCAGTGCAAGAAGGTACAAGTTCACAACAAGGTAGATCATGAGGTCAGAGTCCATCTTATCGTATAAGGGAACCGTTCAATAGTCTTATCACAGAGGTAGAAGCTGTCCTTAAGCCTGGTCGTACGTGCTGTGAGACTCCTGTATCTTCCAACTGATGGAAGAAGAGAGAATAACCCAGATGGGTGGGGTCTTTGATTATGCTGGCTGCTTTGGCAAGGCAGCGAGAGGTGAAGACGAGTCCAAGGAGGGGAGGCTGGTTTCTGTGACACATTGGGCTGTGTCCCCAACTCAGCAGTTTCTTGGGGTCCTGGGCAGAGCAGTTGCTGTACCAAGCTGTGATGTGTCCAGATTGGATGCTTTCTGTGGTGCACTAGTAAAAATTGGTGAGTGTCAAAGGGGACATACCAAATTTCTTTAGCCTCCTGAGTAAGTAAAGGTGCTGGTGAGCTTTCTTGGCTGTGGCATCCATGTGGTTGGACCAGGACACGCTATTGGTGATGTTCACTCCCAGGAACTTGAAGCTGTTATAGAATATATAGAAAATAGAGACTGCACATATGTTTATTCATAATCTGTTCTGTGCCTAAGATGGCACTGGCTCCTTCTCCTTCATCGAAGAGAAAGCCTGCACGCGGGCAAGCTTGGGTAATTCGTGGGTGATTAAGCATGGTGACCTACGTGTGATCCTGTGCCTGGTACAGATGTCTGTACTACAGAAATAACTAGAGTATATTGTAATTAGAGTAGTAAACAACTATGGCAAAGCGTAGACTAGAGGAACACTTGTGAAAATAACTGGCAGAATGCAGGGGATAAGAAGTGGGGGTCTGTAACTAGATATCACTGCTGCTGAAATTAACATGATTGATTATGCCAACTAGACGAAGAAGGGGCCATAAAAAGAGCTGTAAGACTTTGTTCAGGGGCATTCAGTCACCAGCTCTGACCGTCATGGCCTCTGTTTGCAGATAAAGGTTTAACTTGAAGAATCTTCTGCGTCTCCTGATTATTATCGAATCTTGGTAATCCATGACAAATCTGGCGCTCTGAGCAAGGTCAGAAGAGACCCATAAGAAAAGAGCAACAAATCAAGGACGCTTTCCAGTCCTTCGGGGACCCCCACAAGACTAGCAGAGTAAAAGGTGACGACCCAGAAAAAAGGTGAGCATTTTCACTGTTAATTCGGACTAAAAACTCTTAGGTGTGGGAGGTCTCCGGGACACAAGTGTTAAACGATTGTCAAAGGGTCTCCCTGATCCAAAGAATCTGGCAAAAATTGAAATTAAAGGAGATTCAGAAGATTGATCAAGAAAACTGCGCAGTGGGGTGAATAGAGATAAGATGATAGAAATTGATTAAAGTAAAATTCCACGTGATTTTGGTAAGTCCCTGTGGATACTGCCTTGCGGGAGACGAGGGTCTGAATGGGTAGGGCAGAAAAAGTCCTCGTCGATACCGCCTTGGGAAATGTAAGGGTCTGAACGGATGAGGTTTAAAGGAAAGTTCTGCGGATACCGCCCTAGGCAGGGGTCTGCACGGGCAGAACAAAAGAGGTGTCACGAACCAGCAACAAAAGAAACACACTGAGCATAATTCAGTGTTTAAAAACTATTTTATTAATCACTACTTATGATAATACGTAAAATAAAAGTAAAAATGTTAGTATGTTAGAATTCAAAAATGTTAAACCTCGAACGTTAACCCCAAAACTAAACTCTTTGTGTGTGTGTGTGGCAAAGTCCAAAACTCCCAGTTCCGGAATGGTTCTTAAAGTTCAGTTCCGCAAGCCATAAGGTGAAACATGAGCAAGGGCTTCTTCAACAACCACCGTTGTCTGAAGATGAGACGTAGATGTAGAGAACATAGAGAGAGTAAATACGAAATCCAAATGTTCCACGATGGAACCCAAACCACACTTCAGTGTTTACTCAGTAGTGACTTCCTCACCCCGAAAAGCATCCGAACCGTGGTCGTCCACACAAATACCTGTTTCCTTCTACAGGTCAGCAATAAAGTGAACTCCACCGGATTACTTCCATACATGGGTTTCAGTGGCGCAAACAGTTATTGTTTCTCATCCATCGATAGAGAAAACAAGCAGGCTGGTGTCTCTCTCCCCTCTCTCTCTCTCTCTCTCTCTCTCTTCTTCTAACTTCTTCAACAACGTCATTACCTCCTTTATCTTCTATTGACGTAAGCACGCCCCACACACACATACACTCTCTATCTTAAAGGGACTTTCACTGAGTCCGTAACAGAGGTAAGAATAATTTGATAAATTGAATAAATTTAAATAATACAAAAGCCAGCAGATTGGTTAGTAAAATAAGGTTAGGCATTGAACTAGTGATACTAATAAGAAATAATCAGATAAGTGAGTTGTGAATTTCTGAGGAATACCCTGTAAAGACAACATGATGGGGAAAGGAACTGCAGTCGAGATATTAAGCAAAAAGTTTCCAGTATCCAAAAAGATATTGAAAGGATTTCAGAAAAATGGGAAAAGACTGAAAATCTATTAACAAGACGGCCAAAAGAGGGAACTTTTGACTTAAGTCTATGTGAGGAAATGGAGGAGTTAATAAAAAAACTACATACCAAAGACAAATCTGAAAAAAGAAACCATAATGGGGAGCCTTAGGGCTAGGGTTGGGTTGTGAGTTAGCGGCCAGTGGGTTCGGGTCAGGATCAGGGGTTAGGGTTAGGTTGTGAGTTAGCGGGCAGTGGGAAAATTATCCCTCTTGTGTTCATTGATCTCGTTACTGGAGATTCAGTCTCGCTGTACCCTGCCACTTAGCTTGGCCCACGGGTTCATGATCTTGGTCTGCTTCCACTCGCCTTCATTGCGATCTGTGCCTTATTCCAGAATCCATATCTTAATAGGGTGGGAAATTGGGCTCGTGGAGGGTTTTGCCTAGTGGGCATGTCAGTAAGGGTTAATCGGACTGGGGTGTCGGTCAGGGTTAATCGGGCTGTTGGCTTGGGTTTGTCGGGGTGTTGGCTAGGCTTGTGTAATGTTAGGTTTCAGGAAAGGGGCTAGGGGAGGTGGTGGTGAATAGGGGAGGGTAGGGTTAGACTTAGGGGGCCTTAGGATTAGGATACCCTGGGGGGGTGTCGACAAGGGTTAATCGGGCTGTTGGCTTGGGTTAGTCGGGGTGTTGGCTAGGCTTGTGTAATGTTAGGTTTAGGGGAAGGGGATAGGGGAGGTGGTGGTGATTTTGGAAGTAAGGTTAGGGTTCAGGCAGGGTTAGGCTTAGGGGGCCTCAGGATTAGTGTTAGGATACCCTAGGTGCGGTGTTGGCAAGGGCTAGTCGGGCTGTAGGCTTGGGTTAGTCGGGGTGTTGGCTAGGCTTGTGTAATGTTAGGTTTAGGGGAAGGGGCTAGGGGAGGTAGTGGTGAATTTGGGAGGGTAGAGTTAATCTTAGGGGACCTTAGGGTTAGGATACCCTACTGGGGTGTTGGTTTGGGTTAGTCGGGGTGTTGGGTAGGCTTGTGTAATGTTAGGTTTAGGGGAAGGGGTGAGGGGAATGGTGGTGGTGAATGTTAGGTTTAGGGCAAGGGGCTCGGGAAGGTGGTGGTGAATTCGGGACCTGGTTGTAAGTGTTTGGGGGGAACGTACGTGAGTGCATGTGGGATCCGTTGGCTGGACTGTGTGAGGAAGCTGTCCACGATCTGTATATCGGGATACACGTCGGCTGGCGGGGGGTCGAACATGGAATGTGCTGTGTCGGGGGAGCAGGCTGATACCCGGGCTAAGTGTTCTGGGGGAAAAATACAGGGGTGTGTGTGTGTGGTCAGAAGGGTTGAGTGTTGCCTGGTCTGTGTTGGGGGACAGAAGTTGTCTTTGACCCCAACATAAATGTATCGGGAGATGTGTGGGATGAGGGGGTGGTACATGTGAGCTGGTCTCTTGGGGGTGGGTTCTGTCTGGGTCAGAGTGTGAGGGTGTGGGAGTGTATGTCAGTTGAGGGGGAATGGGGGAAGATCTTTTTGTGGGATTGGGTCCCCAGTCGGAGTCAAATTCACTGGGAACGTGTGACCCTAATCTGTTTAAGCCTAATTTACTAGGCCCAAATCTGATCTTTTTTAAAAAATATTTTTTGTTTTTATTTTTTCACTGATTTTTTTTTTAGACTTGGTTTAGACCGTTTGGGGAGTGGGTTTGTAATAACTCAATCCATTTCTTCTCTGCTCTCTTTCTCTGGGAGCTTGACCAGTTCAGGTTCGTTTCCAGGCCCAGGATCTCTAAAGACTGGATCCCGTGCTGCTGGAAATGCCTGCTGACAGGTCTGCTCTGCTCTTGCCCTGTAATTGTACTCAGGTGCCCTGTCAGTCGCACCCTTAGGCTGTTACCCGTTTCCCCTATGTATAAGATGTGGCACTCTTTACACTGGATGGCATAGACTACATTTTCCTGCCCACAGGTTATCCTCTGCTCTATCCGTGCCCATTTTCCTGTCGCTCTGTTGTGGATGCTTTTTGCTATCTTTAAATGTTTACATGCTCTGCAGTGTCTCCCACCACAGTTCAGGGCTGTGTACAGTTTGCTACTAACTAATAGGTCTCTCAGATTCTTGGCCCTTTTAAAAGCCGACACTATCGTGTATGCTCCCAGTGAGCTCACCTCTCCCTTCAGCTGTCGGAAATGGCTCTTAACTATTGTGTGGATATCGATGGCCGTCCTGCTGTACCCTGTTATCAGTGGTAGCTTGGCTATTGCCCTATTCTGCGCCCTGGGGTCTGTCAGGCTTCTCAGGAAATCGGATTTGATGTGTCTGAGTCTGCGTTTAGTGTAACCTCTCTGTCTAAGAGCAGTGTAGAGGATAGTCGTGGCCTGCGTGAAATCCTCCTCCCTGCTGCAAATGTGGTGGAAGCGGCTCAGTTGTGATTTGACGATGCCCATGAAGGTGTGTTTGGGGTGATGGTTCGCCGTGTGCAGGAGGGTGTGGGTGTCTGTCGGCTTGAAAAAGACTTTAGTCGCTAGTTTCTGTCTACCGTTTTCTGCTGCTAGTTTAAAAACGGTGGTGTCTAGGAAATCCACTTTCTCTCTACTCGTGACGGCCTTCACTTTTATGGAGGGGTGATATGTGTTCAGGATTTGGATGAATTCCTCTAACTCTCTCTCAGAATGTGTCCACACACCCCAGATGTCATCTAGATATCTGTGGAGGCACAGGGGTTTTTTGGGGCATTTCAGGAAGACTGTCTCCTCCCACTTTGCCATGTATATGTTGGCGTAGGCAGGGGCAAATTTCTTCCCCATTGCCGTGCCTTTGACCTGCAGGTAGAATTCATCATTGAATTCAAAGTCATTCTTTGTCAGGCTCAGCCACAGGAGTTTGATCAAAGCCTCGTCCGACCTCTCCGGGTCTGGGTATTTCCGCAGGACCTCTCTGACTGCCTCGATGCCCCTGTCCGTCTCTATATTCGTGTACAGGCTTTCGATGTCCATGGTGAAGAGTATGGTGTCGGGGGGCACTGAGGGAATTGACTATCTGGACAAGTGGTACGTGTCTTTGATGTAACTGGGGTGTCTCTGTGATAGTGGATTCAGGAAGGAGTCAATGTATTCTGCTATCATGTAGGACTCGCTGCCACAGTCAGACACGATGGGCCTTCCCGGAGGGACTTCTCCAGGTACGGTCCAAGTGTCCGGCTGCTTGTGTATTTTGGGGAGAATGTAAAACTTTCTCGCCCGGGCTTGTGTCCCTGTCAGGTATTGAAATTGTTTCTGGTTGATGCGCCTACCCCTTCTCAGCTCCTCCAGAATGTCTCTGATCTCCTGTTGTGTTTCCAAGTACATGGGCTCTGTCAGTTTAGTGTAGTGTTCCGTGTTGTTTAACTGTCTGTGTGCCTCCAGTAGGTATTGCTGCCTGTCCATAATGACTATACTGCTCCCCTTATCTGCCGGTTTAATGACAATCTCTTTATTCTCTTTAAATTCTCTAAGGGCCGTTCTCTCTTTCCTAGTTAGGTTAGGCTTATCTTTAACCTCGACTACCCTTTCGATCGCTCTGGTCACTTCTTGAAACAATGTGCAGATATTCCAGGTTGAGATGGGACCATACTGGACCTGGTGTTGGGAAAAGGGCCTGACCAGGTGACCTGGTGTTTCAGTGGGAGACCATTTGGGGAACAGTGGGCATAACTCCATTTTCGAGATAGTTATGAAACAAGGATGTCTGATGTGATCCTGTTCACAGGTAACTGGTTTGTCAAGGCCAAACTTGAGTGGCAGAGGGTTGCTGCACTGAAAGCCTCCAGTCCAGTGTCTGTGGTGACAGATGTAACTCCAGTCCTTCTGGGAAGTGCATTTTGGAGCAGTGTGCAGAAGGATCTGGGTGTGAGCAGTTGAAACATTTCAACGTCAAGTGTTCAGACTGTCTTTAAGTTTCATGGAAGGATGATCATAGGTCACCACTGAATTCCTTGTTCTGCCTGTGGATGCATCTATACTTAATGTCTCCTGGGTATATGTTATACCACACAGGGAGCCTGGAGCATCCCTGGAAGCTGATGCTCTCAGTCTCCTGTGTGTACACCAGCATAGGCCAAAACAAAATTCTGGATTAGGCTCGATGGGCTGAATGGCCTAATTCTGCTCCTAATCTTGTGATCTTATTGTTGGCCATGTCTTTAATTTGTAGATGGAATTTGTTTGATATTCAATGTGCTTTATTTCTTTTGCCCAGATCTTGGAATCAAAAGCCAAATCGAATTCTTAAAGCTATGAAAAGTTTTATTTTATAAAGTGAGTTAATCTGTCTGACATTTCAATAACCTGGTTAGGGTTATTAATGACTCTGCTCCTCTTGGAATCTGGGCTGCCTTTAAAAATCAGCTGATCAGAAAACTCTGCCTGGCTGCTGAAATTCATGTGATCAAGGGTTTGGCTGCATTCCACTGTGACCAATCTTCTGGATGTTACTGATTTCCTGGGAAAGAAAGTGCACGAGATTCTATGCTTTGAGCCACTGTTGACACAGTAGGTGTCCAGTAACAATATTTGACACCCAGAGTCATTTTCAGGTTCCCTGTCCAGTGAAGTTTTGCTGCAGCTTGGAGAACAGACCTGAATCTCAGCAACACATTCAAAGGCTAGTTGTGGACTTGTGTCACTGGGACACAGTTCTCCCCGGGAGGTTATTGTCACCTCCTCCCCAACACCCACCTTGCCAGGTGTCTGGGATCTTCTGGGAAGATATCAGCAGATGGACTTCTGTGGAATCCCCTTGTAGAATTAACAGATCAAGTTTCTCTTCTGTTTGCTTTTGCTTTGTATTCTCTAAACCTTCTTCTCAATGTTCACCTGCTCCCTACTGGGCCTTGAGTCCTAATTATTTCCCAGTTTTTTGTTGCTGCCAAGTTATTTCTGAAGTTTGTGGTGTGTTTTTGATACTTTAGATGTTGAAGTTGGACTTGTTTCAGGACACTTAACTTCTTGGGTGAATGGATGTGTGGGCAGAAACATGACTGCTTCACCAGAGGAGCAGTCTTTAATATATTTTGTAATAAAACTTGTAGGAGGTGAAGATGGTCAGAATATCTATCACATGGTAGGGGTGTCAGAAAGAGGGCATAGGTACAAAGTTTTCAAAGGGATCTGGAATGTCCTGCCAGAGGATGTGCTGGAATTGATGGTGTCTCTGTCTGAAACA
Source organism: Pristis pectinata (assembly GCF_009764475.1). Lineage (NCBI taxonomy): Eukaryota > Metazoa > Chordata > Chondrichthyes > Rhinopristiformes > Pristidae > Pristis > Pristis pectinata. Next base: position 14,585,000 of record NC_067440.1, read on the forward strand.
CTGAGATAGCCCACAGGAAGACTTGGAAGGATCTGGGCCCTTTGCAGGCAAATGGAATGGTGCAGATGGACAAAGTTTTACATGGAGTTGGTCAGACAAAACCTGTTTGTGTACAGCCGACAAAGGCCAAACAGATCTTGATGATGCAGTGTTGTGGGGCTAAATTGTTTCTCAATAAACATCTATTGGCTTTAGCAGGGCCCAGGCTTGGGACTTCATTTAAATGTTTGGTTTATGGGTTTAAATTGGATTAAAGCAGTTGAAGCCACTTGAAATATTGGGGTTGGGTGGTAAATTGTGTTAAGCTGTCAGAGGGCCAATTGTCATCAGTTTTCATCGACTATTCTGGTAACTACCACTTGTGTGGGCCATTTCCCTCTGCACCCATTTCCCTGCACTGCCTAAGTAGGCAGAACATTCTCAGCAGTGGTGAAAGTGATGTGGTGTCACTGTTCAATTCTGGCACGTTCCCTTCTGAGGGGTATCATGTGGAGGATGAATGGGGTTTGCTCATGAATCAATGAGTTTGTTGCTTTTGGGGTGGCATTTGTTGGGGAGTGGGATGGACTGTGTTGGGGGTGTTGGGGAGTGGGATGGACTGTGTTGGGGGTGTTGGGGAGCAGGATGGACTGTGGTGGGGGTTGTTGGGGAGTGGGATGGATTGTGTGGGGCTTGTGGGGTGTGTTGGGGAGAGCAATGGACTGTGGGGGGGGGTTTTGGGGAGCGGGATGGATTGCCTGGGGGGGGGGGTTGTTGGGGAGCGGGATGGATATTGAGTGGGGGGGGCTGTTGGGGAGTGGGATGGCTTGTGTTGGGGAGCGGGATAGATATTGTGAGGGGGCTGGGGAGCGGGATGGATATTGAGTGGGGGGGGGTTGGGGAGCAGGATGGACTGTGTGGGGGGGGGTTTGTTGGGGAGCGGGATGGATATTGAGCGGGATGGGTTGTGTTGGGGAGTGGGATGGATATTGAGTGGCGGGGTTGTGTTGGTGAGTGGTATGGATATTGTGGGTGGGTTGTGTTGGTGAGTTGGATGGATATTGAGTGGGGGGGGGTTGTTGTTGGGGAGCAGGATGGACTGTGGGGTATGTTGTACAACATCTTTCCTGAAGCTCAGCCTTGTCACCCCCAGAGACTTAGTTTTGCTGGTAACTACTATTTGCTCTTCTCATCTGTTGTGCTGACTTCTACCTGGCCTTTCGTAACCAATAACTGGATTATTGGGATTGGTTTATTATTGTCACTTGTACCGAGGTAGTGAAAAAACTTGTCTTACAAACCGATTGTACAGGTAAATTCATTACGCAGTGCAGTGACATTGAGTTAGCACAGTGCATTGAGGTAGTACAGGTAAAAACAATAACAGTGCAAAGTGTCACAGCTACAGAGAAAGTGCAGTGCAATAAGGTGCAAGGTCAGTGTCTACCTTATCACATAAGGGAACTGTTCAATCATCTTATCACAGTGGAGTAGAAGCTGTCCTTGAGCCTGGTGGTATGTGCCCTCTGGCTCCTGTCACTTCTACCTGATGGAAGTGGAGAGAAGAGAGAACGTCTAGGGTGGGTGGGGTCTTTGATTATGCTGGCTGCTTCACCAAGGCAACGAGAGGTACAGACAGAGTCCACGGAGGGGAGGCTGGTTTCCATGATATACTGGGTCTTGCGGTCCTGCGGTTGTGCACAGAGCAGTTGCCATACCAAGTCGTGATGCATTCCGATAGGATGTTTTCTATGGTGCACTGATAAAAGTTGGTGAGTGTGAAGGGGACAAGCCAAATTTCTTTAGCCTCCTGAGGAAGTAGAGGTGCTGATGAGCTTCTTGGCTGTGGCATTTTCCTGATTTGACCAGGACAAGCTGTTGGTGATGTTCACTCCTGGGAACTTGAAGCTCTCAATCCCCTCGACCTCAGCACCGTTGATGTAGACAGGTGCATGTACACCCCACCCCCTTTACTGAAGTCAATGACCAGCTCTTTTGTTTTGTTGACATTGAGGGAAAGATTGTTGTCATGACACCATCCCACTAAGCTCTCTGTCTCCTTCCTGTACTCTGACTCATTATTTGAGATACAGCCTACAACGGTGGTATCATCTGCAAACTTGTAGATGGAGTTAGAGTAGCATCTGGCCATACAGTCATGAGTATATAGGGAGTAGAGTAGAGGGCTGAGGACGCAGCCTTGTGGGGCACCAGTGTTGAGAATAATCATGCCGGAGGTGTTGCTGCCTATCCTCACTGACTGCGGTCTGTTGGTCAGGAAGTCAAGTATCCAGTTACAGAGGGAGGTGTTGAGTCCTAGGTTTTGGAGTTTGGAGATGAGTTTGTTTGGGATTATATTGTTGAAGGCAGAGCTGTAGTCAATAAACAATAGTCTAATGTAGGTGCCTTTACTGTCCAGATGGTCCAGAGCTGAGCGTAGGGCCAGGGAGGTGGTGTCTGCTGTCGACCAGTTTTGGCAATAGGGGATTATCCAGTCTCCTGAACATGGTGTTTATCCTGAGTCACTGGCCAGAAGGATTCACTGAATATTTCAGAGGATGCTAATTTGTGGGAATTATGTTGGGAATGATACTTAAAGAAACTTAGGATATGCTAATGGTAAACATACTGCTTGGGCAATGTTTGTGGAAAGTGTTAAAGAACTGTTGTAATAAACATTAAACCTGTTTTTGCAATGTGTACATAATTCCAAACTAGAGTTTGGAGAATGTGTAACAAAGTGCACTACTGGGGCATGTGTGTGGGGGATGAATGAATAAACCATTGGGGAATGTGTAAATAAAAACACAACTGTTTGGGAAGTGTGATTTCTTAAAGTGGGAATATGCAGAATTTGTTTTGGGAATGTGGGTTTAATGTTTTTGCAATGTGTAATAAAGCTGTTTTGGGAATGTAATTTGGAAGGAAAATTGCTGTTGTGTGGGGAATGTGTGAATAAAAACTTGGGGATGTATGATTTTGTTTTTGGTGCTCGATAGGGATTCATTTTAATAGGTGCTGTTTGGGGAAAGTGTAATGAAAACTGAAAATGGTAAATATGAACAGGAATGTGTGAAAAATGAATGAATTGGGACTATACAATATGCTGTGTTTGGGAATGTGTTACTAAAATACACTGGGTAATGTGTCGAAGAACTGGGGAATGTTAATAAAGCTGTTCACGATGTTCATCTAGGAACACAAACTGTTGGGAATGTGTAATAAAATATCTAATGTTCAAGTGCCCAAACTGTAATGCTTTAAAGAACTGTTGGGGAATGTGTAGTAAATAAGGAAAGGTGTGAAGTTAAATGAATTGTTGGGAAATGTGTTAAACACAGACTGTTTAGGGAATGTGTGAATAATGAACAAACTGTTGGGGAATATGGAAAAACTGTTTTTGGGAACATTGTTTAAATGTTTAGGAAATGTATAATGAAAACTGCTGTGTTTGGGCAATGTGTGAGGGAATGAATAAATAGATACAAACTGGGGAATATGTTAATAAAAATACGAACTGTTTGGAGTGTGCATAATGAACGCAAGCTGTTGGGAGCATGTAAAGTTTTAGGGAATGTGGTTTGGAAAAACCATTTAGGGAATTTATACTTAAACTGGCATGTGTGAGAAATAGGTGACTAACTTGGAATGTGATTTAAAAACACCCACATAAACTTGTAATGTGTTGAAGAGCAGTTGGGGATTGTGTAATGAAGAAAACCTGTTTGGGGAATGTGTAGTAAACTGTTGCGATGTGTGGGGGAAATGAATTAAAATGGGATGTGTTAAACTTGCACTGGGGAATGTGTTAATAATAAAAAACGTGGAATGGTTTTATGAAAAAACAGATTCTTTGGGAAATATGTGAATAATAAACACAAGCTTTTGGGAAATGGTTGCTAAAAATAATTTATGGAATATGTAATTGATTTGTTAATGTGATTTTTTTTTTAAAAGTGCACTTGTGTGGAATGTGTAACAGCCTTACTTGGGGAATGTGCAATTAATAACCAGGGAACGTGTGGGAAATAAACTGTATGGGAATGAGTAATAACAAGAAAACTGTTTTTGGAGAATGTCATAAAACTACACAAATTTGGAATGTGTTAATCTGGATTCACACTCTGGGTCACCTGTACAAAAATACCACTGGTTGGGGAATGCCTAGTAAATAGACACCAACTGTTGAGAATGTGTGGTGGCAGGGAAATGAATGAATAAGGGAATGTGCTAATAAACTCAAATTGGGAATGTGTTTTTAATAAAACTCCCAAACTGGGGACAGTTGTAAAACTATTCTGGGGAATGTGTGTGTAATGAACACAGACTGTTGGGAACATGTTAAAACCACATTTCCAAAAACAATTTTTATAAGTGTTTGTGGAATATGTGACTTTAAAATAGTGTGTTTGGGGAATGTGCAACAAAAACTGAGAATGTTTTTAAAAAAAAAAACCTGGAAAATGTCATAAGAAACACAACAGTTTGTGAAATGTCATAAAAACACTGGGGAATGTATTAAACTATCATTTGGGAATGTTGATTTTTAAAAAAGACATAGTAATGTGTTGAACTTCTAGGGAATGTGCAATGAAAAGACACAACTGGAATGTGGGGGAAGAGTTATTGGGGAATGTGTAACGAAAGCACAAACTGTTTGGAAAGAGTTGATGCAAAAATGTGCTGTTTGAGGAATGTGTGAATAAAAACTTCCAAACTGGGAAAATGTAAAAATTTGGGAACATTTTGAAAGAAAACTTGTTTAGGGAATGTGTAATGAAACAAAACCAGAAAATAAGAGCATGTTTTCTAAAAATCTGTTTGGAGTAATGTGCGAATAAAGAGCACAAGCTGTCGGGGAATATGTAAATGTTTTTGGGAACATGGTGAAAAGTTTGGGGAGCATGTGATGAAACAAAACCTAGGGAATGTGATTTTTAAAAAGCTTCAGTGTTTGGGAAAAGTTGCAAGAATGAATAAATAAGGGAATGTGTTAATAAACCTGCTTTTGGCTAATGTCATAAGGAATGTGCACAAACTGTTGAAACTGTCAGTTTGTTGTTGGAACATGACTTTAAACTGTTTTGGGAAAGAGTTCTAAAACAAAGCTGTAGTTTTGGTATTGTGGGTTTTCAAAGGTTCTGTTTGGGGAATTTGTAATTAAAACATGCATCTGGGTAATGTGTGTGTGGAGGAAGGAGTATTAACGCACTGGGGAATGTGGTATGAAAAGCTGATTTGGGCAATGTGTGAATAATAAACTGGGGAATGTTAGTTTGTTTTTTAAAAAACTGTTCAGGGAATGTGTGAAACTGATTTGTGAGCTGGAGGTGCAGTGTGGGGAATATGTAACAAAACTGCTTGGAGTGTGCAGTTGAACACTGGGGAATGTGTGGAAAATCAGTGGATCAACTGCTAGGGAATACATGGAAAACTGTTTTGGGAATGTGGTGTAAGAAATGTGCACAGACTTGATGTTTAAAAACTTGCACACTTTCTGTTTATGTCAAAGAACTGTTGGAATGTGTATAAAATACTGTTTGGGGCATGTATAGTAAATACAATGGGGGGAGGAATGAAAAAATAAGGGTATGTGTTAAAGACAAACTGGGAACTGTGTTAAATAAACGTGTGTTTTTAATGCATACGAACAGTTTACAAAACTGGGGAATGTGTGAATGAACAGAAGCTGTTGGGAAATATTTAAACTTTTTTGGGGATGTTTAAAAAGCTGGGGGATGTGTAATGAAACAACAGTTTGAATGTGTGATTTTTTTTTTAAAGTTTGGAAAGTGTAAAGCTGCAGAGTTTGGAATGTGTGTGTTGGGGATAATAAACTGTGACTGTTAATAAACTGTGCAAATGTCGTAAATGCACAAACCTGAGGGTGTCATGAACTGTTGCTTGGGCTGTGAAAGATATCTTTCCAGAAGCGTGGGTCAACTTTGACAGGGCAATGTGTCCATTAAACTTGGAATGAGTAAATACACTAGCTGTTGGGAAATGGGAACATGTTTTTAAATTGGGGAATATGTGATCAAAGAAAAATGCTGTCTGAGTGATTGTTAGGTGTGTCAGGGAATATGTAATGATGCAAACTGGGGATGTGTCATGGAAAACTGTTGTTTTGGGCAAGGTGCTTTTAAAATAAAAATTGGGGGAATGTGTGAATAAACACAAACTGGAAATATGTAAACTTGTTTTTGAGGACATGGTCTTGAAAAAGCCTGGGGAATGTGCAATGAAACTGCTGCTTTGGGGATATTATTTTAAGTGTTGTTTTGGGAACTAAAAAACCTGGATGTGTGAAAAATGAGTAAAACACAAATGTTAGGTCCACACAAACAAGGGAATGTTAATAAAAACGTGCACAAACTTGGAATGTTCATTTAAAACATTCAAACTGAAGTGTCATAAAACTGGGCCATGTGTTAATGAACACAAGCTGGTGGGAGTATGTGAAAACGGGTTTTTGAACATGGTTTAAAAGATGTAGGGAATGTGCAATGAAACAGCTGGGCAATGTGTTATTTTAAAGTGCTGTGTTTTTGGAGTGTAGTAAACTGCTGTTGGGAGAATGTGTGAACAATGCATAAAGAAGGGCACATGTTAATGAAAACTTACACCGCAAAATGTCATAACATGCGCACAAACTGGGGAATGTGTCAAAAATGAGCTGCTTGAAGAATCTGTCATTAAAAACAAACTGTTGCACAATACTTTTTGGGAATGTAGTTTTAAATTGTTCAGGGAGTGTGTAATGAGACAACTGCTGTTTTGTACATGTCATTAAAACTGAGTAATGCATATTCTTATATAAAAAGACGCTGGAGAATGTGTAAAACACAAGCTCTGAGTAAAGTGTGTGATTTTAAAATACTGCTGTGCTTGGGGAATGTATAGTAAATAAACACAAACTGTTGGAATGTGTGAGGAATGAATAAACAATGTGGTGGTAAACTAAGAAATATCACAAACATGAACCATGCTTGGGGAATGTTCAGATGAATAAACACAAACTGTTGCTTGGAATGTCTTTTTTAGCAATGTGTTTGCAAATGTGGAACAGGGTTGGGGATTGTTTTCAAAGCATGGGGAGTGCATATTAAATATAAACTTGGGAAAGTTGTGAACAACTGGGGAATGTTAATAGTTGGTGCCTGTGTCACAAGAAACACTGGCTGTTCCAAGGGCATATGTTGCAAAATACTGCTATATTTGGGAAATGTGTAATGATAAAACTCATCTGTTGGGGAATATGTAGCAGCTAGAATCTGTTGGGAATGTGTGGGGGGGGGGAGGTGGTGGGAAACGAATGCTATTGAGGAATGACTTAAAACACAAACTGTACGGGGAAACGTGTAAAGAACACAATACAAACTGGGGATTGTGTTAACCAGCTGTTGGGCAATCTAAAAATACTGCTGTTGGCTGGAAACATGTCATGTTGGAGAATCCAGCTGTGTCACTTGAACGTTAATGGTTTTGGGTAATGTGTAAATAAGTCTTGAAGTGTTCAATAAAAATTCCCTGTGGGGAATGTGTAGTGAATGCCTACTGTTTGGGGATTGTGTAGCCAAATGTGGAATGTATGGAAAATAATTAAATAAATCAGGGAATGGTGTAAAAACACACACTGGGGAATGTGTCGGAAGATGCAAAAACCGTCCACATTCTCGAATGTGGTTTTAAACTTGTGGGATCAGTAAGGAAACAAAACTGTTCTGGGAATGTGATTTATTAGGTGCTGTTTCAGGAATGTGTAACAAAAACACAACTTGGAAATGGGTTTGGGGGTAGAGATGAATGAACAAAAACAGACACTGGGGAATGTGTTAATAAAATATAGACACTGTTTGGAGTGTGAACAATGAACACAAGCTGTTGGACAGCATGTGAGGTTTTTGGCAACATGGTTTGGAAAACCATTTAGGGAATGTGCAACAAACACAAACTGTTGACACTTATGAAAAATAGATGGATAGTTTGGGATGTGTTGAATAAAACACACCAACACTGAGTACTGTCAATGGTTTGGGATTGTGTAATGAGAACCTGTTTTGGGAATGTGTGCGGGTGAAATAAAAAGGGATGTGTGAAAACTCTCACTAGGGAATGTGTTAATAAACTTCAAATGGTTTTATTAAATTTCTTTGGGGGATATGTGAGTAATAAACACAAGGTGTTGGGAAAAACTGGGAACATGTTTTTTACAGCACTTCAGGAGGTGTGAAATGAAATTACTCTGATTTGTTAATCTGATTCTAAGTGCACTGTCAAGTGTGTAATAGCTGTGCTTGGGGAATGCTATTAAAACTATCTGGCAATGTGTGAAAAATGAATTAACTGTTGGGAATGTGGCATAAGAAAAACAAACGGAATGTGTTAATGGAAACTTTGGTTGATTTGTATAAAAATACCACAGTTCGGGGAATGCATAGTAAATACGCACCAACTGTTGAGAATATGTGGAAAAATGCACAAAAGGGAATGTGCTTATAAACTCTCAAACTGGGAATGTGTTAATACTCCGAAACCGGGGAGAGTTACAAAATTATTCTAGAGAACATAGGCTGTTGGGAATGTGTTTTTTTTTAGAAAAACATGCTTTTTGTAAACGTGGTTTTAAAACTATTTGGGGGATGTGTGACTTTGAAGTGCTGTGGGGAAAGGTTAAAAAGTTGCTTTATTTTGGGAAATGTGACAAATTAAGTAACTAGGATGTGTTAATAAAACTGAAATAAACATAACTGTGAGAAACACTGGGGCATGTGTTAACCTATTGCTTGAATGTTTTTAATGCATACAGATGGTGGTGTGTTTATAAAACTATTTTAGGAATATGTGAATAATGAACACGAGCTAGTGGGGAATATTTAAAGTGTTTATGGGAACATGGTTTAAAGCTGAATGTGTAATGAAACAGCTGTTTGGGGAATGTGTGATTTACTTGTTTGGAAAGTGTAAAAAGCTGCAGCACTGAGAATGTGGGGGGGGGGGATGACCAAATAAGGGAATGTTAATAAAAACCATTGGCAAACATCATGAATGCACAAATTGCTTGGGGTGTCATGAACTGTTGATGAGCCAATGTGCCAATAAACTTGGAATGTGCACATTTCCCAACAGCTGGTGTGTGTATTTACAAAGACTTCCAAAAAAAACTGTAATGTGTAATGAAACAAATGCATTTGAGTGATTTAGTGTGTTGTGGGGAATGTGTAATTGATTAGATATCTTTAGTCACTGTGTTGCGATGTACACGTGAAACGCATCCTTTTGCGTAGAGTGTTCTGGCGGCTGCCTGCAGCTGTCGCCACACTTCCGGCGCCAACACAGCATGCCCACAACTTCCTAACCCATACGTCTTTGGAATGTAGGATGAAACCGGAGCACCCGGTAGAAACCCATGCAGCCACGGGGAGAACTTAGAAATTCCTTACAGACAGTGGCCGGAATTGAACCCGGGTTGCTGGTGCTGTAAAGCGTTATGCTAACCACTACACAACTGTGCCTGCCTGCAAAAACTAGTGTCTGGGTATGTGTTGCTGCAAAAATGCAAATTTGGGTAATGTGTTTAAAAATTATTTGGGGGAAATGTGCGAATAAAAACACAACTGGGAATATGTAAAAACTTGTTTTTGGGAATATGGTTTGAAAACCTGTTTGGGGAATGTAGAATGAAACTGACTTGAGGGTGTTATTTTTAAGTGCTGTTGGGGAATGTGAAAACTGGGTTAGACTGCAGGGCCGGTGTACTGCAACTAGGGAATGTGTGATTTTTAAAGTGCTGTGTTTTTGGAAAGTGTAATACATTTATTCTCCAGTTTGTGTGAACAATAAACAAAGGGATGTGTTAATGAAAAGCTGGACACTGGAAAATGTCATAATAAATGCGCACACTGCAGAATGTGTCATGAAATACAAACAAGCTGTTGCTTGAATGTGTCATTAAAAACAAGCTGTTGCAAAACGTTTTTTGGAATGTAGTTAAACTGTTAAGGGAATGTGCACTGCAACAAAACTGCCATGTTGTGTAATGTGTCATTAAACTGTTTTGAGGAATGTGTATATAAACCCTCTGGCAAACATGTAATGATAAAACACAGCTCTTTTTGTGTAAAGTGTTAAAGAATTGCTGGGGGATGTACAATAAAATCCTGCTGTTTGGCAAATGATAACTACAATGTTGGGGCATGTGTGAAGAATGAACAAACGAAATGGGGAAATGTCACAGAATGCACAAACAGCTGGGGGAAATATCACTAACTGCTCTCAGGGAACGTTAACAGGAATAAACACAATCTGGGTGTTTTTAAACCTGCAGGAATGTGTTCTTTTAAATGTGTGGGGGAATTGTAGTAAATAGGAATAATTGGGGAATGTGTTAACAAAACTGGTGCATGTGTCACACAACCACGCACAAACTGGACCATGGGGATGTGTTGTAAAAACACTGCTGTTGGGAATGTGAAACACATACAATCTGTTGGGAATGTATAAAGAATGAATGAATGGATAAATGGTTTAAAGCACACTGTTGGGAAACGTCATGAAAATAAACTGTTCAGGAATTGTTAAACTGTTGAGCAGTGTGGAATAAAAATACCCCTGTTGTCTGGGAATGTTGCATGTTGGAAAATTCAGCTGTCACTTGGAATGTGTTAAACCATAAGAGTTTGTGAGTAATGTGTATTGGGAAAAGTTCAAAAAAAAAACTGCAGAATGTGTGGAAAATGCAAATTGTTTGGGGGTGTGTGAAATCAATTGTGGAAATTGTGAAAAATAAATTGGGGAATGTGAAGTAATGGGTTGGAATATGCAAAAATATGATTTTGGGAGCGGTTTCTAAATTTGAGGGATCAGAAATGAAACAAAACTAGTTTTGGGAATGTAATTTTTGTTTCAGGAATATGTGATTAAATACACACTTGGAAAA